>NC_034591.1:81791288-81795971 GCF_900095145.1 Mus pahari
GACTTGGAGATCTCCCTGTCTTAATCTTCTGGATTCAATCACCACTGTGTCTCAAGATCTCCATACCAAGATCCAGATCAGAAACTTCTATCTCCCAGCCTCCAGATTAGATTCACTGGTGAGCCTTCCAATTCTGGATTGTAGTTCATTTCAAATATAGTCAAGTTGACAACCAGGAATAGCCACTACATATATAACAGATATATACTCTGTGTTTTTTCATGTTTAACTCATATAATATAGTTTAATAGGTTTATGATAAATAATATGAATGTCTTACACTTTATAATTATACTAAAGATCTCTAACTGAATATGGCTAAACAAAATCACATAACTAATTGCTGACATGAGAATAAAACTGTTCATAAATTCAAACATATCTTCCTTCTTCCATAAAATGATGGAATTATTTTTACTAAATCTTATTTCAAGAATCTATTATGTATATTAATCTATAATTGTTAGAATTTTATATTTTAGTCCAATTGTTTTGATATCATAGAGAGACCTTGTTCATTGTCTGTGTGCTCTGGGCAAAGGTTGTGCTGTCTGAGTGGTTAGAGTGGAGAACACTTGAGACACTTAATAAGATGTGAAGAAAATGATATCTGCAGAGAGGACATCTGCAGGCAGGATATCAGCAGGAAGAATATCTGCAGACTGGATATCATCTGCAGACAGGCTATCTGTAGACACGATATCTGTACACAAGATATCATCTGCACAGAGGATATCTGCAGACAAGGTATAAAATACAGACATTATATCATCTGCAGAGTGGGTATCATCTGCAGCGAGGATATCATCTATAGAGAGGATACCTGCAAACAGGATATCATCTGCAGACAGGATATCTGCACATAGGATATCATCTGCATACAGCATATCTTCAGATAGTATATCTGCTTTGGAAGAGGGGACTATGACAGACAAAACAGATAGAGGAAAAGGAAGCCAGGAAAACCAGACTCACTTTCAGAGAGAGGCTATGAGATATAGAGTGACATTTGTGTTGTCCCTGAACAAATGCATTTGTACTCAAGGTAATGGGCAAAAGTGGTATTTCTACATATATAAAATATGGAGAAGTATAAAGGGTAACCTCACATTACCTGTCTAAATCCTTCATTTTATTTAGGCTAATTTAATTATCTTCTGTTATCTCATTATATAAAATGAATATATTTTCTATGTTGAGTATTAAAATTTGACATTCAAGGTGGATGGTGAAGATGATTTCTAAATTGTCCTGATGCAAGCTCCTCCCAAACTTAAACCTGCTCTCATGTTCTGACACTGATGTCCCTTGAGATGGTTTCCATCCTTAGGATGACTATGAGATTCCTCAAAATATTTTTGTAAATTAGTAAGCAAACAGAAGTGAACCAGACAAATATTTACAATCATTCTGTATCTAAGTGTAATGAACATTGATTTTTTTTGTATATTTTGTGTTTACATTATATCCCCTTTAGTTTTGTTTCTAATGAGCTGAAACACTAAGAAGACTTGTATTACATGCACATGTTGTATAAATATCTTTTGAAAATTGCACTTTTAAGTGTATCTGATCTAAAAGATGGAAATTCAAACTGTGAAAGCATTTAGTTGGATACCTGAAGCATTATATTTTATTGTTTGCGAAAAGCCATATTTTGCTTTATAGGGTTAACTGAATGCATAACAGAGTTGGGAGATTTTTGTCATCTGTGATATCATTAAAATAAGATAGAAGAAACTCACTCTTGTGTTAGGTAAAATGAAATAATAATGTTTTCCACACATTTTGCTAACTCTCTGGGTTTATGAACCAGATGGTACTAGTATAAGCTGACAATGTGCCCTCATGTCTTAAGGTATGAAAAAAGCCAGATATAAAGAGAACAAAACTATGAAATAAAATACAAGCCATTCTTAAAATGCAGTACCCCACTCATGTCATCTACACAGAAGTGAAGCTATGGAACAGGAAGCCCAGAACTGAAAGTCAAGCTGTTAGATCTGTTCCAAGTTAAGACCTTCCTTAGCTGGGTGCACAGAACTTACAAAGGGTAGATTGAGAATAAAATTCACATATTAAGATGGCTGAAAACGTCTGGTTGCTGCGGCCAGTAAACTTACTTTTGATCTTAGCTTAACTCTTACAACTTAAATATATGTATGGATATGTTTACAAGGAGTTTAATTTAGAAATCATTATATTTCTATGAATTTGACAGTTTAGACTTTTTAAGTTTTGGCAGCACATACCTATATTTACAGAATTTATAGATTGAGTAAAAATATTTTAATTCCAAGGCTAATCTAGGCAACTTTTGAGTCAAAATGCAATGGTGAGCATGAAGAAAATTCATTTCTGCATAGACATGAGTGCACTGTTATATATTTTATATACCCTGCCTATCCCTTGTATGCCTCTACATTCATCTCTACACAGTTAGCATAGTTTTCAGTAGTTTTGTATTTAAAAATCAACATGCCTGATTGAAAATACATAAAATTCAAAATATGACATTATAGCATCAAGTCTGAGAACCCATATGTTCTAATTGTTTAATTTGCTACATGTAATACTTTTATTATTATAATTGTTGCTCTTTAAAATTTGAGATTTGTGATGATTAATATTGCTAGTCAACTCAACAGAATCTAGCCTTGCCTAGAAGGGAGATTAAATGTGGCTGAGTTCAGATGTGCATGGCAGCCCTCCTTGACCTGGAGGACATACCAAATGAACAGCAGAAAGAGCATCCATTTCACCTTCCTGAACACTGGAAGAATGCCATAGCTGCATGACTTACTTCCTAACCAGCTGTACAATTCTCTTAAATTGTGCAGCAAATGACCCTCTGATCTTAGGTTACTTTGGTCAGGTATTTTGCCATTTCATCATTCTATTTTTATTTTGACATGGATTCGCTTTTCTTTAGGCCTTTTTGGAATTATGCAAATATCTTATCAATATTTTTTTAATATTTCAATCATTAAACTTTGTTTCTGATAATTTAAGAGAGAGACTTATCCTTTGTACTAAAAATCACAACAAACAAAAGAAAATAATAAAAGCCTAAGATCCTTGTATAATGGATGTCAGCATTTCTTCTCCTCTTTGAAAAGTTATACTGTATCAGAAGATATAGATAACTTTGTATATTTGTTTATAAAATAGATTCTACTTGCTGGTAGGTTTGTGTCTTTTTAAGTTCATCTTCTGGTGAATCTAACTTTACTTAACTTTCTACTACAGCATTAAGTAAGAGTATAATTGATAAATTTTTGTATTAAAAATATTTACAAAGTGAAAAATCTGTGCAAAATAGTGTTTCATTGATAGATGGAAATGTCTGTTTTGTTTTGTTTTGTTTTTAATAGTCACAGTTATATCATCTTGATATTGACCTCTTAAGTATAGCTAGCACCAAATTTTCCATTCTGGAATTGTGTGTTAAGTTACTGACAATTTCTTTGTTGCATGTATTTTTAAATTCCTATACTATTAGTTAGCCCTTGGCAGAGCAGAACTCGGTTCTAGTCAGAGGCTTGTCTCACATAGGTACATATTTCTGTTCTGTAGGGTATTTTTTTATTTCCAAATTTAAAGTAGCGGTTTTGACTTGTTTTGAGTTGATTTGTGTAAAGAGAAGTCTGGTTTTATGGGTTCACTGTTATAAAAACATTTTTCAGGGCAATTTATTGACAACCTTGGAAGGTAATATATCCCTGGCTGTGTAGATTACCTCTGCCTTCTAGTATGTTACACTGTAGGCATGTCAGCTTTTGTTCCAGTTTCATGCTACCTTTGTCACTATGGATGTCTAGTATAGTTTGAGTTGAGGTAATAAGCTACCTCTGGTTGTGATATTTATGGTTTGGAATGTTTCCTCAATTTATGGTCTTATTTATAGTCATATAACATGAAAGTTTTTTTTCCTGGTTTTGTGAAGAATGTCATTGGAATTTATATTCCTTCTTATGTAACATTTGGAAAATATTTTGTGGACTTGTCAGAGTATGCAACACTTCTACAGAACAGAGAGAGGACAAGAGTTTATATGACCATAGTACTGGATTTTTAAATCCCTTAGAAAATACACCATGAAGTTTGAAATTCACTATTTGAGGACATGACACAAATGAGACTCAAATCCTATATGGTAGTCTTCCATAGTAATGTAATTCCTAATTATTTGTCTGCAACTCAGACAGCTTTTTTTATGTTTTAACAAAACAATCAAACAATAAGCAAAGCTGGTAAAAAAAAAAACAAAACAAAACAAAACAAAACAAAACAAAACAAAAACCAAAATTGTCATTAAAGCCGTTTTCAGCCCTCCTTGTATACTTCTATCCCATGCTAAAAGTGAGATCAAGGTCTCTGTTGTAGTTACTGAGCTATGCCATTGAATAGCCCACTGAAATATGCTATAGTATGAACAGATCTGAAGTGGAGTATCAGTCTAAATGAGAGTGACGTCAATGTGTCTATTACTTGCTTTCTTTAGGAAACTTGAGGAATTCCAAAGTTTGAGTTGTTTAAAAATGTGCATCATATATCATTGATTTTGAAATAGTTACCTTCATAGAAATGGGGATATTTCTAAAGAACCTTCTTTAAAATAATTCCTAAATATTAGCCCGAAACCTAGAATATCCAAGATACAATCTCCAAAACACAAGAAAA
>NC_034591.1:81796521-81811470 GCF_900095145.1 Mus pahari
GAGGGTATAGGGGACATTCAGGATAGCATTTGAAATGTAAATGAAGAAAATATCTAATAAAATAAGTTAAAAAATAATAATTCCTAAATATTAAGTTAAAATATAAAAGTAATATATCAAGACATTGAACACTGATTCTTAACGTAAAATACCATATAGTGAGTTAACATTAATAAAGTGTCATTGGTAAAATGAACAGTGTTTCTAAAGTTTATCAAAACCACTTGCATGGATTAAAATGTAACAATGCCTTTGACCACACAAAAAGTGAATGAACAGAATCTCCTTACAAAGTATGGGGAAAGTTATCCTCATAACAATGTTCATTGATTACTAGGGACACTTAGCTTTCATGGCTCCTTTGAACACACACATTTTCTTCTTAGAATTAGGTTTTTTTTTTCATCATGTTGCTTGAATAAATTATTTTTCTCTATCACTATATTACTGCAGACCACATAACTCTATAAATATTTTAAAAATGTAAAAAGTTTCAGTAATTTCATGGTTATTAATAATCCAAAATATTCTGTTCTCTTTATAAAGTGGAACTATCAATTAAACTAATAATGCAAGACTATGAAAACCAACTTTTAGCATATCATCTCCTGGAGTAAATCTAACTCACAAAGAACTTAGTCAGGAAGAGTATAAAATATCAGCTTAACCACCTCATCTAAGAGTGAAAAAATCGTATTTCACAACTAGAGGACTATAGCTCAAGATCCACCATAGCTATGATCATAACTATAACCTATTTTTGTGGACACACAAATCTTATGAAACTTTACCACACTCTATTTACTTGGTCAAAACATGAACTTCAAACATTGATCGTTCTCTTTCTTCCATATGTTCAAAAGTACCCTTAGCGTAATGTTACGTCATCTCTTTTTTTCTTTAATTTATTTAATATTAATTTATTTATTTATTCATTTACACTCCAGTTTTATCCCCTCCCCCAGTCTACCCTCCAAGTATTCCACATCCCATGCCTCCTCCCCACACCTCTGTCTACACAAGAATGTCCCCCCACCACAGACACACACACTATACCCAACCAGACTTCTAAAATCACTGGAGCCTCCAGTTTCTTGAGGGTTAGGTGCATCATCTCTGATTGAACAGAAACCAGGCAGTCCTCTGTTGAATATGTGCTTGGGGTCCTTATAATAGCTGGTGTATGCTGCCTAGTTGGTAGTCAGGTGTTTGAGAGATCTCAGGGCTCCAGTTTAATTGAGACTTTTGGTCCTCCTAGAGGGAGAGTCACCCTCCTCCTCCTCCTCAGCTTTTTCCAGCCTTTCCCTAATTCAACCACAGGGGTCAGCTGCTTCTGTCCATTGGCTGAGTACAAATAATCTGCATCTGACTCTTTCAGCTGCTTGTTTGGTGTTCTGGAGTGCAGTCGTCATAGGTGACATTTTGTGAGCGCTCCATAGGCTCAGTAATAGTGTCAGGCCTTGGGGCCTCCCCTAGAGTTGGGTCCCAATTTAGGCCTGCACCAACTTTCCCTCAGGCACTTCTCTGTTTCCATCCCTGCAGTTCTTTCAGACAGGAACATTTATAGGTCAGAGATTTGATGTGGGATGGCAACCATCCCTCATTTGATAACCCTGTCTTCCTACTGGGCGTGCGATCTATAAGTTCCCTCTCACTACTGTTGTGTATTTCACCTAAGGCTCCTTCCTTTGAATACTGAGAATCTCTCACCTCCCAGGTTTCTGGTGCATTCTGGAGGGTCCCCTCTAACCTGCTACCTCCCAAGGTTGCCTGTTTCCATTCTTTCTGCTGGCCCTCAGAGATTCAGTACTTGTCTTTCACCCTCTACCAGATCAGGTTCCACTCTTCCTCCAACCCCTGTCCACTTTCTCTTCTAGATCGCTCCCTCCCCCCCCACTTGTGGTTGCTTTCTTCTCCCTACCAAATGGGACTAAGGTGCCCTCACTTAGGCCCTTCAACTTGTTGATCTTTTTGAGTTCTGTGGACTATATCATGGGTCTTGTGTCTTTTTTCTTTCTTTCTTTCTCTCTCTCTCTCTCTCTCTCTCTCTCTCTCTCTCTCTCTCTCTTTCTTTCTTTCTTTCTTTCGCTAATATCTATGTTTTAGTGAGTACATACAATGCATGTCCTTTTGGGTCTGATTTACCTCACTCAGGATGATATTAAATAGTTCCATTCATTTGCCTACAAAACTCAGGATGTCCTCGTTCTTATTTTTATTAGATATTTTATTTATTTACATTTCAAATGCTATCCCAAAAGTTCCCTATACCCCCTCCCCCCGCCCTGTTCCCCTACTCACCCACTCCTACTTCTTGGCCCTGGCATTCCCCTGTACTGGTGCACATAAAGTTTGCAAGACCTAGGGCCCTCTCTTCCCACTGATGGCCGACTAGGCCATCTTCTGGTACATATGCACATAGAGACACGAGCTCAGGGAGGACTGGTTAGGGTTGCAGACGCCTTCAGCTCCTTGGGTTCTTTCTCTAGCTCCTCCATTGTTCCATCCAATAGATAACTCTGAGAATCCACTTCTGTATTTGCCAAGCTCTGGCATGGCCTCACATGAGAGAGCTTTATCAGGGTCCTTTCAGTAAAATCGTGTCTGGGTTTGGTGGCTGATTATGGGATGGATCCCCGGGTGGGGTAGTCTCTGAATGATCCATCCTTTCTACTTAGATGCAAACTTTGTCTCTGTAACTCCTTCCATGGGTATTTTGTTTCTTATTCTAAGGAGGAATGAAGTATCCACACATTGGTCTTCCCTCTTCCTGATTTAATAGCTGAGTAGTTTCCATTGTGTAAATGAACCACATTTTCTGTGTCCATTTTTCTATTGTAGGGCATCTGGATTGTTTCCAGCTTCTTGCTATCACAAACAAGGTCCCTATGAACATAGTGGAGCATGTGTCCTTATTACATGTTGGAGCATTTTCTGGGTATATGCCCAGGAGTGGTATGGCTGGGTCCTCAGGTAGTACTATGTCCAGTTTTCTGAGGAACCACCAACAGATTTCCTGAGTGGTAGTACTAGCTTGCATTCCCACCAGCAACTGAGGAGTGTTCCTCTTTCTCTACATTTTCGCCAGCATCTGCTGTCACCTGAGTTTTTGATCTTAACTATTCCAACTGATATGAGGTAGAATCTTAAGGTTATTTTGATTTGCATTTCCCTGATGACTAAGGATGTTGAACATTTCTTTAGGTGCTTCTCAGCCATTCAGTATTCCTCAATTGAGAATTCTTTGTTTAGCTCAGTATCCTCATTTTTAATGTTATTTGGTTCTCTGGAGTTGAACTTCTTGAGTTCTTTGTATATATTAGATATAAGCCAGATTTAGGGTTGGTAAAGATGTTTTCCAAATTTGTTGGTTGCTGTTTTGTCCTATTGACATTATCCTTTGCTTTAAAAAACTTTTGCAATATTATGAGGTCCTATTTTTCGATTTTTGATCTTACAGCACAAGACATTGGTGTACTATTCCAGAATTTTTCCCCTGTGCCCATATGTTCAAGGTTCTTCCCCACTTTCTCTATAAATTTCAGTGTCTCTGTTATTATGTGGAGGTCCTTAGTCAGTGTGGATACTTGGATAGTTCTTAGAAGGGGGAACAAAATAACCAAAGTGTGGAGCAGATACTGAAGGAAAGACCATACAGAGATTTCCCCACCTGTGAATCCATCCTATATTCAGTCTCCAAACCCAGACACTATTGTGAATATCAACAAGTGCTTGCTGACAGGAGCCTGATATAGCTGTCTCCTGAGAGGCTCTGCCAGTGCCTGACAAAAATAAAAGTGGATGCTCACAGACATCCATAGGACTGAGCACAGGGTCCTTAATGAAGGAGCCAGAGAAAGGACCCAAGGATATGAAGGTGTTTGAACCCCCATAGGAGGAACAATAACATGAACTAACCAGTACCCCCAGAACTCCCAGGGACTAAACCACCAACCAAATATTACACATGGTGGGACTCAGGCTCCAGATGCATATGTAGCAGAGAATGGCCTAGTCGGAGATCAATGAGAGGAGAGGCCCTTGGTCCTGTGAAGGCTCTATGCCCCAGTGTAGGGGAATGCCAGGGCCTGGAATCAGGAGTGGGTGGGTTGATGAGCAGGGGTAGGGAGAGGGTATAAGGGTAGGGGGTTTTTGGAGGGGAATCCAGGAAAGGGGATATCATTTGAAATGTAAATAAAGAAAATATCCAAGAAAAAAATAGAAAACAAAAAAGAAGTTCAACTTTCTGTATTTGAAGAAGACATAATTGTTAAAGACCCTTGACATAATAATATACCTTAAATAAAGTATATAATTAAATATAATAAATATTATATATACATATGTATTTATGTATACATATAATAAAATAAATTATAAAAGACATTAGATGATAAAGAGATAATACCCATGTTCTGGGATTAAAAATGTGATAATATTTATACAACCCAAGTTAATTTACTATTTAACACAATACCTATCAAAGTTATGATGTCATATTTCAGATACTTAGAAAGGAAATAATTCATATGAAGCCAGGAATAGCAAAAGCATTCCTAAGGACTGAGACAACAGCTTGAGGTATTAAAATATTGACTTCCAATTACACGACAGAGAATATAGCAATAATAAAAACTGGTATTGACATAAAAACTGTCAGGTAAACCAATAAAATAGAATATATGGCCTAAATGTTAGCCAACAATGATATGCCCATGTAATCTTTGACAAAGGTACTAGGCTCTTTTCACCTAGTAAGAAAGAGAGACTAGTAAAAAAAAGGTCACTGCCAAAACTGGATACAAAGCTTCTGAAGATTCACATGCAAAGAGATCAAAGACCTTAATATAAACCCTGACTTCTGAATGTTCAGAACAAAAACTTAGGGAATACCCTTCAAGATATTTGGGTCTGCAAGAACTTTTTGAATATAACATCAATATTGCAGGAACTATTCCAAAGTATAAATGCATTGGACTACATGAAATTACAATTTTCTGTGTTAAAAAAATATATGTCAAAATAGCAGACAGCCTACATAGTGGGAATTTAACCTTTACTATAGTTATGCTTCAGACAGGCAGAAAATATCATGAATTTACCAAGAATTGCAGAAATGTAATGCAAAAGAAGTAAAAAATGCTAATCAACACATGAGCTGATGATCTGTATAGAAAATTGTAACTGACAAACTAAATAAATAAATAAACTACGATGGCAAATAACTATTTTACAAAGCGTTCATTATCTTTAGCCATTAGAAACAAGCAAATGAAAACTACTCTGAGAAACCATATTACCTATTCAGAATGGCTATCATCAAGGAAGCCAACAAGTATTGGAGATGATATTGGGAAAAATGAATCTCTTGTTCACTGCTGGTGGTGGTATATACTAATATATCCATTATGGAAATCAAGTAAATATTTTCCAAGTAATTAAAATAAAACTTTCATCATATACTTTGTAACAGACATATATGTACTTCCTAATCTGTTGGTGCTCTATTTGTATACCAAGTAAATGGAATTCATCCTAGCTATCCATCAAGTGACCAATGGAATATCTATCTATCTATCTATCTATCTATCTCTATCTATCTATCTATCTATCTATCTATCTATCTATCTATCTATCTATCTATCTATCTATCTATCTATGTGTGGTATATATAAAATGGTATACTATGCAACTTTATGAAAAATGAAGTTTCAAAGCTTGTAGGAAATTTGAAGGACTTTTATGTGTAATATTAAGCTAGATTACCCAAAATTAGAAAATTAAACCAATTGTCTTTCCAGATTTATAGCCTAGCCTACAATGTATATGTGGGTATATGTATACTCAATGAAAGTTATATGTGTGGTACTTTATATCATGTAGAAATGTAGGAGTTAGGGAAAGGATTGAAGAAACTGAAGGGTTTGCAATTCCACAGGAAGAACAATAATATCAACCAACCAGACTCCCCTCCGCACCCTCACCCCCCAACACTCCAGCCGCCAAGAGCTCCCAGGAACTAAACCACCAACCAAAAAATACACATGGAGGAACCCATGGCTCGAGCTGCACATGTAGCAGAGAATGGCATTGTTTGACATCAATGGGAGGAGAGGCCCTTGGTCATGTGAAGGCAAGATGCCACAACATAGGTGAATGCGAGGGTGGTGAGGCAGGAGTTGGTGGGCAGGTAGTGGAGTAACCTCATAGAAGCAGGGGTATGGGGTTGGATAGAGGGGTTGCAGAGGGGAAACCTGAAAAGGGATGACATTTGAAATGTAAAAAAATAAAACATCCAGTAAAAACAGAAAGGATTTAGATGATGGGAAAAGATGGAACATGAGCAAGACACGTGAGTTGTGAAAGAGGATACTAAAGGAATTGTTTTTCTAGTTTTAACTGTGCATTAAACTCTTCATAGGTTTTTAATGCTATATAAGTACCAAAAATTTTAACAGATAGTGAATGCTTAAGATTCAGTAGTTTCAGAATGGTTGCATCAACTGTTCATTGAGAAGTAAAGGCAAGTTCTGGGCAGGTGATTGCTGGAGTAGCCACAAAAAATAGCTGTATGAGTTTTTCTTTGCACGTCCTATGCAATAAAGAGATTTTTATAAATAATTAAAACAAAATAATAAAAACCAAAACAAATATCCTTATTTTATTTATTTTTTTGTTATCAAAGGAAAATGGCTACACATGGCCTATTATTTTTGAAAATTTGTTTCCTAATAAGAAATATTTTGTTACTGTAAATCTAATGACTTTAAAAAATATATCTGACTGTAATCTTTTTTGTGTTCCAGATAGGTCGAAGGCTTGTAATTTCCAAATGGGTTTTTACATACCTTTTAAAAATTTTTAAAGAAGCTGTATTCTAGTTGTCTAAAGCTCAACTACTCTCCCACAGTGTTTCCCCATAAAATAGTAATTGCTGTGAGGATCCATCTTCCAGTTCTTTAGCACTCCCAGGTGAATGGCTTTTCAACTGACCCACTGACATTAAGCTTGCATAACTATCCCCAACGATTTGATCCTTGTTTTAATTATCACTGCTGTGAATCCACCACTTTAAAATATTATAGGTACAGAGACTTAAGGTTTGCGAGGATGACTGCGTTGTAGTACAGTCAAAGGGGAAAGAGCTGGTAATATTTTCAAATTCAATAATAAAAGTACCACAATTAAATGTCGTTTAGGTAGTCTGCTCATTCTTAAAAAAAAAAAAGGTGTACACTTCTTTGTATTTAACAGAGCCTAGGACAATGACACGTATGCTCAGATGCTGTTGCTGAAAATCAAAGCCTCTACTTAGGATGATGATTGAAGGCAAATTATTGAAAATTGGAAATAGTTCAAAGGGAAAAGACATGAAACAGTATAATTAGAAAATGCAGACTTTAAAGAACCCCAAGGGAATCTGGAATGCTAGAATCTTAGAAAGATTCTGCCCAAGATGAAGGAAAGACTTCTAAAGAAGGCATTCAAAGAGTGCCTTCATGGCCAGGTGCTGGACAGTGGGCTCTAGACATGGCTAGAATACCCACTTAGCAGATATTGGCTCTTTACTCCTCAGCTCACTTACTTATTAAAAAAAAAAAAAAAAAAAAAAAGGACAGTGTGTAGAGCACGCGTGCTTGTTAGCTTGAAATGACTAACAAATACAAAATATTTATGTCATTTTCATTAATGTATAATTAATGGTATTAAATATGAACAGTAATTTAAAAGTTATTCCTACAGAATTTATTAACTAGCTGCCTTCTTCTAAATGGCTTCAACTAACTAACTTATTCAAGTAAAGTGGCTAACACTCCTGAGTTATTTTGCAATTACTGCAGTTACGGAAATACAGGGACAAAGGGGGTAATTTATCAAATACTTCATAAAATGTGTGGAACAAAAGTTGCCCTATACTTCGAAACATATGAAACTAAAATAGTTTAAAGAAGAATTATTAAGTTTTAAATAACCACTACTATAGATGCTGTGGCTTCCTATGAATTATCACACAAAGGACATTAGTCATGGTTGTGCTATGTCTTGTTGAATTAAAAAACACTGAATATTGTTACATGAAATGAATCAAGGGCAACACTCTCTTGGTGAGTCATTAGATTGTGGTTTTGCACTCCTGTGCCAGGTTTCTTGTCCTCAAGATAGTGTTTCTCAGTTTGGAAAGGATTTGTCTTTCTGCCTAAGTATCTCTGTCTCTCCTAATCCCTTCTGCTCTTCAAATACTTCAATGAAATCTTTATAGGACAAGTGGGTGTGTGAAGTAGAGTTCAGGTTCACATAGAAAGAACTGTGTCACCCAATTCTGTATCTTAATTATTTTTACCATGTAAGGTTCTTTTTACCACTATTGTGAAATTTGTACAGGATAAGATAAATGTACAGGATATGACATTTCCATTTACTTCCCTTTTAATGAAACTTACTACACACTCTCAAAGGCATACACTGTTATGGTTATGGAAAAGATAACCGAATATACTACAGTAAAGGAACATATTTTGGCTAAGGTAACTGTCCACTTTAAATTATTCTGAAGTTGTTATTGTAAATAGAACAGATAAGTCCATTGAGCGTCTTGAGTAGTCAACTAGATTAAAGAGTCAATGCATTTAATTTAATTGACCCTTGAATTTTTCTAGGTTCATGTTTAAGCCATTTCACTCATGTTCTTTACCTGGTGTTAATTGAGGAGGAATATCATTTCTTCCTCCCAGCTCCTTCTCCCTCCCATATATGCATGCATGTAATGTATAAAAATATAAATATAATCTGCTGAGTCCATTTTCATAATTTTTTTCTTTATTTTGTTCAAGGCTGTTCACACGGTATTGGTAAACTGATAAGGCCCTGTCCCTATGAAAGGCTAATTATCCTCCTCCCAGTAGTCAATAGTTGCTTCTAATTTATATATATATATATATATATATATATATATATATATATATATATATATATATGCAACTATAAAAAATTGCTTCCACATTAACATGTTTCTTGTTTTGTTCTGGTTTTGTTAAGACCATTTCTGTGAAATGCCGTTTCAAAGTCAACTTCTTAGTATTCTGGCTTTGACTATCTTTCTGTCCCTTCTCTGAGGTGTCCTGAGGCATAAATGCAAGAACTACAATGTAGGTGTGTAGGATAGTGTTTGATTCCCAATGATCCAATCATGCCTGCATTTTTGATGTGTTAGAGTATTCATAGTCCAAGACGACACTGAAAGTACAAAAGGAACATTGAGTGACAGACTACATCTTCCTGATGAGACATATGATAAAATTTCTTTGGATTCACCAGTAAAAATGACATTAGAAAACATGATAGCCTAGGAAATTCAGTGCCACTTATATTCTTCTGACAGACTCTGTACCCTCTGGTTGACAATGAAAATTTAATTGGACTGTTTTCATGATGGTTCTCTAATGAACTGCTTCTAGCTTTTACTTCTTCTATCAGGGTATGTTTAGCCAATTGAAACAGTCACTAAGATCTTTTATCCACATAGGTTCCTGTATGAAAATGCTGTCAGTAAATCATTAAAGGACCTTTTTGGGATTTTGTTCTGTTGTGTTCCTTTCACAACAATGGTCCTGTTAATAAAAATATGTTACTAGGACCTTGGATATAGATAGTTCATTTAATTGTTTCAGGAGTCTATCCAATATATGACCTTAAGTACCTGAAGTAGCATTTCTATTACTAGTGAGAGATGTTGGCAACAAAATAACTGTGAAAATCTAGATACCTCACCAATGCAAGGCATTACATCCTGGAGTAAAAGGTATTCTAACAATGTTAAGAACTTGACATGTCTCTGGATAGTCCATCCTTTCATCTTAGCTCTAAATTTTGTCTCTGTACCTATATCCTTTCATGGGTATTTTATTCCTTATTCTAGGGAGGAATGAAGTATCCACGTGATGGTCTTCTTCTTGGTATTCTTGTGTTTGCAAAATGTATCTTGGGTATTCTAAGTTTCTGGGCTAATATCCGCTTATCAGTGAGTGCATATCTAGTCACTTCTTTTGGGACTGGGTTACCTCACTAAGGATGATATCCTCCAGATACATCCATTTGTCCAAGGATTTCATAAATTCATTGTTTTTAATAGCTGAGTAGTACTCCATTGTGTAAATGTACCATATTTTCTGTATCCATTCCTCTATTAAGGGACATCTGGGTTCTTTCCAGCTTCTGGCTATTATAAATAAGGCTGCTGTGAACATAGTGGGGCATGTGTCCCTATTACCAGTTGGAACATCTTCTGGATATATGCCCAGAAGAGGTATTGCTGGATCCTCCGGTAGTACTATGTCCAGTTTTCTGAGGAACTGCCAGACTGATTTCCAGAGTGATTGTACAAGCTTGCAATCCCAACAGCAATGGAGGAGTGTTTCTCTTTCTCCACAACCTCGCCAGCATCTGCTGACACATGAATTTTTAACCTTANCCATTCTGACTGGTGTGAGATGGAATCTCAGGGTTGTTTTGATTTGCATTTCCCTGATGNATAAGGATGTTGAACGTTTTTTCAGGTNTTTCTCAGCCATTCAGTATTCCCCAGTTGAGAATTCTTTGTTTAGCTCTGTACCCCATTTTTTAATGGGGTTATTTGAATTTCTGGAGTCCAGCTTCCTGAGCTCTTTGTATATATTGGATATTAGTCCTCTATCAGATTTAGGATTGGTAAAAATTCTTTCCCAATCTGTTGGTGGCCTTTACACCAAACAGAGATACTAATGCACATGCCAGCAAGACTCTGCTGAAGGGACCCTGATATTGCGGCCTCTTGTGAGGCTATGCCAGTGCCTGGCAAACACAGAAGTGGATGCTCACAGTCAGCTATTGGATGGAACACAGGGTCCCCAATGGAGGAACTAGAGAAAGTACCCATGGACCTGAAGGGGGCTGCAACCCTGTAGGTGGAACAACAATATCAACTAACCAGTACTCCCGGAGCTCATGTCTCTAGCTGCATATGTAACAGAAGATGGCCTAATCAGCCATTATTGGAAAGACAGGCCCCTTGGTCTTGCAAACTTTATATGACCCAGCACAGGGCAATGCCATGGCCAAGAAGTGGAAGTGGGGGTTTAGGGGAGCAGGGGCAGGGGGAGGGTATAGGGAATTTTCGTGATAGCATTTGAAATGTAAATAAAGAAAATATCTAATAATAAAAGAGAAAAATCCTGGAAAAAAAGAACTTGATAGGTGGTAAATATGTAAGAGAACCATATTCTATTAAAAATTAAGGACATATTACATTCGGAGACTATAATCAACTTTCATAAAACTCTGAATTTCTGCAATCAAGTTTAAATATGGACTTATGAAAATACCAAGTTGTCCAGAAAGAGCTTATTTATTGATTGTATTGTCAGTAATAACATCATATAAATAATTTTATACAGTTATAACAAGGAAATAGAAAACTCAAAGAATGAAATGGGTGGAAGAGCAGGAGGGGATGGGGAAGAGGGGAACATGATTAGGTATTGAGGGGAGAGAGGAGAAATGTGCTTAGGCCAGCAGAATGAATGGACATATACAACCTGGGGGTGGTGGGCGGTCAGGGGGTACCATCTAAAAAGTAACAAAGACCTGTGAGGTGAGAGTCTCTCAGGACTCAGAGGGACCTTAGATGAAATACCCAACAGTGGGGAGATGAAACATGTAGAGTCTACTTGCAGTAGAAAGACAGAGCATTAAGTGGAGGGTTGCCATCCCACAGTCCAAAAGTCTAATCCAGATTTTTTCCTATCTAAAAGAACTACAGCTTCAAAAATGAAGAAGAGAGGGAAAGGCCCATCTTGGGATCCATCTCAAGGAGAGACTCCAAGGGCTGACACTACTACTGATGCTATGGTGTGCTTAGAGACAAGAGCCTATTATGGCTCCCTCTGTGAGGTCCAACAAGCATCTGAGTGAGACAGAGGCAGATACTTGCACCCAGTCATTGGACTGAAGTCTGGGATCCGTGTAGTTAAGTTAGGGAAAGGCTGGAACAAGCTGAGGATGAGAGAAACCCCATAGGAAGACCAGCAGGCTGAACTAGCCTGGACCCCAGAGATCTCTCAGACATTAAGCGACCAACCAGGCAGCTTACAAAAGCTGGTCCGAGACCCCTGAAACATATACAGCAGAAGACTGCCTGTGGCCTCAGTGGGAGAAGATGTACCTACCCCTCCCCAGAAGATACTTGAGGTCCTAGGAAATGGGGAGGTCTGGTGGGGGGGGGCACCCTCTTGGAGACAGGAGGGAGGAGGAATGGGATGAGGAACTGTGGGAAGATAGACAGTGTGTGGGGCATCAAGTGGACTTTAAAAAATAAAATGAAATAATAATAAAAATAAAAAATAGTTTCTTTCCCAGATAAGAAATATTCCGTGAAAACATGCCATGTATCCTAATATTATCCATTCCTTACTTCCTCCCTCCACCCACTCCAACACATCTTCCTTCCAATTTCATGGTTTTTCTTTTATCCATAAATCTTAAGCCTAATTAGTGCTCTCTTTATTACTAATATCAATGTTTGAGTCATAGTTCTTCATTGGCACTCCAGTCTACTGTAACATTTCAGTTTGAACTCAGCAAATCTGTGCTCAATATAAAACATTATTTTTCATCATATTATACAAAAAGTCAAGAGCTTAAAGAATTATTTTTAACTTAGTTTTCTCAACTCATATGCACTAAATTTGAAGATATATAAATTTTCTGAAAATAAATTATATTATAGGACTATAAATTACATGAAACCTAATAAAGAGAAAATATATATTTAAATATTTAAAATCAGAGTTTCTTAAAATTTTGAGTTCAAGAGTTTCAATAAGTAGATATACTGTCACAAATGAAGAAAGTGCTTAAAAGAAAGTACTATATATATATATATATTATATATATATATACATATATATATACTATATATATATATATATATATATATATATATATATATATATGGATCTAAACAGCACCACTGGCAAATTCAGACTAGCATAAAAAGGAAATTTTTTTCATGTAAAATATTAAGTATAGATACCAAAGTTAGCATAAGAGAGTTTTAAAAATGATGCTAAAACAAATATATTAAATTCCTCATATACACAACCCTGTACTAGCAGCATTTGCATTTTGGTGGCAGTGGGAAAGGAAGAACATAGGAAATAAACAGGAAATGTAAAGCTGCATGGCATAAGAATGAGTGGCACATGATACTGTAAGGGCTGGGAGCCCACAGGGTCTGTAATGGCACCAGAGGTCCCACAATTTGTATAAAGCTAATACAGCTTTTTACTTGATGTTAGGAAGGAAGAATAAAAAGAAAGTGTTTATAAGTCCAGCCAGATAGCAAGGTAATGTGAAGGATTGCAGGGCTGACCAATGAATAAATGAAAACTTACATAGAAAGAAATATTTGACACACTGTATTACTAAATACAGACCAGTAATTCCTGGAGATTATCTTAAATTATCTTTACATGTTCAGTAAGTATTCAATGGCAGTCATCTAGGTACTAATTTCAAATATATATGGTGATTTCATATATATATATATATATATATATATATGCATATATTTATATGTATATATTTGAGCAATACTGAAATTATTACTTAATTACTGTATTACACTAAATCATTAACTACCTCTTGTAGAAAGACAAGTAATCTTAAAATTCACTAACTAAATTCAACACATTTTCTTTTCTAGACAAAATTTCAATTTTTTAAAAGAAAATTAGATCACATTATTACTTTCCTCTCCTCGACCCTTTGTCTTTCCACTGAGTCTTTTACTCCTTTAGTCAATTCCCTCACTGGAAAGATTAACATGAGGGCAGTTAGGAGCATGATCCGGGCTGGGTTATAGCAGGCACATTGCATTAAGTCAGAGCTGTTTGGCCCTACAGTGGCCATGTACACGGTCTTCAGGGCCTTTGAGATATGACTATTAAGTCATAAGGCAGGCACTTATACCCAACATTGAACTGAAGTCAGGAACTCTTATGGCTGAGTTAAGGAAAGGATGGAAGAAGCTGAAGGGGAGAGCAACCTCATAAGCATGCCAGCAGTCTCAAAGTTTTCAGACCCCAGGAAGCTCCCAGAGACTTTGGCAACAAGCAGGAGCATACATGAGCTGTTCTGAGGTCCCTGGCACAAATATAACAGAGCTCTGCCTGGTCAGGCCATAGTGGGAGAAGAGCAGTTAATCCTAGAGAGACTTGAGGCCACAGGGAAGGGGGAGGTCTGGTGGGGAGAGCACACTCTTGGAGGTAAGGGAGAGGAGGAATGGAATGAGGAATTGTGGGAGGGGGAATTGAGGGGGGATAACGACGGGAATGTAAATAAATAAAATAATTAAAATTAAAAAAAAAAAAAAGTAAAGCAGGCAAGGATAACTTTTAATTACATATTGAGGAGAAACCTGAATGCTTGATTTGAGTCGTATCCATGCCATAGTCTCCTTGTTCACTGATGTATGGTGACCTTCACAGTCATTTATTTCTGCGTCTAATCAGAATGAAAGTTTGTTTGCCTGACTCAGTGCTTCATCTACTGCTTCATTGAACATCAGGCTCTTCCTTTTACTGAACAGCTAGTAACCTGCTTAAGAAATTTGCTCTCACAAGTCAATCCTGGTAAACACATTGGGTCAGCTCATGAACAATTGCCCCAAAGAAAACACTTTGTGCTGTTCAGCTCACTTAGAAGTTTGAAGTGACTTTTGGAGGGGTAACCTTGAAGGGGACTATCATTTGAAATGTAAACTAATAAAATGATTGATAAAACAAACGAACAAAAATAACTAAGAAATTTGAAAGTGAGAGAGAGAGAGAGAGAGAGAGAGAGAGAGAGAGAGAGAGAGAGAGAGAGATTTAGACTCTTTAGTCTTGCAAACTTTAAATGCCCCGTACAGGGGAA
>NC_034591.1:81811916-81834963 GCF_900095145.1 Mus pahari
AGAGAGAGAGAGAGAGAGAGAGAGAGAGAGAGAGACAGACAGACAGACAGACAGAAAGAAAGAAAGGAAGGAAGAAAAGAAGAAAAGCCAGGAAGGAAGAGGAAGGAAGAAAGGAAGAAAGAAATAAATTAATTACAGTAACAAATCAATCATTTTATTAGTTTACTGATTAGTTTATTGATTTTTTTTACCCTAGTCCTGATTTTTAGTATTTCCAAAATATGTGATTTCTTATTGATCTAAACATGTATGTATAAATAAGCGTATATGTATGTATAAACATATAATTTATTTTATTTCTTGGTTATAACCTTGCTAGGTACAGGAGAGGAATCTCACCTGAAACACTGTTATCTCTTGTAGTTTGTGCCAGTGAGTAACTTAAGATATTCACATATATATTGGGCACACAGGATCCTTGGGAGGTGAGGCTTCTGTCTCTCTGTTTCCTATTCATTATGAGGTGAGTTATTTTCTTCCACCATGTGGCTGCTGCTGTGATGTACAGAGTCACCTCCAACTCCAAATCAATGGAGGCACTCAATCACATCTAGACATCTAGGCAATCACAGGCCAACATAAATCCTTTTTCCCATTATTATCTTAAGCATTATTGTCTTAAGCATTTGACAGAATGATTGAAAATACTTAGATTAGAAAAGATTAGAAAGAAATATTTGAAAACACCTTAAAATTAAAGGGGAGAATAGGCCGAGTGGCTTATTCAACTCGGATCAATTACAGATTTTAAAGTAAAAAACGATATGTATGCCTATAAAATAAATAAAGCACATTTTGAGTTATATAATGGATAAATATTGACATAAATATGTATATTTAAATTTGGATCTAATTGCATTGCAATCAATTGAGTATAATTTCACAAAGAAATTTATGTTTAATTGTATGATCAAGTGAATTGTAATAAATGCACGTTTCATTAAATGACACTTCATTGACACATGTTAGCATAAAAGAGCACAGATTATTTATTAATGCCTTTCCAAATTACTTTAACTTTGGTTTCTAAATGCTGGAAAAATCTAATGTATTTTTATATCAAATTACACAGACAATTTATAAAACATACATTCCTATAAATTATCAAGTTCTACATTGGAAAATTTAAAAATTGTAGTTCTCCTCCCCAAATTAGCAATGATAGAAGGGCCAAAATCATATGCTTATTTAAAAATATGCATTTTTTAACCTCTAGAAAAAGTTATAAACAAACATATTGTATGTCATGCAGTAGAAATGGGAAAAAAATCATTAATAGTTACAGTATATCTTTAAAGTACCCTAAGTATTAAGTACTTACTAAAACAGTAGCTATTGTACACATACACTCCATGTATTAAAAATAAAAACAGGGTATGTTTATTGTAGCAAACAGAAAATCTCCCCAGGAAAAAGTAAGAAATATTTTAGAAAAAAATAAAGTCTAAACTGTTGGACTTTAAAAGAAAAGTGGGATATGTTCCTATTTGCATAGTGCTGTGTGTGAAAGGTGACTATAAAGACATACAGAAGGACTCTAAGGTGTAAATTACAAATTTGCACAAATCTTAAACACAGTTTAATACACCTATACAAATATAGCAACTCTCAAATAGAACAAAATTTAAAGCTACTATGATAACATCACAATGGACAGAACAAGGATTATAGTTTGTGCCCTTTCTAACTTTATTATTATATATGTTTAACAGATGTTTTTTATAGTATAGTAACCTAGAAAACATAATCTCAAGGACACATTTACCATTTTAAACTTTTCCGATTATAGACAATGTTATTACTTCATTTCTTGATATTATAATGAAAGGTTATCAAAAAAGACACATAAAACTTTCTCACGTTAGATTTGAAAAGTCAAAGGATTATAGAACTGTTGCTATTTACTGACAAAGACACTTTCTTGTTTTATTTCTTAATGAAAGTTGTTATAATAGTTCCTGTAATGAGAATAACATCTGTAATTTTAGAATTATTTTTGAATATACTAAGTTCAAAGCATTAGTTGATAAGATTGATTGGTAGCTATGATTATAAATTGTAACTTAATGTTAGCAAGTTCTACTGAAAAGCCAATAAATATGGCTGTGCCTATGAACTTGTGTATGAAGTGAGATAGCTCAGGCCTTTCTCCCCAAAGAGGAGAGGATGGCAACTTGGATGAATCGAATATGTAGAAGAAAAGAAAGATGTCCTTTTTAGAAGAGAAGTTTCATAACAATACTATGAAGATGATCTAATGAAACTATTGAGACATGATATTATAATAATTGGTCTTAGCCATATATTGGCCTGTCAGAGCCGCATTTTGGAATGTGCTAAGAACAAGAGTCAGAAATGTGTTTTTATAGTCTTCCTACTATGGATGAACACTGTTCTTTCACTCACTGATTTTCCATGAATATGTCTTTAGGGTACAGAATTGAACATATGTAGTGACTCATGAAGCAAAATGACACAAGTTAAAAATTGATTCTTCACCTTTTCAGGATTTCAAATCTGAGGTTTTTCTATATATTCTCTTAAATATGGTGTGTAAGATGATTTCATTTTAGTTTAATTTTCTTCTTAAGTAAATTATATCATATCCTTTATTATTTTCCTTTCTATCAATTTTCAAAGTAAACTCTATGATATAATCTTTTGTAGGTAAAAATGTGTAATGTATAATCTTTGAATGGTGATTTAGTCACTGAAAGTTCAAAGGGGCTCAGTTAATTGATACTGTTATTCTCTTTATGGGATTTAATTATTTTAAGAACATAGATTTTCTTTAATTAGATGGCAATATGTATAATGATAAAGTTAAATATTAGACGAGTTAAAATAATGCCAATTTGGAGCACACTTTATTGAAATAAATTTTACAAATAAACATTTTGTATAGTTTCCATAAAGTATCTTTTGAAATCTTGTGGATGAACCACTAAAATATGTGCACTTGTTAAATTGTGTCCTTAGAGAGTTGTGTGTGTGTCAGCATTTGACCCTGAGTGATGAAGAACAATGAAGCATAACAGGTAGTTTGCTTTGAAATGTTTGCTTGGATATCTGTCATGTGAAAACCCCTCAGGAATTTAACAGAAATGCATCTTTGTTCATGAAACCTAAAATCACTATTTCTGCCTCTAATGGCCAGTCATTCAGTCTGTACTGTGAGGCAGTAACTATTTTGTATCTTAAAATGAAACATTAGGGTGTCAGAATTAGTTCTTGAAAAATTGCAGTCTATCATGATAAAATTATTCACGTAATGAAGAGTGACCAGGAAGGGGCCATGTCCATGACTAATTTAAGCTAATGTAACCAGTGTGACAGATGAGGTGAAACAGTGTAGATAATTTCTTTTAAAACTAGTCCCACAATAGTCATTGTTATTTCATGTCCCTGTCAAAACAAACTCCTTTATATTGTTTTTGTTCATAAACTATGTTAATTGAGCATAATAAAATAGCTATTAAGGCAGTGATTATGATATTCAATATTTTCATCATTATATATCTGTATGGTCATTTTTATTAATGAAAGCTACATGTATTTTTTTTTTTAAGATTTATTTATTTATTATATGTAAGTACACTGTTGCTGTCTTCAGACACTCCAGAAGAGGGAGTCAGATCTTGTTAAGGATGGTTGTGAGCCACCATGTGGTTGCTGGGATTTGAATTCTGCACCTTTGGAAGAGCAGTCGGGTGCTCTTACCCACTGAGCCATCTCACCAGCCCTCTACATGTATTTTTAAACCAAAGTAACCTCAATCAATTTAAAGACAATGTGACAATGTTGAAGTCTTTATTTAATTTTATTTTATTTTATTTTATTCCTTGAAAGTTTTTTTTTAACTTATTAGATATTTTCTTCATTTACATTTCAAACGCTATCCCAAATGTCCCCTATACACTTCCCCCACCCTGCTCCCCTGCCCACTCACTCCCACTTCTTGGCCCTGACATTCCCATGTATGGGGCATATAAAGTTTGCAAGACCAAGGAGCATCTCTTCCCAACGATGACTGACTAGGCCATCTTCTGCTATATATACAGCTAGAGACACGAGCTCTGGGGGTACTGATTAGTTCATATTGTTGTTTCACCTATAGGGTTGCAGACCCCTTCAGTTCCTTGGGTAATTTCTCTAGCTCCTCCATTGGGGTCGCTGTGTTCTACCCTATAGATGACTGTGGGCATCCACATCTATATTTGCCAGGCATTGGCATAGCCTCACAGAGATAGCTATATCAGTGTCCATTCAGCAAGATCTTGCTGGCATATGCAATCGTGTCTGCGTTTGGTGGCTGATTATGGGATGGACCCCCAGGTGGGGCAGTCTCTGGATGGTCCATCCTTTCATTGAAGTCTTTTTAATTACTTAAGACTATTCATAATTTAGAATCAATTTTGAATGTTGATTTTCCATAACAACGAAAAGATTAGTTTTAAAGTAGGGTTATGAACCCTAAAATCATGGACTCAAAAAATTTAAAGGTGAAATTCCTTATGTTAATAACCTAAGATAAACTGCATATAGTACAGGGGTTAAAGATAACACATTTTGCAAGAAAACATTAATGTATTTCATTGTTTTTACACTTTCTAATAGTATATTTACTTTGTATGCATGTGTTTACACTGTGTGTATAAGTGTGTGTGTGTGTGTGTGTGTCTTTCTGTGTGTGTGTCTCTGTGTGTGTGTGTGTCTCTGTGTGTGTACAGAAGAGAACATTCAGGAATCAGATTTCTTCTACTATCATATGATTGCTAGGAAAGAAATACAGATGTCAGGCTTAATGGCAAAACATATATCCTGTTGTTAACTAACTGGCTAACTTCTCTTTAACACTACTTACATATCCCTCACTCTCTCTAACCCATTCTCCTTCACAACTCTATATTTACAACTGCAAATCGTGAAGACTGTGTTGTCAATACCACTGATATAATATACTAGATATGACCACCAATCAAAATCCACATTAGAAAATTGTTATTAGACTCCACAATAAAAAATTATGCTTCTTAATCAAAAGAGAGGTAATGATTGATAGTCTCTACAAAGTGGGTGGATGATACTTAAGCTATGTGCCTTAATTTTCTTTTTTGTAAAGCAGAGACTGGTGATAATGAAATGAAGGAATGCTGTGAAAACTGTAAGCAAACTTGCTCAGGGCAGTGTCAATATTGAATTCTATATAAATGCTATCATGCATTATTTAACATTCCTGAGATTAAAATGAATACTTTAAGTTACAGAGCTTGAACAGTGTGTTACATTCCTTCATGTTTGCTCATGGCTGCTTTCAACTGATCACATGGTGATCAGTATTTTCAATCATTCCCTCAAATGCTTAAGACAACAATGGGAAAAAGGATTTATGTTGGCTTGTGATTTCCAAGATGTCTATATGTGATTGAGTACCTCCATTGTTTTGGATTTGGAAGTGACTCTGTACATCACAGCAGCAGCCACATGGTTGAAGAAAATAACTCATCTCATTATGAATAGGAAACAGAGAGACAGAAGCCTCACCTCCCAAGGATCCTGTGTGCCAATTTTTTTCCAATAAACATTCTTCTATAAGTCTCCATACTTCTTAATAAGTCACCATGTTATGACTATTTCACTTGATTAATCCACCTTTGAGAATGATCTCTTGTGATTCAATTACTTCTTAATGATTGAGATTTACAGCTGGCAAGATGTCTTCAACGTATGAACATTTTTAAGAACATATTTTAAGAACACTACATACTCATCTGTAACACTGCCCTAAGTTTTACTTGGATGCATATAACTTCCCTCATTATGTTCAATAAACAAAACTTCTCTAGTTATCTTGAGCTGGAAGTAACCTCCAATTAAGTACTCATTATCAATATGTCAATATGATAAAAGTTCATAAATTTCCTATTATTATCTAAGTTATAATAATCAAAATAAGAAGTATCATAATTATAATTTGCAAAAGAGCAAATTATGTGTCACTGTAAACAGAAATTGCTTCCCATATTGGCAGATGCAATCACCTGAAAGTAGACTATTGGCTGAGAGTTTGGCTTACTGATAGTTACTGTAAGGAAGTTGAATCAGGGCTGCTATTTTATCCAGGACACATCAGTTACTAGAGCGAGAGTGACAAGAATCTCCAGAGAAGATGGTCATACTGTGCCAGGTGTCTTAAAGCCAAGGAAATGAATGCTCTACAAAGTCTAATGTTTTCCTCCCATTTTAAGAAAATCTTCTGACCCAAACAAGTTCATGAACAATGGTGTTCCTAGATGCTGATAGCCTTGAAAAATGAAATCTTCATTAGAGCCTCACACATTCCTAATAAGAAAGAACTGAACAAATATCTAATAAAATACCCTAGCTTTATAGGGCCAGAGTTTCTTATGGACTGAGCTTCTTTTTTTTAGAAGCAGTATACACAAAACTGAAAGAGAGTATAAAATAAAGGTAAGTTGTAAAAAAGGGCATAAAACCTCTCAAATTTATGAAGAGAAATAGACCAGAATACTCTGTACAGTATTGGTTGATTTTATTATATGTTCAAGGGCAGGGAACAAAGTTTACATCTCAGTTATTGTTGAGATAGAAAACAGGTCCCTTCTATGTTATTTCTATCCTATCTGCTTAAACTGAACTAAAAACGAAGCAGGAACATATAAGGGTTAGAATAGAAATATAAGGCAGGTCAAGGGGAACTGGACTGCAAGCTAAGGATATCTTCTTCCACTTCAAATATCAAAATTATAAAACCTAGGCATAGGCACGCAAATTCATGCAATAGCATGATGCTTTCAATAGTTCTATGTGACACATGTAAGGAGACAATGATATCACAACCATATTGGACACTAGACTGTCTTGTTTCATTTTGTTAACAATTTATCAAAAAATTATATTTTAAAAATAATTTCTAAGGAGAAATAAAAACACGAAGGATAGTAATAATTCATGGTAATTTGTTAATTATGAAGAGATAAAGGAAAAAATTCTGAGGAGGCTTAGATTGACAGGAAAAAATAATTATTATGTCACTTCATTAGATATTCATAGAATTATATTAAATATATTTTTAATCACATAATGTTTTGTAATATTAAATACACATTCATTTTATTTTCCTTCAAAGAGACATATAAATGTCCTATAACATGCTTTTCTATGAAATAGAGAGGAATATGTTTTGTGATATATAAGATGTAATGAATTTTTTTGTCCATATTTTAAGAATGGCCCTATTCCTGAAGCTGGATACACCAAGATACATTTTTCTGTTGTACACGTCCATCTCTGTATCTCATAGACATCTCACACTCAGGGATATTACACTGAATTTGAAACACTTCTATATTCTGTTTTCCCTATTGGAATTTCAAATCTATATTTAGAGATATATTAATATTTTCAAATGATAAAATTCCTATAATGTGTTTTCTTACATTAGTTATTGAAAAATACATAAAAATCTGAATATTATTTAAGTAATATTTCCTTAGAAATAAAAAGGAACAACATTTAGAATATGTTATTCCATAGTCTTCAACATTAATTGAATATTTTAGTATATGTCTGAAATAAAACAAAAGAAATTATTGTTCAACCTGATTATCTGAATTTAATCTCAAGGACCCAAATGGTGGAAAAAGAGAAATGATCCTTTCAGGTTGTGTGCTGACCTCCTGGGGGTGGGGTTGGCATGCGTATGCACACACACACACACACACACACACACACACACACACACACACACACGTAATAAAACTAAATGACACAAACTTACCTCACAGTTGTAAGGAGTTCAAAATAAGTGCGACAAATTTAGTGGTAAGATGTTTCTGTGGTACTGCATACTGATAAAACAAATAACTTTACTAGTGCAGTAATACAGGCAAGTGGTTGTGCAGTAGAGCCTGGGAAACTAATAATTCAGACCTAACCATGAGCATCTGCTCTGCTCTCGAGTGTGTACATTTACACAGATGAACCTTCAGCTAGCAAAAAGTGATGGTGCTGTGAAGACTACAAGAATTATATAGGTAATTCCTGCAGTGCGTTTCCTGGCACACTAAAATATCTCAATAAATTTCTATTTCATGAAAAAAGAAAAAAAAAAAAAGAAGAAGAATAGGGGTTGGTAATTTAGCTCAGTGGTAGAGCACTTGCCTAGCAAGTGCAAGACCCTGGGTTTGGTCCTCAGCTCTGAAAAACCATTTGTATTTCATAAGATAATGTGCTTTGTTATTCTTTGTTAATTTTCACATATCACACAACCAACAGCATATATCACAGAGTATTTGACCAAATGTTAGTACAAGGAATGAATGATGGGGATGTCTTTGGGCTGCAGCCCATCATGCTAGGAAATGCAGTCTTTTGAAATCACCTGATATTAGGAACTTATACTTGTAGCATCTCTTTAATTAGATTCTTGATCCCTAAAGCGACAGCCAAGTAGGCATGAAAGCTGTAAGGTGAGCCATTCTACTCGCTCAGTGATGTATAATACATCAAAACTCTCACTTGCAGATCAAAAATGCCCAAATTTCAGCATGTTCCATTGGTCCCACTGCTCGAGGTACTCACCCACTCACATACAGCAGTATCCTCTCTCACATCTGCATCAGAAAATCTCCCCATCTCTCTGTGTTCAAAATTAACCTGCCTCAAACATTGACATTAACCAACAACTGGAAATGACATTCAGATTGGTCATGCTCTGTTTTTTGAGTTTTTTCCTTTTTAAAAATTTATTCAACCCTTAAGTTATATTTCTTGAGATATAAAAATGTATTTTTCTATGATTTCTTTTAGAAAATCAGTCTTCATTAAGAATTATAAATAATAAAATTTACCATTTCTTAATTTATTTCCTTTATATGTGAAACTATTTAATTGGTAAATACATGTGTAATGTTCAACTTAGTTATAGTCAGATGTTTATATCCTAATAGCCTACTTTCTTTACCTAATTATACTATGTACAATACACCTTTGTAATCAAAAAGTGATTTTTAATAAGCATATTAAGTCAGATGGCCTGTCTTGGTAGTTACTG
This sequence comes from Mus pahari, assembly GCF_900095145.1. Taxonomy (NCBI): domain Eukaryota; kingdom Metazoa; phylum Chordata; class Mammalia; order Rodentia; family Muridae; genus Mus; species Mus pahari. The sequence continues at coordinate 81,820,993 of NC_034591.1, forward strand.
AAGTAGTTAATCCATAATGGTTAAGCTAAAAAAGACTAAGGTTGAAAATCAATTCTACCTCCCCCAAATAGGGTTGGTGCCAGTGAAATAATTTGTTGCCTTGGTCTGGGATCACTGAGTATTGATTCTTCAGTCTCACAGTATGAAACTGCAACTTTGTTTAATTCCCCAGAGAATCTTCAGGAAAAGTGTTCATCATAAGTTAAACTTAAGCATTCTTCTGATTCATTGAGGGAACAGTAGAATAAATTAGCATTGACTTTGGTAAATAAAGATTTTTTTCCTCTGAGATGACAGTCTCCAAATCTTAATTAATTATGCCCGGGTATCTAGTTAACTAATAGCCTATTAGTGATAGAATTATTAGCTGAAGTAGATTTTTAATTAAAATTTTAATTGTCTGTTTGTCTACCTAAACTTCTACTCCAGTATTTATCAAAATTCCATAGGCTATTCAAATAAAAGGGTAGAAATATTATATAAATGTAAAGTACTATCAGTGTATTTTTGCATTAATGTATCCTGTTAAATACTACTATAGAAATACACAAAGCCATGGGAAAATACCATCCATATAATAAGAGTCCACTGATTTAGTTTGAACTAAAAATATTAAGCATGGTAATTGTCTACCATTTATATATATCTTTGCTATCTAAAAGTATTTGTCTTAATATTATATACATGTGTGAGTCCCTGAATGTATGTCTATATTACAATTTAGAAAAATCAGAGTATTGTGTTGTACATATATAAGCATACCTAAGGTAAGAACTTAGACATTTTTACCAGTTAGATAACATTTTCATATATGAAGAAAAATTATGAAATGGTATTTTTTTATTATCTGTAATGTATGTGCGCCTCATTCTTTTATCATCTCCAGGGAGATCAGAAGAGACCATGAAATCCTCTAGAACTGGAGTTACAGATAGTTGTGAGTTACCATGTAGGTGCTTAGAAAAGAACTCAGGTCCTATGCAAAAGGGATAAGCTGCCTAAATGAAGTATGTGGGATAGCTACCCTACTTTTTGAAGGGGTTACGGTGTATTTTCAATTTTAAAATAATCTCCTCAGCTGTGCTTCCCATATTTTTTTCATTCAAATTTATGCATAAATTTGCTTCAGCTGTTTAGAATTCCCTTCTCATTATTCATACAGTCCTGACATGTTAATATCTATAAAATAATTTTGCTATGTCATTCTCCTTTAAAATATAATTTGTCTTTTATTGATTTAGCTCTGAATTCTTCATCTTCTGTTCGAGGCCCTACAAGATACAGTATCACATTATTTGCCTAACTAGTGTCTCCTACTATTCATGTTGACAAAATGAATGACCATACATTATTTTACAGCAGTCATCTGTGGAGTTCACTGTTGTATAGGGAAAAAATGGGAGTAAAATAAAACCCACTTGGCGCCTTCAAGAAATTCATTATCTTCTTAGTGTGTGTGTGTGTGTGTGTGTGTGTGTGTGTGTGTGTGTGTGTGATACGATGATGTTCTACTTTGTAAACTTCCAGTATCTTTGATATATGTGCGAAGTTAATGTGTTTAACAGTTATGTTATTACACAGACTTATATGTGTAGAAATACAGTCGATTCAAGCTTGAACTAGAAAGGTGGTTTGCTTTGATTTTTAGTCTTTGTTTTTGTTTTGGAATACAGAACAAACATTTTCAAAAAGAAATACTTTGTGCTGAGATTAATGCATAGTTTTATACTGATTTAGCACCTGTTTAGCTGAAGTACATAGAATCATTTATTAATATCTCCATTATACAGCTGAAGCATGGGAATAGAATTATCCATAAAAAAACAAATCTGTGTAACTCAAAATTCATCAGATCTACTAACTGGCTAACCTAGTTATTTTTATTTTTTGAGGGAAGGAGTATTTTCAAATTTTGAAAAATTCTTTATTCTTGAAAATGTCCTTCAGCTATTCAATGAAAATAATTATCCACCGTCATTTCTTTGTCCTAACTCCCGATATATGCTCCCAATGTGATCTGCTCCCACCTTAATGTGTATCTTTTTGGTTGATAACCCACTAAGTCCAGTTCGTGCTTCCCATTTGTGTACATATGTGGCATCATCAAAGCTGTTAACTGATAGTTACGTCTCATTAAAGGATGAGTCCTAGAGATCATACACTCCATTTATGGCAGGATTTTGTTGGGTTGATACTGAGCATATTACCTGCAGGTATCCATAGCTGCTATGAGTTCATGTCTGCCCTTAGCCAAGTCAAAGCCAGAAGACAGCCTTTCTCGGTACTGCTTCTTATCCTAAGTACTTAGAAATTCAATGCTTCATCTTCTGTAATATTTCCAAACTGTGAAGGTGTAGAGTGTTGATATAGATGTCTCATTTAGAGTAGAGCATTTTCTGCCCTTGGACCTATCTGTCTATTGAATACTTCACCCTACAAATAGAAGCATCACTCATCAAGTTGAGAGCAGACCAGGCTTAAGGTTTAGACTTAAAGATTTTAAAGTCAAATTACCAATAGGCCATTAAGCTTAACGATATTGGGTTTGAACAAGGACCTTTGAACTGTATAGCTATGGTGTTTTGACTAGAAATACAGTATTAGAGGCAAAAAATTACCTCTTTGGAGCAAGCTGTCAAACCAATTAGAAAGTCCTTAGCTAGCCCACAAATCTGATGCCATCATTACATATTTGATAACTTTTGCCTGGCAAGGAAGAAGGAATGGAGCATCTAGAAGTTGATATGAGTTTACCAGTGATCAGAAGACATCATGAATAAATGGAATTATAAGACACAGTTCAGAAACATGTGGCAAAAAACTGAAAAATATTTAATGGAGAAATACATGACATGGATAAAAAGAGATTTTCAAATTTATTATAGCGTATTCATTGTGAGTTTGTGAGTTTGTTACCAGCTACTACAGGTGAGCCAACACATTTCTAACTGTATTGTTATTTTCATTTATTTTTAAAGGTGTGTTTTATTTTTAATTACACAGATGTGAACACTTCTGAATGTGGGCACATCATATGAGTACAGGTATCCTCAGAGGCCAACAGAATTGGATACCCCTGGAAATAAGATTAAAGATGGTTTTTTGCTTCTGGAACAAAATTCTGGTCTTCTGGAAAACTAGCAAGCACAGCATGCTTAACTGCTGAGTCATCATCTCTCTGCCCCATGGTAAAATATGAATAACATATAGTGAACATATTCTATCTTGTAACCATGCTTTTTCCCTTTTCTCAGGTTCCTATTCCTGTCTTCTAATTGATTTTATTCTTCTCCCTGTCATATGTGCATGCATGGCTTCATGTCATATTAAGATGCATGGCTTAATGTCATATGAACGTGCCTAAATTAATGCACCTGTTTAAATCTAAAACACAAAGTACACAGTGTCCGATAGTCTTCTTTCTACATTAGACTACCTTAAATTTTAAATTTTATGATAATCTTTGATTCTATCAATTTCCTTACAAAAACCATAACTTTCTTCCATTTTATAGATGAAACCTCATCTACCTTGCTTCTATACCAGATATTCTTACACTTTCATCTATTACTCCTAGCTTGGTTTCACAATTTAGTTATTGTGAGCAGTGCTGCCAGAGGTATGGAAGTGCAAAGGAAATCAGCCTTATGTTTGCCGTGACATCCTTTGACACATTTGTTTTCACACTGAATTTTATTCGTTTGTATGTTTTGTGTATATATTCTTCATATAGATTTCTCACTAATCCTGTGTCACATATAGTGCTGGCGAAGATTTTACTCTGAATAAATAAGCTCTCTTCAGGAAATGTGTCTCTCCTTCACAAATATTTTACAATTTCATGAGTCTCTATTTGCTAATTTTCACCCTTTCAACTGCTGTGTAATAACCCCCAATGTGGCTTAAAATATTGTATCATATATTTTAATATGAAGGAAAAGTGAAGCTACTCCTCTTAATACCTTTAATGCACGGTTTACAATAGGTTATGTTAAAAGTTCTTATACCAAGGTATGTCTTGGAATAGAGGGGGATTGGGAACACTCTTATAAGCTCACCCAAGTATCTAATGACAGTCTTCTTTCCCAAAGACTGTGACCAGTTCCTTAGCACTGTGTCATGCCCAGACATTGATTTGCTTCTGTTTGAGGAATATCAAAACAAAAACGAATGAGGGTGAATGGGTTCTGTGTGATCTTAAAAGTAAACCCTGTGATGTTCTACTAATGTATTTGAAGAGTGAATAAATCATTCCTGGTTACCTGGAGTGGTCCAAGTTTCAACAAGTTACAAACACCAGAAGACAGAGATCACTGAGGGACTTTTCATTTGCAAGCTAAACTACCAGGGGCCTCAATTTTATCATATACATTCTAGATTTAACAATACTCAGCATAAATACTCTGGTTACTTTATCGTATATTTTTCCCTGTGATATGTTGAAGTATGCTTTGTTTAATTCTAAGAAATAAAAGATAATTTTTTCTATATGAACTCAAAACTTAAGATTCTTATGCATGTCCTCAGAAAACTCAGCCAATTACTGAATAAAATGTATGCTAAACTTGTTTCCTCTGAAAATAGGAACCCTCTGCAGCTTGCTTATATTTACAGCTTTGTTTAAATAGTGATTGAGATGCTCACATAGTATTTTCCTTTATCACCATTGTAGAATAAGAGATAGCCTAACCTTTGCTTTACTTAAGCAAGTTCAAAAGTATTTCTAAGATTGTTTAACGTGCTAATGTGTGTAAGATTTTAGAACTAAGATTTCAATATTTTTGGAACTGTTGTATATATGTGATATGTATTTATACTAACAATTCTCAAACTTACTTAATAAAAAAAACATTTTTGAGAAATGCTAATTGACAATTTGCAAGATTATGCTAAGAAACCTTACATGATAATAGGTATCCACCTTAATAATTATTCACTGTAAGCCTGTTTTACATTTAAGATCAGAACAAAGTATATTTGTGTGTATGTTTGTATGTATGTGTGTATTGATTTTCACATCTCAGGTTCTTAGTAGGTGGATCATATTTTCAGATATTTATTAGCAATTGTAATTTAAATTTGCTAACTGTCTTTTCTCAGTAAGGCAAATTAATAACAGTAGATTCATCTGCTTATTACCCCATATATTTAGAATGAAAACATTAACCACAACACCAATGAATAGGACAATCATAGCTGGGTTCTGTTTTTGACCTCATGATCATATTGAAGCATGGAAATTTTATGAGTTATGATAACACAGATTTTTCACTCTCACTGTGTTAAGATGAGCATAAAAAGGTTTTAATGAACTGTACTATTGCTCTCCTCATCTTAATTTTTTTCCAAGACAGGATTTCTCTGTATAGCCCTAGCTGTCCTAGAACTCACTCTGTGGACCATGCTGGCCTCGAACTCAGAAATCTGTCTGCCTCTGCCTCCCAAGTGCTGGGATTAAAGGCTTGTACCACTCTTGCATGGCCATCTTAATTTTTTTGAGGTGAAAAGAAAGGGATACTTTCAATAGAACTTCTGTTAATTTTTTATGTTAACCTTTTATTCATGAATTATGTTACTTTCAATAACTTTTGGGTTACTCCAGTTCTTCACAGTCTTCACATTTCATAACAGCCCATTTGTTTATTTATCCTGATGATACAGTATTACATAGAAGGGATACATTTTTAAAAAGTCACAGCACTTATAATCTCAAACATTTTTAAATGAGGCTATTTTTTCTTCTCCAAAGGAAAATTACCTTGACTCCCATCCAATGAACACAAGTATAATGCTACATCATTTTGTTTCCCTTTCCAGCAAAGGGATATTGGATTCATCTTCAACTAAGATTAACCATACAAAAATTAAAGGATCATAGTAGAGCTTAATTCACTCTACTTTATCACTATTCCTTTATGCATTTTCAATATATCCTCAAACTTTAAAAAAAATAATTTTCTCTTCTGCAGATTTAAAGCCAGTGTGACTCACTGCCTGCAGACCGAGTAAAGGTGTTTCCTTAGAAGAGGTGCCAGGGTGTTTTAGCAATTGGCATAAAACAATCCCAAAGTGGTAATAACATAGGGTCTTTTAGCAGAGCAGAAGAAAATGTTCCCCTGCTCATTACTGATGTTTGTATAACACCAAAGTGCCAGCAACGATGGCCAGCATTCTGGCTGGTGTAAGTGAATAAACAATCTGTTAAATCAGAGCACAAAGCTGTGATTTCAGATCCTTGCTGCAGATAGTGAATTATTCAGAAGCCTAACTCATCTATCAAAATTTGTACTGTGGAAAAAGGTGGGCTTGAATACTAATATATTATGCAATAATAGAAAGAATTGCACCATTTAAATCACTGAATGTGGTGAAAATTGGAGGAGCTGTGGCGAGCAAGTAAATAAAAGCCCAATTTCTAACTTTGGAGGTTATAATTTACGTCCCATCTCAAGCTTTCATATGATACAGTTGGGTGTTCCCATTCCTCTAAGGCAATGCTCAGTTTTAAAGGAACATAGATTGTGTTGTTTATATTTAATACATCCCAGAGTACTTGGAAGCTATAGAATTATAAGAATAAACAACCCCTACACTTTGGCTTATTTTAGAAAAGGCAGTTTTTCTTTTTTCTAGGAAAGCTAGGAGCTTCAGGGAAACCTACTATTGACTTTGTTATAAATGACTATGGTTAAACTTTGCAGAACCTTCTTGGTCTCTCTAAACCATGAGCAATAGGATATGTTTAATATGATATACTGAAAAGAAATGCATGCTTATGAAAAGAGATTGATAGCAATTTTTTTTTCATTTTGCTCTTTCTATACAACCTATACATGTTAAGCTCACATTTTTTTGTCATAAGTTTGGTACCCTAAGATAAAATCTACTTAACTTCCTATTAAAATTAATTAAAACCATAAATATATGTTAACTGGTCATTCTTGGTCATATTTGCTCTCTTCTATATGGATATGGAGGAAACACTAAGAAGTTCTGTCAGTGGATTCAACAATTCCTTCCTACATAAAATTTAAAGGAATTAGTAATGTGATTTGTTGCCTATTTTATTATAAATGAATTTTAATAAAATCTATCAGTTATTAGTATGACCCACCTAGCCTCCCAACATTGAGGAGGAGTCCTATGGGAGGAAAGGGGCATTAATTTGAGAGTAAACTTTCTTAAAAAAAAAAGATACAATTTTCAAAACAAAAGAAAACCAAGAAGGAAGACCATCGTGTGGATACTTCATTCCTCCTTAGAATAGGGTACAAAATACCCATGAAATGAGTTACAGAGACAAAGTTTGAAACTAAGATGAAAGGATGGACTATCCAGAGANTACCNNACCTGGGGATCCATCCNATCATCAGCCACCAAACCCAGACACTATTGCACATGCCAGCAAGATGTTGCTGAAAGGATCCTGATATAGTGATCTCTTGTGAGGCAATGCCAGTGCCTGGCAAACACAGAAGCAGATAATCACATTCAACTATTAGATGGAACACAGGATCCCCAATGGAGGAGCTAGAGAAAGTAGCCAAGGAGCTGAAGGGGTCTGCAACCCTATAGATGGAACAACAATATGAACTAACCAGTACCCCCAGAGCTCGTGTCTCTAGCTGCATATGTAGCAGAAGATGGCCTGTTTGGCCACCATTGGGAAGAGAGGCCCCTTGGTCTTGCAAACCATATATGCCCCAGTATAGGTGAATGCCAGGGCCAAGAAGTGGGAGTGGGTGGATAGGGGAGCAGGGGCGGGGGGACGGTATAGGGAACTTCCAGGATAGCATTTGAAATGTAAATAAAGAAAATATCTAATAAAAAAAAAACATAAGGCCTTGTTAAAAGCTTTAGTTAAGGTCTGTAAATCAATGTGCTTTATCCCAATGGAGCTGTGGCATGATGTGTTGTATTACAGATATGTAAAGTTGTGACAGTGTTCATCATCAGTGGGAAATAATATTATTCCAATGGCAAAAAGGGATGAAGAGCATTGAGTGTATCCCAGCAAATACCTAAATTCACATTTATTCTCATTATTTGTTGAGTGACATAAACAAATACCACTTTATAAACCACAGTAACCACAGACACATGATTAGAGTTTAACCATCTAAGGATGCTGTGTATTTTCTTTCTCTCCACAGTAGATAGCAATTTCTTATGTGCCACTCTAACATATAAACATCTGAGTGTTCTTAAATAATTAATTACTATTTTAATGTTGCAACTTATCAATGTGATACTAACATTTTGTATTAAAACTACAGACAGTGAGTTATATGTACTATATTTAGTAAGTGGGATCGACTTGATAAAAGCAGTCAGGGAGAATTGGAAAGGATGTCAGGCTTGATCAGTCCTTCTAGACACAGACAAAAACAAAACCAAACCAAAATGGCAGCTTACATGTTGGAGAGCAACCAAAATGTCCATAGGAAAACAGTGAATTGAGATACCCCAAAACTCCCTTTTTTAATTTTTTTCAATATTAAGTTTTATGTATATTTATATTATCTACTCAGTTGTAACTTTCTGTTTGCTTTCTATCTCATTCATTCCTACCGTTTCTCCCTCCCTCTATCTCCTCCTGTCTCCCTCACTCCCTTTCAAATCCATGGCCTGTTAGGTATTATAGGAAAGTGGCAAGAGTTCCTCTCCTAAGTTCTTTTTTTAATTAAACAAGTATTAATAACTCTGTTAGGTAGGAAGCTATAGTAACTTCCTAATTCACAAATCATGCTGTAATGTGTTTCGATAGATTATTAACATGTAAAATTTTCAGTGAAAAAAAATCATAAGGTTAAAAATGTAAAAGTTCTTGTTTTATAAGAGTCTAAGCATTAGAAATATTATCTACTTTGAAGTATGATAAAGTGCACTTTCTGCATACCCGATTAACGTATTTTAAGGTGGACATAATTACAAATACATAAAGCATTATACTGTATGTAATTTTTGTAGGAATAGATTCTATACATAGCACATTAAAAATAGAAAAAAATTACTTGAGATCTTAAATAAATCTTATTATTAAAATACGTAACTTTGCTTCAAATATGATGTTGGAGATTTATATGAACATAGGTTACCTTTATACCTACTTCACAAATCCTTGATAAGCTTGACTAAGCTGTGTGCTTGTATAACTGGATTTCTCCTCCATACTTTTTAATCTACATGTACAATACATTCATTTGTAGTCAGTGCCATCTTTGACATGTACCCAATAGTACTTTAACAATGACCATTTTCAATATTTTCAGAAAATTAAATAAGGACATTTTGGACTTTATTTAATATGTTTCAAATTCTCTTCTTCTTGAACTCCTATAACTCCAGTATGACATGCGTATTGCTCAAACACAGTTTACTGGATCAGTTGTGCAGCAAGGTCTCCATTCCAGGTGGATTGCCTGTCTCTTTCTTCCCTAAGGCATATCCTTCTCTCCTGGTGTCATGTTTACAATAGAGTTGTGATTAGAATGGAGATGTTCTTGTCTTTAGATTTTTAGACAACTTTGAAAAATACTAGCTCTCACATTAGTAATCTATAATATAAAATTATAATCTGCTCAATCCAAGATCTAATTTCCTGGTTAAAAGAGTTTCCCACTTCCTTACTATCAAATGCATTATTTAAGGAAAGGGGGAGAGATGTCCAATGTGGATATTGAATAAATCTCCACACATGCTGTGGATTTTTCCACTCTGAGCTAGACTTTTCTGTTGTCATCGCAATCCCACTTTATTCGCAATCAATCTCTGATGAATCTTTCCTTCCTAAGAACTTTGACACTCAAAATTTACAAAATTATTTTGATTTATCATATGTCATTTTCTCATGTTCAGTTACAAATTTGCAGTATTTACTGGTGTTAACAAGAAGTACGCTCACACAAGGACTCTAGGACTCAGACTTGAACCCTGAGTCTAAAAAGGCAAACTCGATCAAGTCTCACACATTTTCTTTACTTCATTAACTTTTACTGTCATTAAAGCAGGTTAGCAAACATCTTTCATAGATTTGCATAATAATTAGATTAATTGATATTCATGAAAAACTTGCTACACCAGCCACCAACCTAAACTGCCAGAATAGGTTTACAAATATTAGCAGTATTTTCAACTGTAAATTTATCTGTTTAATTCCTATTATATTACTACTATACTTTACTTTGATCCTTGGTGATTTCATCTTGTGATTTCACCAATGAAACATATCTTACCCCCTAATTCTATCAAATAAAATTCATTAACAAAATCTTTTCACAGTATTCCCTATGGTGGTAGCTCCCAATCACATTTTGTTCCATGTCTTAGGATTACTTCACTACACACTTGAAGTTTCCAAAATGTCCATGCTTGTGAAACCTTGTTGCACACTCCATGTCCTAGAACTCCAGCTTTACGAGCCTTACAGCTCTCTTAGTACATTGCTTATTATATTTATTTTTTAGTTAGTTATTCACTTGACATCTTGACTGTAGCTTCCGTCCTTCTCCTCCCAGTCCCACCCTTACAAATCCCTTCCTCCTTATCTCATCTTCTATTCCTCACAGAAGGGAAAGTCCCCCTTGGGTGCTGCCCGACCCTGGGACATCCAGTTGCCATAAGCCTAAGTGTGTCCTCTTCCACAGCAGCCCAACTAGGAAATCCTGTTAGGAGAAGGGGACACAACCTCAGAATACTGAGTCAGAAACAGTCGCCATTCTAATTGGTAGGGGACGACATGAATAGCAATCTGAACATCTGCTACAAATGTGTTGGGGGCCAAGTTCCAACACTTGCCTCTTCTTTCCTTGGTCTTTGAGTCTCTGTGAGTCCCTATGGGGCCAGGTTTGTTGTCTCTGTAGGTCTTTTTGTTGTGTCCTGGACCTCTTCAGATGATTCAATTCTATTCCCCACTCTTCCTTGACACTCTAGAGCAAGACATAAAATATTTTAAATATAATGTAATGTAAAATGTCATTCTTCATTAAAGAAATAATGGATTTTTGTTTACATAATGTAGGAATATTATCAAAAACATAATGAAACCTTTTGAAGTGTATTCAAGTTCAAATTATGTAGAAACTGCCTGTTTTTGCCCTAACAATAGAGACATGGGAGGCAACAAGATTTCTTTTTTTTTAACTTATTTTATTAGATATTTTCTTCATTTACATTTCAAATGCTATCCTGAATGTCACCTATACCCTCCCCTCACCCTGCTCCCCGGCCCACCCACTCCCACTTCTTGGCCATGACATTCCCCTGTATGGGGCATATAAAGTTTGAAAGACCAAGGGGCATCTCTTCCCGATGGCTGACTAGGCCATCTTCTGCTATATATGCAGCTAGAGACATGAGCTCTAGGGGTACTGATTAGTTCATCAAGATTTCTATGAGAGTATTTAAAAATGAATTGTCAAATTTTCATGAATACCTTACGATTCCTCTAAACATTTGCATCATTTATTTTACCCCCATCTACTCTGTGGACTACACTCAATTTAAGGTGGATTCTTTTTCTGTGCCCCCTCTTCTTCCTTGAGTTTCTCATCCAGATGATCCGCATCTGTAATCTTCTTCTCCTCCCTCTGCACTTGTGAAATTTTCTTTTCTTTATGATGTGGTTTCTTAATATTGTGCCACATACTTTATAACTCTTCCAGAGGTTCAGCAGATTTCAGTGTGTTGTGATGTTGTTCACCTTCACCAGGTGGTCTGACTTCTTTCTTAGACAATACCTGTATCATAGTACAAAGCACCCTTGACCTCTATCTAATCTCGTAAGCAGAAGAGATTTTTATAAATGTGTTCATTTATTTTTGTTAGGTTGTTTGTTTTGATGTGGCTTTATGTATTCTGCCCTCATATCATCATCAAAGCTTTCTATTCAGATTTTCTCTGAAATAAAAGAATGTGTCCATAATAAAATTAAGTAATCAAACATGCAACAGAGCAAAGTACTGTGTGATGTGAGAACATAATTGTTCCACTCCATTTTGCTACTCTTTCTTACCTGTCATGTGATTGACATAATCAACTAGTAAATTTTTGATAGTCTAAATGGATGGTAGAATTCACCATTTCTTCATTAATACTAAAAAATATAATAATTTTCTTTATTTCTGCTATATATTAGGCATGCCATGAGTTTCTGATTTATAGAAATCTTTTTCTTTCTTGGTAGTGATAATCAGAATGTATATAAAATTAAATCTGGCTTTCAGGTTTGACTTTATTGTGAGGTAACTTAGTTTCATAGCATAAATAAACAGCAATGAATTAAATCTTCACATAGCTTCTTCTAACTATTGTATATCTAATCAGCAAATAGCCACTTAAAGTAATTTATCTTTACTTAAAGATTTGTGTGGTCCCTTTATATCTTCTGAAGTTATTGTCAATCTGAGTGTATATCACTTTAAGGTGACTAGTAAAGCTCTTTGGTATGTTGTAATGCACCTGTGGTAGGATGAACTCATAAATGTCAAGTGTCTGAATTACAATTGAGAAAATTGTATGGCACACTAGATATGGCATGAAGGAATTGCTATGTTGTGTTGTAATTTATTTTTAAAATAAAAATGTTGGGAGAAAATGTCAACTATTTTCACCTGTAATTATTGGTTAAAATTATTAAAATACTTATATTTAAATATAATCTAAATATAAGATCTATTTTTGGGCTTTATACAATTGCTTATCAAATTGCCAAGTATTTGATGTAATTACCTGAATGAAAGTTAACCACGAAATATTGCTTTTAGAATTCTTAATTAACAGGATAATGTATGTTAGAGTTTATCTTCATGAATCAGTTAAAACTGAAAAATAGTCCACCTAGAATTTATAATAGGGAAGGAAATTATTCCCCATACTACCCTTAAAGTGTAACAATAATAATTAAAGAAAAACATATCATGAATTTGAAAGGTGTAAGGTATGAAGACACAGGAATGGTTGGAAGAGAAGACACATGCTATGTTAGAGAGTACAAGGAAAAGGAAATGTTATAATTATAGCTTAATTAAAATTTAAAAATTAGAAATTAACTTAGTCTAATTCATATATATGAAATATAAATACCATCAAAGTTCAGATATTGGAGTATCTACAGAAAAGCTTAATTAATGCTACTTTAAATAGGATTTTCTTTTTAGTGTTGAAAAGTAAAACATATGTGCTATGACTCATTTTTGTCACCATTTCACCATTCATTTGACTTTTGTTTTCCCTCAATGTCAGCCATGCTATATAGACAGCAACTTCTACTCTTTCAAATACAAGGATAGACTTAGTTTGAATTATTGTCACAATGATCTATTTCATCATTCCCGTAACTCATAGAAGTGTTTGTGAGAGTATGTACACACAAATACACACTGTTTGTAACTTGGTTCTGGTGCTGTGAATCCTGTGGAATCTCACATGAAATATTCTTCATAATAACCTCTGTATTCTTCCACTACTACTAAACAATTTGGATGACAGTCAAGTGACCCAATGTTCTAAAGGCTATCATTGACATGGTATGAATTTTAGAAAGGTGCAAATATTTTCGTCTCAGACAGGAAGTTCTATAATTATGTAACCACATCCCAATGGCTGTAACAAATGTTCCTGCAAACAATAACCTTCCTCTAGAGGGTATAGATAGATATCGAATATAGTGTCAGATTTAGAATGCATGTCCTTTCATCTTAGCTCTAAATTATGTCTCTGTACCTATATCCTTTCAGGAGTATTTTGTTCCTTATTCTAATGAGGAATGAAGTGTCCACACAATGGTCATCCTTCTCAGTTTTCTTCTGTTTTGCATAATGAATCTTTGGTATTCTAAGTTTCTGGGCTAATATCCGCTTATCAGTGAGTGCGTATCTAGTGACTTCTTTTGTGATTGGGTTACCTCACTAAGGATGATATCCTCCAGATACATCCATTTGCCCAAGAATTTCATAAATTCATTGTTTTTAA
>NC_034591.1:81837183-81872494 GCF_900095145.1 Mus pahari
AAGAAGAAGAAAAGAAGAAGAAGAAGAAGAAGAAGAAGAAATATGCTGAAAAACATTGACAACGGGAAACTGGGCCATTCTCAATAACTACATCAAAAATTTCCTGCATTATTTACACACTTGTAAGTCTGAGCTTACCTGAAAATATCTCTCATCAATAAACTACTTAATAAACCCCCCCCCCCAAAAAAATAGAACGCATGTCCACTTCACATTTAGCAAATGGTTTCTAAGTGAAGTGAATTTATACAGCTATAATATTAAGAAAATTGTTCCTGTCTAAAGAAGGTGTAGGGACAAAAAATGAATAGAGACTGGAAGAAAGGCCATCCAGTAACCTTCCAAACTTGGGATTCATTCCATACGTGTATACCAAATACTGACACTATTACCAGGACCATAGTGTGCATGCAGCCAGGAACCTAGCATGGCTGTCATCTGAGATGCTCTAGCAGCAAGAGATTGAGACAAATGCAGACACTTACATACAACCATTGGATTGAGGTTGGGGACCCATATGGGAGAGTTAGAGGAAGGACTGAAGGAGGTGAACGGGATTGCAACCCCATAGGAAGAACAACAGTGTCAACTAACCAGGACTACTCAGAGCTCCCAGATCCTAAGCCCAAAACTAAGAAGCATACATGGACTACTTTATGGCCCTGGGCACATGTATAAAAAAGGACTGCATTGTCTGGCCTCATGGGGAGAGGATGCAGTTAAACCTGTGGAAACTTGATGCCACAGAGAAGAAGGATGATGGTAGAGTGAGAGGAGGGTAGATGGTCAGGTAGGGAGTACCACAGGGGCAAACGGATTCAGTGAAGATTTCAGAGAAGGGAACCAGGAAGGTGGACAACTTTTGGAATGTAAATAAATAAAATAATTTAATAGAAAGAGAGAGAAACAAAGGAAGAAACATTTAAGAAAAGAAAGAAGGAAGGAAGGAAGGAAGGAAGGAAGGAAGGAAGGAAGGAAGGAAGGAAGGAAGGAAGGAAGTGTCCTTTAGAGTTTTAATGAGATTTTCCTTTTACTCTCTCTTTGTATTTCTTAATTTGAAAAGTATCTTTCTTCATGTTTATGAGAGAGAGAGAGAGAGAGAGAGAGAGAGAGAGAGAGAGAGAGAGAGAGAATCAGCAAACAGATACCTATGCTTATGTATCAATCTAAGATCAATCTAAGAGGAAACATTAAGTTCAGATTTTTTTTTTATGTCTGTAAAAAGCATACTACCCAGGGTAACACTAATCAAAAGTGAGAATGAACTCTTATCAAAATGAATATTTGGACAACAGTTGGTGTGAGGAGACTTATTAGTATATTCACAGGGTAAATGTTATGTTTCTATTTCTGTGTTTTTCTTTCTTTCTTTCTTTCTTTCTTTCTTTCTTTCTTTCTTTCTTTCTTTCTTTCTTTCTTTCTGTTTGTCTGTCTCTCTGTCTCTCTGTCTCTCTGTCTCTGTATGAGTTTGTTTATTTCTTTATTGATCATTGATTTTGTTGTGCTTATTTAGTTTGCTACTCAAGCTATCCTAATAATTAGTAAATGGACATTTTGAAAGTAAGGGTATCTTATAGTTTTTTTTTTTTTTCTGTTTGAAAAAAGTCACACTAAAATCTGAAGCAAGCATACAGAAGAGGAACAAATGAGTATGTTATCCTTAGTAAACTGATAAGCATAAACATAAAATTTTAAGTGAAGAATAGCTAAACGAATTTGTAGCAATAAATTATCTTATTTTGATTGTGGATTGTATTGATTGATACTGTAAACTCAGTTTTAAAATAAAAGTAACAATCTTAATTTTTAAAGTATTTACATGACTCAAAGTTAGTTGAAGAAGATAAACATTCCAGTCTTTGGTATCTCAGGTGTTACCCAGTAATGATGACTTTTGGCAATTTCTACTTGATCTTTATCCTTGTGATACTTCCAATTGGCTTTAAAATAATGCCTTAAAATCAACTGTGAACCGCTAGAAAGAAACAGACCTACACTAAATTGCTCATTATTGGACAAACATCACACAATAAATGACACTTTTTTCCAAATTTTAAACACAATTAATAGCTTCCTAGGCAAAACTCTACTACTAGATTAACATTAATTTAAAGACTGTGTATAGATAAGATTTATTGTCCTCAAAACTCAGTTCCCATGCAACTATCTTGATGTGTCAGTGTCTATATATCCTAAAAGCAAAACAAGGTAAAAGGAAGTGTTGTGTGTCCTCATAGTTCAATGACTTTATTATTTGAAAGCATAGCTGGGGCTGAGGAGTATCCAGTGTAGTGTCCACATTTTAGCATTAATGGGACAGACATATGTTAGTCGATGAAATCTTATTGAGGACCAAGAAAATTAAACTCAAACTCATATTTCTTAAAGAAGCCAGAAATACTCAATGGAAAAAAGACAGTATCTTCAACAAATGGTGCTTGTCAAACATAGAAGAATGCAAATAGATACATATTTAACACCTTGCACAAAATTTAAGTCCAACTGGATCAAACACCACAAAAATAAAAACAGATATAATTAAGCTGAGAGAAGAGATTGTGGTGAGTAGCCTGGAACAAATTGAATAAATTAATAAATGAGACCTCATCTCATGAAACTGAAAACGTTCTGATAATCAAAGGAAACCAGAACACTGTCAATTAAACAAAGAGGTAGCTGAGAGAATGAGAATATATATTTTACCAACTGCACACACAACAGAGGACTAATATCTAAAATATATAAAGAATTCAATGAATTAGATATAAAAAATAAATAATTCAGTTTAAAATTGGCATACATATCTAAACAGAGAATAATCAATATAGAAATCTCAAAGGGCTGCAAAACACTTAAAGAAATGTTCAGTATCCTTAGCCATCAACGAATGCAAATCCAAACTACTGTGAGATTCCATTTTACACTTGTCAGGATGGTTAAGATCAAAATCACAAATTCCAGCCCCTGTGCAGGGTATGTGGAGCAAGGGATCACTCTTCCATTGCTGGTGGGAGTACAAACTTTGAAAATCAATATGGCAGTTTTTTAACAAATAGGGAATCAAACTACCTCAAGATCTAGCTATGCCATTCTCAGATATTTACCCAAAGGATTCTAGACCCTAACACAAAGACATGCACTGAACCGTGTCCATTTCATCCTTATTCATAATAGCCAAAAATTGGAAACCAATTTATATCCTTCAACTAAATACTGGATAAGCAAAATGTAGTACATTTACACAAGAGTGCGGCTAACCTATTTTATAAAAATGCCATAATGAGAATTTATAGGCAAATGAATAAAACTAGGAAAAATTATCATCTGGAGTGAGGTAATCCAGAACCAAAAAGACAAGTATGTTATGTCCTCACTGGTAAGTGGCTATTAACCATTGAGTAAATGATAAGCAACTATAATCTGTAAACACTGAGCAGTTAGTAAAAGAGTGGTCTAGAGGAGACACATGAATCTTCCTGGGAAGGGGAAATAAAATAGATTTTCCTGGTGGACTGTGGATAGTTGGGGATGGGAGATGGAGAGATAAGGTCAGAGGCATGGAGGCAGAAAATAAAGGTAGAGATGACTAGAATTAGAAGGCATTTGGGGTTCTGATATAGAAACCTAGTGAAACAGAAACTTCTTGGAAATTAGGAAGATTATTATTTTTATTGGATATTTTCTTTATTTACATTTCAAATGTTTTCTTCTTTCCAGATCTCCACTTCAGAAACCCTATATCTCATCCTTCCTCCCTTGCCTCTATGAGGGTGCTCCACCATCCACCCACTCCCATCCACTCACCTTGGTATTCCCCTACAATGGGGCATCGAACACCCTCAGGCCCAAGGGCCTCATCTCCCAATGATGTCCAACAAGGCCATCTTCTGCCACATATGTGGCCAGCACCATGGGTCCCTCTTTGTGTACTCTTTGCTTGGTGGTCCAGTCCGTGGGAGCTCTTGGAGTCTGGCTTGTTGAAACTGTTGCTCCCTCTGTTGAGCTGCAAATTGCCTCAAGTCCTTCAGTCCCTTCTCCAACTTCTCCATCGGGGACCCTGTGCTCAGTCCAATGGTTGGCTGCGAGCATCCACCTTTGTATTTGTCATAATTTCCTAACATCCACAATACTATCTGGGTTTGGTGGCCGTATATGGGATGGATCCTCAAGTGGGGCAATCTCTGAATGGCCTTTCCTTCAGTCTCTGCTCCACACTTGGTCTCCATATTTCCTCTGTGAGCATTTGGTTCACCCTTCTAAAAAGCACTGAAGCATCCATATTTTGGTCTTTACTGTTCTTAAGCTTCATATGGTCTGTGAATTGAATCTTGGGTATTCCTAACTTTTGGGCTATTATCCACTTACCAGTGAATGCATACTATGTGTGTTCTTTTGTGTCTTGGTTACCTCACTCAGGATAATATTCTCAAGTTCCATCCATTTGCTTTTAATAGCTGAGTAGTACTCCATTTTGTAAATGTACCACATTTTCTGTATCTGTTCCTCTGTTGAGGGACATCTGGATTGTTTCCAGCTTCTGGCTATTAAAAATATGGATGCTGTGAACGTAGTGGAGCATGTGTCCTTAATAAATGTTGGAATATCTTCTGGGTATTATCTTAATGAGGGTTCATAATAATGAAGAATATGAAGTCTCAGTTGATGATCTCCTGTAGCCTGCCATGGAATTCAATTGTGTCTGCGTTGCAGTAATTGAGTTATTGGTCAAAGGAGTCTCATAGAAATCCCCAAACAACTCAGGCTGCTCCTATGACAAAAGATTGCTCATTACAAATTTACAGTGGGACCCCATCACCAAAAACAACATCCACAGTATTCACTGCACAGCAAGAAGTTCTGGTGGTACCTACATGGAAAGTTCCACCCAAGATTATAGTGTCTTGGGTGTTGGCAGGTACACTCCACAAGCTACTGAAAGAGAAGTGTTGACACCAACTTAGCCATAAAACCTTTGACTTGGAAATAGTAGTGTTACCTCTGAAATATGCTTGGATAAAGACCTGTGACACAGAAATTATGGTATTAGCCAACCACTGTTTAATTGGAATTAAGTCCCCCTTCATGAGAACAAACCCATGATGAACATTGCTTGAGTAACCAAGAATCAAGAATATATAGCCCAAAGATCTAGGGTAAAGGCAAAGGTCTTATTAAAACAAGCATAACGTAACAAATTGACTCTCAAGATTATTCTGCTATACACATTTTTCCAGATAGTTTTGGTTATCATAGCTCTACATTGTGTCCTCTGTATATATATATTATAGTTATTAATTTACCATTTTGTTGAAACTTCTGGCTGTGAGGAAAGTGTGGGTCTCTCTTTTGTTTGCTCTTGTGACACTTTCGTTCTGTTGGTTTACCATGCCCAAGGTCTATATGAAAGATTTTGCTTCATCATGATACTTTTTGTCATATTTAGTTTTTATTTCTTAAAAGATTGTTCTGTCCTAAATGAGAGGCAGAAGGGGAGTGTATCCAGAGGGAAGAAGATATGGGGAGGAATGGAAGGAAGAGAAACTATGATCATGATATATTTTATTAGATGAGGGTCTATTATCAATAAAAAGAAAAACAAAAGGAACAAGTTTGATAATGGATTTGGAGAAGACTTAGAGTTCCCTATAAGGAAAAGTGTAGGAGGGAAAAGTTACTTCTCTTTAGATTCTTTGGACCTCACATTTTCTTTTTGTACCTGGTAGCAATATTGATGGTACTAAGCCCTTCAGTTGTTGTGGTGTTAAATACAGTATTGTAATTTTAGCACTTTGGAAAGGTCACAGAGAATTAATTCATAAAAACTGAATACACTTGAGTGCCTAGCTTGAATAAGTATATTTATCAATACTATTTTAATATCTAGAATTCAAAAGACTATTTAAGAAAAGATAGTAACTTTCTAGATTTAATTAGATGAGCCTAATATTGTGTTCCTTTATAGATTTATTTTTACAGAGAATTTCCTTAGCAATAAATGCTACATCCTACTTACATTTTAAAACTCATTTTCTTTGGCGTTCAATGTCAAAGTGAAAGAATTTTAAACAAATAAAAAAATATTTCCTTTTCCAGTCTGCCTCAATGCTTTTACAGTTCTTTTGATGGTGGTTTTGTTCATTTCCTAATCTCTTTCCTTGACTTGATATTCACTTTACAGTAGAAAGCAGGAAAAATTTTCTTACCTAATGTTAGGGCATGAGCCAAATGCAGAGCTTGCCATGGTTAAGAGCCATTGGCACTGGCCACTCTCAACATTCTAGTCTTAGATTATAGGTATTGTCAACAGCCTTTTAGTTCTCAGTAGAGCTTCAGAGAAGAAAACAAACATTAATGTTGAACTTTATTTCCTGCGCTTTGAGATGTTTAATCTGTGTCTACTATGCAATTCTGAGATAAAGGAAGCATTCATTTTCATGCCAGGCTGTTCTCTAAGCACTGAGAATATAATCACAGAACATACAGTGAAGAATCAGGCAGATAAAGCTCCAAGAAGCTACACTTGTAATTATGAAAATACAAGTAATTAGTGAAGACAGTTTTATATTTTGTAAATAGTACTTATATTTAGTAAGTACTACTTTATCTATTTATCTTGATATTATTTATCTAGCTGCACAAATGCTGGCCTGCAAAATCTACACTGTTTTTAGTTGCAGGAAAAATGATGTTTATTGTGATATTCAGATAAAAAACACGGATAGTAAGAAAGCCTATCAGGCAACATTTCAGTATGATTGCAGTGCAGGCAGCATTAAGATGTGCAGGAGGTTCCTTGAAATGGCTGAAGGGATAAAGGCTCTTGCTTTGAAGAATAATGAATTGAGTTTGATCCCTGTAATCCACAAAGTAAAAAGAAAGAATTGATTCGTTATGGTTGTCTTCTAATGTCCACATCTTTATCTTGCATACACACACTCACACACACACACACACACACACACACACACACACACACATACAAACACTCGCACATGCATACATACACATAGAAGAATGATGCATTCAATTTTAAATGTAAGTCAGTGTATGGAATCAGGCTTGCATCTCTATAGAATGACTAAGGTTTCCATGAAGAAAAAACAAACCAAACAATCTCATGGCAGGCACAGGTTTTACCAGGATCCCTGGAGAGTATATTTTGTTATCTGTTTGAAAAACTGTGATGATTGTGGGGTAAAGGGAAGATTGTTTGTTGTGATGCTTGAAAAAATAGAAAGAAGCCGAATTATTTTGGAAAGACTTCTTGATGAAATATTTGTGAATGTTAAGAGAAATTTCAGATGTTAGAAAGCCCTCTTCACTGAAAATCTGATGATAAAAAGGAAGAAATAAAAAACCTAATAGATAAAATAGAGGGAACCAGAGAAAAGAAGAGGATGGGATGTGGTACACAGAACAAATCTCTTTGGACTATATAAAACTAAAAATATTCATCTTAAAATTATGCTGACAGCTATGAGAACAAATAGGGTTGTCTTTGACAATTGTGTGGGACAGAAAGGTGAAGGGCCATAGACACCTGCAAAGGGCCACTCACATTCCTGTTTTCTGAAGAGAGAGTCAGCTAGAAAATTGTCACTAACAATGAATACCTACTGAGGGAGGATAAAAAGAATCCCTGATTCCCAGAGTCAGAGTCCACACATCTATGAAGGCAGTGTCTACAGGGGAGGTAATGGTTTAACTATAGCATGTGAGAAAATGGAATTGCCTGATTTTATTTGCAGTAAACTTGGGTAGTGGGACTAATAATACCCAATAGGTAGGAGGATGAAAAGATGGGGTAGTTAGTGGTAAGAGAAGTGAATCTAGCAGATGGAATCAGGACTAGGATTCCCTTTAGAGAGGTGCCTCTGGGTAGGAAGTCACAGAGGTGCACGCAGGAACTTGTTAAATTCGTTGGGAGGATGCATGTAGGATGAGAAGACTTGAATATAAAAAGTTTGTGTGCCTTGATTGATGAAGTCATTTTAAAGTATATAAATCGCAATTAGGAGGTAGGAATCATCAAGTAAGAAAAATATCAAATTATTTCAGGGTGTACAGAGGAGCAATAGTGACAGTGAGGTGTAGGATTCAGTAGTATTTGTCCTACATATTTTCCAGTTATGATGATGCTCAGCTATGTGAACATCCATGAATTCACTAGACCCTGTATTTTATAACTTGATTAGTATATTTTAATATAATAGCCTGATCAGGAAGTGAAACTATTTTAATTAATAGACCTTATTTCAGGATGAGAAGAACTCTTTAGTAGCAATTGCTTGAGTTCAACTCTGAGCTCATTGACTGGTTTACTTAGGCTTTCTGACAGGTAGCTAGATTTTATTTTTTTTCATCTATTTATCCACAAACATTAGAATAATAAATCACTTTGACAATGATGAATACAAATCCTTTGCTATTTTCCAAGCCTTTTTGCCAGGCGAATTATCAGAGCATTTAACATATCAGGGAAAAGGCCAGATATATAGAGATCCATTTCCACACAAAATAAGAATGTGTGCAAGGCTACAGGTGTTCAATTCCCAACTATGTTTCAGTCACAGTAGCTTCTCTTTTAATATCCATTGGATCCATACAAAAGACTTAACCTATATAGATGGGAGGAGTGCCCTATACTTAGATCAAGTGTGAATGTTAGCATATTATTTTAAAACCTTTGTGTCAAGTGCACAAAGCGCACAAAGGTGTGAGAACATTTGATATAAAATCTCCACTCTGTGAGAAGCATGGGATATTTAGGGTAAAGAGATTCTCTAGAAACCAGTTAAAAGAGCTTTCGCTCAACTTAAAAAAAAAAAAAAATGTTTGCTTTAAATGGCTTTCAGTCAATGGGTCTACTACAGAAGCAGATAAAATGGATGTTTAGAATGATTCCAGGGATGCAATTCCAGAGGGGGAAGTATAATTAAGATTAAGGTCAGTAGTGTATGCCAGTAAGAGGACGTTATTTCACATGTGACATTTTTGGTCCACTGATAAGCATCCAGTGAAACTCTTGGTGCATATCAGAAGGTCTCTACTGAAGGCTGAGCTCTCAATTTTGTACCAATATTTCTTTTAGCACTAATCTCCCTAAACTTTTTTTAATCCAACCTATAACCTATTAATTTGCCTTGGTCTTTATGTTCTTTCAGGCTGGTCTTACTACTATAATTTAAAGAAGATATTTTTATATCTTGAATACATATGCCTTCACAAACCCATTCAAAATGTCTATTTTCAATTATTCTTTAATTCATAGATGTGTTTACTATTATCTCTTTTAATATCTGTTCATTTTTTATGTGTATGCACTTTGGTGCATGTGTATGCATGTGGAACCTGAGGATTGATACTGGGTATCTTCTTTAATTGCACTCCACTTGGTTTTGTGAGAGAGGTCTTCCACTAAATCAGTAGCTCACTGAAGTAGAGAGGCATCCTGACCAGAAAATCCCTGGGGCTCTATTTCCACTGCCTCCACAGCACCAAGATTACAGACAAGTGCTACTGTGATGTCTTTTTTATATAGTTGCTACACATCCCCACTCAGGTCTCTATGCTTTTGTGGCACTTTACTGACTGAGCTATCCTCACAGACTCAAAAAAAAAAAAAAAAACAAACAAACCCTATTTTGATAGATTTGACTCTCCTGGAAGAGAAAGTTTTAAATGTTTCCTAAACAGGGTTACTATTGCTGGGAATTCTTGGGGAGGAAATAGCTTATTTGGCTTGCACGTCCATATAAGTGGTCATCATGAGAGGACAGGAACTCTACAGGGAGACCAACAGAGTCAGCTGTCCTGCACCCTTGGAAGTCCTCAGAGACTGAGTTATCAACTAAAGCCCAAGCATGGGCCGGACATAGGCCCCCTGCACACATCTCACATATCTTGGTCTTCCTGTGAGTCTCACAACAACAGGAGCAGGGACGGTCCCTAAGACTGTTGCCTGCCTGCCTTTGGATCCTATTCCCATAAATGGCTGGCCTTGTCTGGCTTCAGTGGGAAAGAATGCACCTAGCCCTGCAGTGACTTGATGTGAGGGGCTGGGGTGGGGGAATGATGGTAGCTAACACCCAGAAGAGAGTGCCCCCTTCACAAAGGAAGAGAGTGGAATGAGGCTCTACTGGTAGGAGGGGGGCTGATATCAGGATGTAATGTGAATAAATAAATTAATTTAATTAAAAAGAAGTCAGGTCAAACAAGAAGGAATATAGAAATACAGAGGTAAGAGCTGATGCAAAGGCCATGAGGGATGCTGTTTACTGACGTTTTCCCCATGGCTTGTTCAGACTGTTTTCTTACAGAACCCAGTACCAGCAACCCAGAGATGGCACCTCCTAAAATGGGCCCTCTGCACCCAATCAGTTAATAAGAAAATGTCCT
Source organism: Mus pahari (assembly GCF_900095145.1). NCBI lineage: Eukaryota > Metazoa > Chordata > Mammalia > Rodentia > Muridae > Mus > Mus pahari. The sequence goes on from NC_034591.1 coordinate 81,847,582, forward strand.
ACAGCTGGATGCAATTTGCCAGATGGAACATATTATAAATTGAGATTCCCTCCTTTCAGATAAATGTAGATTTTAATCATATTAATATTAAATTATCCAACACAGTTTCAAAGCTACTGCTGTACTTCCTACTTTATAAATTTGTTCTCTTCTTGCTTTACCACTACCTGCCTATAGTCACCAAATCAGATGATAATAGTAAGTACATTCCATATATACAGTTCATTGACTGTGTGAACAAGCTCAGGAGGAGGAAAACATTTTTTTTAGATAATAGTGGCTCCTATTTAGAACTGTTGAAAAAGTTCTTTGAAGAAGACAATATAAGGTTACCTGCGCTGTATGACAACCAGTCTTATGATACAAAAAACAGAGTCTCTTTCCCTAAGTATTGAGAAAGTTTGCTAAAATATTTCAACCTTAAATGAAATGAATGAAGATAACACCACTGAATGAGATCGATCTTTTGCTGGGCAGGAGGTCTGGAGAAATTAAAACAATATATTTCACCGAAACAAACAAACAAACAAAAAACAAAACAAACAAACAAACAAAATCCTCCACAGCTTTCCAGCTTCAGCATTCCTTCTGGTAGGTAGGACCCTGTGCTCCTGTGACAGCCTAGTCACATTTCTGCCAGTCCCTCCTTCTTCACCTCTCTTGACTTGGTGTTACATGACCTGTGAAATGACACCTGAAAGATCCTAGCCTTCCTTTCTAAGTTCAAAGGCCATCCTGAAGAGACCATAGCCTATGTCAGTCAGGAGGAAGTGTGAGAAACTAGCACATGCGTGGTAGTGGGTCGGGTTTTTACTGGAAACCATGCTACTCTTTAAAAAAGGAACATTTTTTTTTGATTAATTTGTCCCTAGTATTTACAATTATCTCTGAGTGCATCCGATCATGACATTCTAGATGATCAAGTTCAGTTGTGAAAAACAATCACTAGAGAGACAGCGTATTTCTCTAATATGCCACATATAACTGTTTCAGATGGTTAAATCACTGCCTATTTGGGCTACAATCATTCCTGGATCAACCATTTTTTTCCAAACCTTGATCATTACTTTATCCTTACTGATGAAATTGTTTTTGTTTTTCTTTTCTAAAAACAGCTTTTGACATCTGCTTTGCATTAGTGTTTGTCTATGGAAAATAAATCTTACATTACTTAAATTCTAACCCTTTTCTATTCAGTACGCTATACACTTTGATTAATTTCTGTTGCCTGGGTTATTACAGTAGCAACTATCAATTTCATTAGAGTGGGAAGGAATCAGGCTGTTGTTTCTATTGCTTCACTGTGTGGTCACATTTCTGATCTGTGTGCTGGTTTCTTCACAACTCAATTCACTCTACTAAATAGTAATTGAGATATCTAGAGTACAGGATTCATGGACAGGTTAAATGATACACATGTGATAACCACTAGGGCCTTTAAGGTTATTATAGTCAAAAATATCAAACTATGTTTTGGCGAAATGCCACTGTAGAATATAGAGCTTTCTACCCTTCGTATGTTTAACTCTGTCATCTGTCTTGCTTGGGGTGTAAGGGAATCTTCTTGGATGCATGTGTGCTGATAGAATGACAGGACTCATCAGGACAGTATATGAGGTGTGAGTGGCCTGGCTCCTCCCTTCTTGTTCATCACTCTTCTCTCTATCAAGAATGTACAGGGCAATGGGAGATCAAATCCAACATGGAACTGAAATTACAAACCTCCCTAGCCAATGGTGTCAAATAGAGATATCCTGTTATTAAAATAAAAAAAATAACAGATATGTGAAATTTACTTAAAGAAATAAGGTAAAAAGTAAGATTTCTACATAAGAAATGTTGTTATGTCATTTCTTATTTTTATACAGTACTGGTAAATCTGAGAATAGAAAAGTATAGATAAACCTCTGATACCTCAGATGTAGATTTAAGCGAATAGAATTTTAAGCAAAATAGAACCCGTACATTTTTCACTTTCTGTTAAGTCAGTGTTCTTGTTTATAAAAGGAAAAATCTTCCTCTGATATTAGAAAACTGGTTTATAAAAATTGACCTCCGTTATTTATTTACTTTTGTCTAGTATAATTTAATATATGGAGAGAGCTTGTGTTCTAAAGGAATCTCATCATTAGTCATAACAGGACATAACATATTTCTCTGCTTGAATTTTTTTCTGGGTAGCCTTGGGCTGGGTCTATAACTATTTTGTTCATCACTTCAGGGGTTCAGTTTATATATTTAGATTTAATTTAGAGTTTTCAATGGGGTAGACTTGAGAGTGCATAACAATTTGTAATGCATTTAAAATAGTTGCTTCTGTTCTCTGATGCATGATAATGTTTCAAAAAGAAACAAAACATTGTGTCCAGCCTTCAGCAGGATGCTGTACTTACTTCTGTGTTTGACCTATGTCCTCGATTCATATTTATGATTTGCCACAATTGAATCTGCTCCTCTACAATGGTAGAGGTTGGTTTGAGAAAGTGCATGGAGAAAGAAGAGGATGTTGCTTAAAAGTAGTATCAGTAAATTTTGACAAAATCAAATCACAAGCAAATTATCAATTGTGTATTTTCTCATTATGTAGCATATAATGAACTACCTTTTATTGTATATTACATTACTAATTAATTATAGTAATTAAATAAATAAATACATTAAATGTGGTAGTCAACATCTATTTACCACTAACCATTGTATACTCTTGAATACCCCTGAATCCAGAGGACAGTTTTAAACTCATTTTTACACATATGGCTTCTGTTAAATTTAATAGATAACAAACAAAAAGAACTGGTTGTTGAAAAGAGACTTGTGAAGAGGAAGGGAACAGCAAAGGGGGAGAGAGCAAAGAGAGATTAGTGGAGTCATCAGAATATATTATAAACATATTTAAAATTTTTGAAAATCAAATACAATCAATAAAAACTTATATGTGACTTGCTTGTTTTATGAAATGTACAATGAAATGTGGTGCGTGTGTGTGTGTGTGTGTGTGTGTGTGTGTGTGTGTGTGTGTGAACATGAGCATATATGTGCATCAGGTGTATTTTCAAGTGAGTGGCAGTTACTATGAAAACATTGAAAAGTAAAATAAATAGAGGGAAGATATATTTGCATTTTATTTAGGATGGTCAGCAGTTGTACTATGAGTTTTAAAATTAGCATGAATGTAAATGTCACAGAATAATTAGCTGCTAGGTTACTTACAGAATAATTATTTCAAGAGAAGTAAGACAAACAAAAATCCTAATGTAGAAATATCCTTGACTTTTGTTATGGTCCATTTATAAGGGCAGTATTATTTCAGTAACAAGAGGCACAAGAAACACAAAGGAACCTGAATCAAACATGCCTTTGAAGGTCATAAGGTTTAACATTTTACTTTGAACGTAGGGTATATTTGACGTTTTAAATAGAGAAAAAATCCAATAAATGTTAAGTCACTGGTAGTAGCTGAACAGAGAAATGAAAGAGAAACCAGTGGGAATAGGGTAATGAGAACAGAAGGGAATAAGACAGAAAGTTAAACATGATTGGTAGACGCAAGCAGAACTATACATTTGGATCCTACATCCTGTGTACAAGGTCTTGGGAAGAATTGTCAATGCTGTACAATGTTTGAAGGTTCTTTATGGATTTTCTCCTGACACTTCTATACTACTACATTGCCCCAAATTTAGTTTAGTGCCTTTGTCTAGTTATAGGGAGGGTAGGCAATATACCATTTAGCCAACTATTCTAGCATCAAAAAAAAAAAAAAAAAAAAGATTTTTAAGTACTTCCCATATTGATGCTTCGTGAAACATCATAAAGCTTTATGAATAGTTCAAGCTGAAATCCCTTTTTTTTATTTAATTAGCTCAAGAACTTAGTATATAACATTTGTAACATAAGTAAACATAAAGAGAGTTTGGTATGCTTTATCTGGAGGGTCTAGTCCTTTCTCCTTCATCAGCCTCAAACCCTTACACATTACAGTCTTGGAATCTTTACAATCTCACACACTTCTTGAGACCTACCTTTAGGAACCAATTAAATCTTTATAATACGTTGACCTCTCAATACTGTTTGTATTTTTGTAGTAAGACATAATAAAATTTATAATTTATATACATCTAAGCATTTCATAAATATTTATGCCTTGACTATAAGAATATAACCCTTTGTGTTCTCAATGCCAGTGTAGATTTTGCATACAGTGGTTGTCTAAATATATGTTGAGGTAATGATCATCTCATTGAGCAGCTCATATAACAGTCTGCAGTAGAAACTAAGCATTAGATATGGGATCTACAGAACAACTTTTTAGTTCAAAAAAACTATACATTTTCCAGGATCAGTATAAATATATCAACATTGTTAAAATTTTATCTATGCCATCTTTGTGTGGGTTTACAATGATCATGATCCTAACTCATTATCCATTTATATTTTGAAATACAGGAAATAAAGTATCCACAAACAAATTTATCAGTATAAATAACAATGTCTGCGGCACTGTGAAACATGAGCGACTTTCTGAGGAAAAACATCCATTCACAATTTTGATTATGTAGGTAACATTTTATGATAAGTTCATATGAAAAACATAGCTAAAAATGGAGACAAAATGTCATGGGTGGATTCCATCTTTTACTGATTATAAGTTAAAGAATCTAGACAAAAAAACTCATATAGCAGAGGCACTAATTTCAAATGGAGAAAGGAAAAACAAGACAATTGTGTAAATAAACCTCGGCATCATTTATTACTAAAGTCTCTGTGCACACTCACATATTCTTGTTTCTCTGCACGTGCATGTGGAAGGACAAGCAAATTCCTTTGGATGCTGAATTTACTTGGTATGTGAGATGAATTATTATTATTATTATTATTATTATCATTATTATCATTATCATTATTATTATTATTATAATATTTTGAGTCCTATGAACCATGCAGGTAGTTAATAGATTCTCACAGGCAGTTTGACTCTCTTAGGAACGTTTATTGCAGCTTACACTAAACACTGACCTATGCTGTAGCCAAATGACTGCTAACGTGGCGTGAAAGAAACTCTAGCTTCCTACAGCACTACTAATGTACCTGAAATGATTCAAGTGCATTTTAGTAGTTATGAAAGGAACTTTATGGAACATGGAAGACTCATCTGTCACTTTATCCTCTGTGACTCTGGCTGAGAGAAGCTTCCCTGATTGCCAGCACTTGTAGTGAAAGCTCAAGGGACGTGCAAGATTGCTTTATTCTCAATTTGATCTTGGCCCTCTATGTTTGATCCTTTCCTCTCTGCTGAGACTTGAATTTAGCTGAATTCAAGAAGAGCTTTTATTTTGATATGCACTTCTATAGGAACTGACCTAGAATGAGACTGTGTTATTACATATAAGTTCTCTGATTTGCATACTGATTCTTATCAAAAGCAGGCTCAACATTGGCCTGGTAAGCTTCAGGAGACAAGTTTCAGAGCCTCCTGTCAATACATGTGATCTTAAGATTTATAGATGTACATTTTACTGGATAAGCCATTATAAGCTAAAATAACATCAGTCAAATGAAATTTTCTCCCAGAGAAAATCACAGGAGAAAAATTTTATTGAAGATATGATATTTCTTCTCATGCATATAGGAAGACAATTTTACTGGAAAGTAAAACTCTCAATAAATAAGGTCAATGGAATATATATATATATATATATATATATATACATATATTTCAAAAATAACATACATAGTACAAAGCTTAATGGATTGTCAATCATAGAACAATATATTAAATGCAAGTTTTAAATAGTATAGCAGAATCTTACATCTGAATAGTCATTGATTCTTCAATTATAAGTATGCATATATCAGTGAGATTATCAATTTCTACTTTATAGCTTGGTATTATGCATAGTGTGTCATCTATTAACTTAGATAGAACTTGTTTTTTATATTAATTATTTATTAGATTAGTCCCTAGGCAATTAATCAAGATCTGTAAGATTGATTTTGAATTGGCTCCAATATACATTCAATCTTACATTCTTTTGATAATACTACAAACTCCTTGGAGACAGACAAAAGCTCTGTGGTATAAACTATGGTCAGGTATGTGGGATTACTGTTATCATGGGGTGGTCTTACTCTTTTATAGATTCTCTTTGCTCTCTTTTGCTCTTGATTTTTTTTTTTTTTCTGGTCAAATTGAACATGGGCGCAGTCTAGAAAACTAACTTCTGTTATACAAATAAAGGTAAATCCTAAAGCAAGCAAAGTCTAAGTGTGCACACATAACTATGGAATGACTCTCTTCTCCTACCTAGCTAATATCTCTAAAATAGAAAAACCTTTATCCTTATTCAAGTCACTGTATTTTTATATTTCTTGTTAGAGAAAGTGATCTTAGTCAATTAATGGTGGCTTTTATTTAAAACAAAAGATTTCCAATTAAAATAGCACCTGGCAGATAAATAATAGCTAGATATGTTTTTCACCCACTTATTTTTTTTCATGAGCATGTATGTATGTGGTGTGCATGTCTATGCATGATGATAATCCATATTTATTTGGATTTCTGTGTATACAGAGGTACACACATGTGCATGAATGTAAATACCTGAAGAGTTTGATGTCAAAAATCTTTCCAAATCACATAACCACCTTATTCAGTGAGGTTGCATTGCTCATTCAAACAAGCAGTCAACAATATGTCAGTTGTTCTACACAGATTGCTTCATGTGAGGGGGAAATCGCTGCGAAATCATTCCACAACTGGAATGATATGTGGGCACCCATGGTCATTTAGTTTGGAAGCACAATTTAGTCCACTTGCTTACACCCGGCATGGCAAACACTGATATATCTTTTCAGGCCATATTTTATTGCTTTTCCTTTTCTTGATAGCTGTTATATAATTTAAAATTAGATATATATTTTATCCTTAGCCATCTCTAATGCAGAAATATAATACCACTTGACTAGAGCACATTAATGAATCACAAGTCATGTTCAAGAAAATCATTGAGATGATTGCCTCACCAATTTGTCTCTATGTTGTAAGAAACAACATACAGCAGCTGCTATGAGGCCCCGACACACATACAGAAGACTGCTGGGTCTGTGTTCATTCAGAGATGATGGACCTAACCCTCAAGAGACTGGAGGCCCCAGGGAGTTTAGAGGTCATGTGGGGTGGGGTGAGGACACCCACAGGGAGACAGGGGGTGGGGAGGAGGTATGGGATGTGCAACAGTCGGCGACGGGGTGGGAAACAAAATATGGAGTGTAAAAAATTAATTAATTTAAAAAGAATTTGAATGGTATAGATTTATAAACATAAAATTTAAATTTAAAAAGCAACTGATATACAGACAGTTCTGTGCACATATTCAATTATCTGTACACATATGGGCTTGTGTGTGTGTTCTCTGGGGCATTTTATTATATTGTATTGAATCTATGAGCCCATAGCTGCCAAGAAATGTGTGTTGCCACACTGTTTTTCAATAAGTAATCTATCCCCTTAAGCTTTGTGCCCTATCATTGTTCTTAACTGTGGTTCTGTGCACCTCAATACCTTTTACAAATATAGGGCTCCCTGCTACTCTGTGATGGTAGTATATTGTCTGGCTTTCTTAATATATATTCTAAACATGTTTAAATTTAGTTTCAAAATAGTTATCTAAAAGTGAAATTTTACCATGGGCTATTATTTGGAATATATTGCAAAAACAATGGCACTTTTTATTATTCCCTAAGAACTTGTGTCTTCTACATCATGCCACACCTGATTTTAACTCTCTTTCCGCTTTGTATTTCTGACCTAGTCCACAGAAATACAGTCTGATAGTAAAGACATCAAGAAATGCAGAGAAGACCTGAGTTCAGGTTGCAGAACTCATATGACATGGCTCACAACTGACTTAAACTCTAGCTGTAGAGGATTGTGTTTGTGTGCATATGTGTATGAGAGTGTGTTTGTGTATGTGTCCCTGTGCTTGTATATGTGTGTGTTGGCATCATGTGTGTATACATGTGTTTGTGTGTAGGTTAGCATGTGTGGGTGAGTACGTGTGTGTGTGTGTGTGTGTGTGTGTGTGTGTGTGTGTGTGTGTGTGTGTGTGTGTGTGTGTGTGTGTGAATGCATGAGAGAGGGGGGAGGGAGAAGGAGAGGGACGGGGAGGGGGAGGGAGAAGGAGAGAGAGAGGAAGAGAGAGAGGGAGAGAGAGAATATATATGGAGTTCATATATTCTTTTAAGTTTGTATCTTTGTGTTATTTTAATATTGGGTAGAGCAATAACTGCTAATGTGAGGCAAACTGGTATTATTATTCACAGAATTTGTCTTGGGAATAAAATAGAGAGTATGAATATTTCTGCAATAAAGTATGTTTTATGGCGAATTGTACACTGAGGCGAAAGCATCAATTCTTACCTTATTGAGAGGCAGCATCCACTGCCATTTGATTGCTTGAGCCACTGAGGCTTCATCATGTCGACTGACTTAGATCACTGCTGAGTGAGGCCTGGAAGATGATTGACTTCCTCATTAGTTTCACACCAAGGGAAAACCTATGATCTCTCAGAAGTCTGTACTTTCAGTTTATTTATTCTGTCGCTCTTAATTGTGAATGTCCACTGTGTGTAATAAAGTTGTGATTAGTGGGGTACCTTCTAGTACAATTTGGTATAGTTTAAACATGTTTCTATAATTTCCTGAACCTTCCTAATATCAAAACAATGAATATTGAATTACAGATATTTAACAGTAGATTATTTGAAATGGCCTCCTAGGGTCAGGTGGATACAAAACAAAAAAATATTTGGGGGGATTTAAACCTATTTAACTGATTAGATTTAGTTCTAGAGGATACCTATGTTTGGAAATCATGGAAGAAAAACACTATTGTATGTTTTTACTTTGTTAAACTTTATTTACAAACTTTTTTCTTTCCTTTGGTATTGGATGTTTTCTTTATTTACATTTCAAACGTTATCCCCTTTCCAGGTTTGCCCCTGCCCCACTCCCAGAAACCCCGTAACCTATCCTCCCTCCCCCTGCTTCTATGAGGGTGTTCCTCCACCCACCCATCCAAATCCACCTCCCTGCCCTCGATTCCCCGACACTGGGTCATCTATCGAGCCTTCATAGGACCAAGGACCTCTCCTTCCATTGATGCATGACAAGCCCATCATCCCCTGCTACATATACAGCTGGAGCCATATGTACTCCTTGGTGGATGGCTTAGTCCCTGGGAGCTCTGGGGGGTCTGGTTTGTTGATATTGTTGTTCTTCCTATGTGGTTGTAAACGCCTTCAACTCCTTCAGTCCTTTCTCTAACTCCTCTATTAGGGAACCCTGTGCTCAGTCTAATGGTTGGCTGCGAGCATCCATCTCAGTATTTATAAGGCTCTGGCAGGGTCTTTCAGGACACAGCCATATCAGGCTCTGTTCAGCATGTACTTCTTAGCATTCACAATAGTAACTATATATGGGATGAATTCCCAGATAGGACACTGATAATGCAATAACTTGATGAGAATTATAGTTAAATAAATAAAATGAAAGTAAGACCTCTACAGCAGAATAAACTTTTGGTGAAACTTAGCATGTGAAGATATCTACTTGTTGGTTATATGTAAAATTTACTATGAAAGTCTTTTTGCCTTCCTTTAAAAATCAAGATTTATGTCTAACATTAGGTAAATAATTTGTTATTTGTTCATGGTGTAAAAGAACAGACATCATGTATTTCATGTCTTCAAAATTTAAATGAGAATACTAAAAGCCTCATTATTTTAACTTTAATAAATATACCTGCCGTAAAACAGCATAACTCTACAATTAACATTTTACGTCTCTAAGACCAATAAGTAATTATATATTTCTTTTTCAGAATTACTGCTAGTCGCATCATCATGTTTGATTTACATATATAGTACCACAAGAATTTATTAATAAAACATTATTTTATTTCCTGCTCTACATACTTGTTAAGATTAAGGTAACTAGACAATTCAATAAAGTAATATAGCAATAACATATATACTAATATATCTGCAATACTCTATTTGCAATGTGTCAGTGCTAGAAGGACTACATATAAAGACAAAAAGAACCTTTAAGTTACCTTGGAAGAGTCCAGGCAAAGCAGAAGGTGACAGTCACCTGCAAGGCCTCTTTTTCAGCTCTCACTAAATGGTGAGAAGAGATTGTTCACAGGACAAGGTTAGAGCTGGTTAGGAATGATTCACTGGCTGAGGAGGGAAAACAATGCAAGAGAGCAGAATGGAAAGATTAATAGGCAGAGAAGCCGTGTCTTATGGCTCCTTCTAAGGCTTGTTAGATCCCTTAAAATTTTCAACAGTCTGTCTTTCTTTAACCTCTACTGAACAGAGCTCATTTTAGAAGAACTGGGGTATCACTGAAAATGATTTTGAGTAGTGATGGTAAAGAGTGAAATTAGCAAAGATATTACATAGAGATTACAATTTTCGTTCCATAATTTATTTAAAGATTTGTGTTTGTCTGTCTAGAGATTCCTTTTGGAAATTACCAGTAATTGCATTTTCAAGCCAGTCCTTAATATTCAGAGAACAATGGTCATTTTGTGTTTATTATAGCCATTGTCTAAGTTGTGCTTGTAGGAAGAAGAATTTTGTCTTTAAAAACACAGAAGTGCTTTTGTGCAGTGATTCCCAAATAAGCATTTTTTCATGGAATTCACTGATTTTTAGTCACTGTATTACAGTCAGGATAGCATGTATATGCTTCACTAATGACTGGCAGTTCTTAGACTACTCTCTAAGCGGCTTTTTCTTTTCTGAGTGGTTAGGAGTCAGAGCTGGAGAATGTGTGTATCGTCTACTTCTTTTTCAGAGTATGTAATTCAGAGTGTTACTCTTGCTGTTCCAAATCTGCCACTTATCTATGTCTCTATAAGATATATTTGTTAACACAATTATAAACTGATTTATTTATTTTTCTCTCATACATTATGTTGCAACTGACATTTCTCTCTTGCCATTACTCCAAATTCCTGAAACCTTCCCTCTCCCCAGATCTACTTCTCAGTGTTCCTTCAAGAAAAAGCAGGCCTCCCAGGGTTATCCACTGAATAATAAGTTACTTTTATTATCCAAGTTATAATAATACTAGGCACAGACCCTCGCATCAAGGCTGACTCAGTTAACCTAGTAGGAAGAAGAATCCTAAGAGCTGGCAACAGAGTCAGGCACTTTGAGGTGTTCTACAATGACACAAAGCTACACAGCCATGTGCAGAGGACCTAGTGCACTCGGTAAAGGCTCTGGAATTGTTGCTTCAGTCTCTGTGAGTCTCTGTGTGCCCTGCTTAGTTGATTCTGTGGGCCTTATTCTCCTCAACCACTCTGGTCCTAAGTATGTAAACTGTTAGGTATCTTTGCTGTCATTTTCCTAGAACCATAGTTGTTGACAAAAATAATAGTGATATTGAAGATAACTATAATTTACACAATTCATGACAGTACCAATTTTCCTTACTTATAAGAATATCAGTCATTATAATTGCAAAAATTAACCACTTGGGTATCCCGATATGGGAATCTTTACATTAAATGGACTTTAAATAGCCAAAGAAACCTTAGTTTCCAGATCTTAAGTGTAACTAAATCTCACTCAGCTCTTTCAAAATACCCATTTCTTTTAAGAGTAGACATGTTCAGAATTCTGCCAGGCACCAAAGTTAGCTGAGAAAAGAATGGGGGTCAAAATACCCAAAGAAATTGGCAAGGTTCTGACTAATTTTCTTTTAATACCTAGTCCCCCTTTAATATTAAAATATTAGGTAAATGAAGGGATTTCATTTAACTGAGATTAATCATTGTTCTAAACACATGGCCTCTTCTGTCATAACTGTGAACTTTTACACTGTTCATTTCTTATGTCTAGGCTCAGTGGATGATTAATGTTCACAACACTAATGGAATTCATTTTTAAAGCCAATAGTGTCTTTGCACACAAAAGATATTGTTAATACAAGATTGTGTTTAGGAAATGAGAAACTACAGGTGAAGTGTCATACTGAAAATAATTTAAGAAAATTTATCTCCAATATGATGACGGGATGCTATGAAATTCTGTAAAATGCACAGAATTTGATAATCTGGGCATGAGCCTTTACCCATTTCACTTAGTTTGAATATGAAATAAATGCAATGTGTACTTAATCTTTCATTTCCATGGATAATGTGCCAAGCACTCTATGATGTATATATAATTTACACTGTAAAATAGATAATTTTTGAGTTATGAATGCTTAGCACAAGATACTATGATGATAGAGAGAAATAAATGGTATACCGTGTGTTATAAATCAAGTCATGAGTGACTGGATGTGAACTGAATAATGACTGGAGTTTACTCAGTATTACTCAAAGAATCAACAATAATGATTTTCCTTTTATAAAGAACTGAAGTATCAGAAAGAAATAAGGTAAGCATATAAAACCAGGGCAAGCCCCATCTAGAGAGAAGGAGACATATGGAAGGAAGAGTGCAAGTGTCTCTGGGAGGTTATCAATGAGAATTTACTGGGCATTAACATTGACAAGTAGATTATGTCCTCCTGTCCTGAGTTTTAATTGTTTATAACTAATGGTTTGCTAAAAGTAGCCTAGAGCATAAATATATTGTAAAGAACAACTATTATCCCCACTTTAAATGTTTTTTATCCTTCTGATACAATTGCTCTCCTTGAAATGTTTGAAATAGTAAATTAAATATTAAACAATTATTTCAGATACTAAAGTGAGTTTGAGCTAAATTTACTATGTTGTACATGAATGGTCTATGTGCCCATACATCCCTTACCAGGAGCAAAGTAATTTTTCTAGGTCTTGAATAATATAATTATGAAAATAACAAGCAAAATAGCTAATGATCCAAAGTACTTAATGAAGAAATGGGTGAAACATATTTGTCATATAATTTTCCCTTTTGTTGAAAATATTTTTTAACCATACACTATATCCTGATTGCAATTTCTTCTCCTTCCAATTCTCCCAGTTCCACCCTACTGCCATCCAGATCTACTTCCTTTATGTCTCTCATTAGAAAAGAACAAACTTCTAAGAGATAATAGAAGACATGACAAAATAAAATAAAATATAAGTTTTTTTAAAATTCATTTTGAAGTTGGGTAAGGAAACCCAACAGAAGAAAAAGAGCCTCAAGAGAAGGCTAAATGATCAAGGATCCAGTCATTCACACATTGGGAACCCCATAAAAATACTAAGCTGAAAGCAATAATGTATATGGAGAGACCTAAGCAGAGCCCTGTAGGTCCCGTGGTTGCTATTTTAGTCTCTGTGAGCTCATAGGAGTTTTGCTCACTTGATTAACAGGGCCTTGTTCTCCCAGTATCCTCCATTCCTTCTTGCCCTCATACTCTTTTTTGCTCCCGCTTCTGCTGGGTTCCCAGAAGCTCTGAGGGGGAAGGATTTAAAGATGATTATGATTGATGTAAAAAGTGATCTGTGGTGAAATAACTCCCGCACTTTGTTTCTTGTGGATAGGACATTATAAACATTTGGGGTGGGTTGGGATCTAGAAGCATCTGTTTTCTATTGCTTTGGTCTGAGATGTTAGAGATGCCTCATCTGCATATGGAAGGACTTCAGATGTTGTCCCTACATGGCTGATTATCACAGTCCTCTCAATGCAGTGTTGTAGTCCTGTGTTTCAGGACAGAAACCTGTTTTGAAGTAGATTTAAAAGTCTACCATTTTCAATTAATTTCTGGGGTTCCTGCATCTCCTCAACCTTACTAGGTTTTCTGTCTGGTGGCATGGTCTAATGCCCCACAGCATCGTGACCCCTTATGATATCTATGATGATTTTGTGGAAATAATTAAGTTCGTGAGGTCACAAATGTAACGTGATTATCCAGTATGAGTTGTGTGATAGAAGACAAAGGAAATCCAGGATTGATATGTAAAGAAAAGGGCCTAGAAGGAGAACAGTTATCTTTAAGCCAAGCCAGTCCTAACAACTTTATCTTAGATGTCCAACCTCTAGAGCATAAAGAAATCCATTGCATTGTTTATGTCAGCATTCTATGATACAGTCGCATGGTGGTACCTGCAGACTGCCGAACCTATTCTATGCTTTTTGTTTGTTTGTTTGTTTTTGTTTTTGTTTTGTTTTTTGAGACAGGGTTTCTCTGTGTAGCCCTAGCTGTCCTGGAACTCACTTTGTACACCAGGCTGGCCTCAAACTCAGAAATCCGCCTGTCTCTGCCTCCCAAGTGCTGGGATTAAAGGCATGTGCCACCACGCATGGCCCCATTTTTTTATTAGATATTTTCAAATGCTAACCCGAAAGTTCCCTATACCCTCCCCCCGCCNCTGCTCCCCTACCCCCTCACTCCAACTTCTTGGCCCTGGCCTTCCCCTGTGCTGGGTCATATAAAGTTTGCAAGACCAAGGGGCCTCTCTTCCCATTGATGGCCTACTAAGCCATCTTCTGGTACATATGCAGCTAGAGACACGAGCTCTGGGGGTACTGGTTAGTTCATATTGTTGTTCCACCTATAGGGTTGCAGCTGCCTTCAGCTCCTTGGGTACTTCCTCTAGTTCCTCCACTGGGGGCCCTGTGTTCCATCCTATAGTTGACTATTTCTATGTTTTCTTAGTCGCTGTTCTGATGCTACGACACCCTGATCACATCAACTCATAAAAGAAAGAATTTAATTGGGGCATGCTTATATTTTCAGAGACTTTTTCCTTTACCATCACGACAGGAGTAAGGCAGCAGGTAAGAGTGGTGCTATGAAAGGAGCTGAGAGATACATCCTGAACCTGGGCCTGACGTAGACATTGAAAGTGTCAAAGCTCCACTTCTAATAATGCAAGACCATCCTCCAAGGCCATTCCTGTTCCAATAAGTTCATGCCTCTTACTCCTTTAAAATAGCACTACTTCCTGGTAACTAAGCTTCAAATATATGAGTCTATGGGGGCCATTGTTATTCAAAATACCACATCTGCAATGCAGAGTACAAATGTGTTTTATTGTCATAACTGCTATAGCGCCATTGGTATCCTTGGGGTAGAGGCCAAGGAACACCTGAATAGCATAATCCACAGAATACCCTATGTAATCAGACCACCTTTCTCTTCATTTTGCCAGTGCAGCACTGAACTAAACATTCAGCTCATGCTACCGCCTGGCTGAAAACATTTTCATCCCCTCAAATTGCCTTTCAACCTCCTCTGCTGGTTACGGACATTTTGAAAAGTTGTTTGCATGAACTGTTAAAACTATGTTTCTTACAAATTACCACAGAGTGTGTATGATGTAGTCTAATATTTTCTCTTGAACTCAATCACTGTTTTCCTCTGTAGTTAAAAATAGAACACTTAGCTTCTGCTAACATAATTCTCCCATAGTAGCTCCAGCGGCACACAGAAGGGTTAGTTTAATAAGAGACTTAGCTGGCCATGGCAAACTGGACAACCTAAGGAATGGAAAATGCATTCAGGCTTGGACGTGTCAATGACAAGTATGGAGAGATATGTAAAACCAATAGAGACATATGTATAAAAGACTACTTTTTAATAGAACCCTGGCTGTTTGGCCTCACTATGTAGAGCGAACTGGCCTCGAAATCACAGAGATATGCCTGCCTCTGCCACTAGATTAAAGGCATGAGCCATTATGCCCAGCTAAAAGACTACTTTTATTAGCAAATCAAGATTTTGGCAATCATACCTCTCTACAATTATGGAGTATTAGGGATTTGGCATTTAGGCAAATTCTTACCAGGATTTATGAAATATAATCTGGGATATTAAAGATCATTTCTGATCCAGTGCTGAATAGTGACTTTCATGTGAATTCTTCTTTAGATATCATAGAAATTTAATACTGGTTCCAGTCTTAATCTCTTCTTTTGTACAAATAAAATAAAATAAAATATACCCCACATAAAAATGTAATGAGTTGTAAACCTAGACAGCTGTAAAGTGTTATGTCTAGAATAGAGTCATACTGCTGAGTTCCTACTGCTTCTTATAAGGCATTGTTTATGTGTGTTTGTATATATATATACATGTATGTGTATATATGTATACTTGTGTATTCATGAATGAACATATGTGTATGTGTGTACATGTGTTCAAGTGTGCATGCTTATATGTTTGTATGTGTTTATGTGTGGTGTGTTCCAGTTTTGTGGATATATGTTTGTGTGTTTTTGAACTTGTGTCCATTTGAGAATGAAGTCAGTGCTGTGGACTATTACTTTTGATGCAGCTGTTAAATCATTCATGGAAATTATCTGACTAATATATATTTTATTTTATCTGTAAGCTTTCATACAATATATAAGGAATATTTTAATGAGAATTTATAAAACTTAAACAACCTTATATTTCTGTGTATCAAATTTAAATTTCATATATATATGAAATTTAAAATATATATCATTTATTGCAAAGCATGTTTACACTGCCTAATATTTCAGTAATGTAAAACATATTTATGTTTATAAATCTTTGCATACAGACTGTCAGAAATATTTTCCCCTTTAAAAATGTACAGTGGCTGTGGCTCTTGTTTATCATCTTCAGTAGAGCATTATCACACAGAACTTATTGTTTCTATGTAATTTAGTATCTATTGTCTTAGCTCTATTTTTTTCAGCCCAAGTCCCTCCTTTCTATGAAATCAGCATTTCTAGATACTCATTGCAGTAGGATAATGCAGTAATATTTTTCCTTTCTTTTTCACAAGCATAATGATCAGCTGCCAAATATCAGGATTTTCTAATTTTATATTATTTTTATTTTTGATATCACTATATTATTTCTCCTCCTTATTCTTCCCTCTGAAACCTCAACTATGCCTGCAATATATCTCTTTCAAATTCATGACCCTCCCTTATTTAATTATTGTTATATACAAATATGTTATTATCTTATTATTATGACTGCACAGTATTTATTTCATGTAGCTCATTTCTTTGTGGACTCATCAGAGTTGGACACTGGCTTAGACTCCATTTTTTTATTTGTTTTAAGTTTTATGAAATTAATATAAGCATACAGATGTCTATTTGAAAAACCACGTCCATTTCCTTGGCTGGCAGGAGATATTGACTCATGTTCTCTTGTTTTGCATGTGTCTAATAAATAATGTTGTTTGTCATGTTTTCATGGTGATTATTGTAATGTATCTACTGGTTTGAGAAATATTTCTTTATATTTATTGACAATTTTAATCAGGTTTGTTTGGTATTGGTTTGTAAAAGTAATGTTGATTCAGTAGATTTAATTGTTGTCTAGGAAGCTTACTGCTGAATAAGTACAGTCTTTCTAGTTCTTTCTAAATTCTGGCCCTCTGGCTCAACTCAGCTGTTCCAGCACAAACTCCTCTCCTAGATGAATGATTCAATGTGGCTTCTCATGGCTTCTCACAGAATTTCTCTGCATGGCATCAAATTAACACTGGCAAGTTGTTCTAATCTTCTTGATCCTTCTTGTTCTCTGGCTTCTACTGACTCTGCTGCAGGAACTGTACATAATTGAACTTAACTCCATTGGTTGGCCTCCTTCACTTACTGACTAAACTGAACTCATCTGATTGATCAGAACTGACTGGCCCTCACTGCTCTGGTCTTCTATAGATTTTTATTTATCCTGTGTTGCTCTTATGAGAATTGGGCATATCCTATCTCTGACTCATTCTGTCAAATCATTTTCTGATTTGTCACTTTGTCTACCTCTCAATTAGATGTCATTTTCAAACATGTCTGCTTATCCACAAACTGACTTTAGCTTTACTGTTTGCCATTAAAGGTGTGTATGAAAATATATCTATATACCAGCCAGAGAAGCCATGTTGCTGGGTACATTGTTTTGTTTTTGTTTCCTATCTTTTTCAGGCCCTATACAAAACTTCTGTTTCACATACCAATGGCCTGATGTCTTCATAATTCTACATGCTTTATTAAAGTCATTTGTCTACTTTAGTTGATATTGGTAGTTGTTGAGACAACAGATGTCTATGTATAAGAGCTTAAATATAAGGAACTCTATTCTCTTAAAGAAATTAAACAAATAATTAGAAGCATGTCTTGCTTCACAACAATATCAGACATTGACCATCTTCTATTCTGCTCTGATTGCCTTAGTTATGACTTTAAAGCTCCAAGTCAAAGACTTTCTGAAACTCTAGCAGATGCATTCTCATTTTGAATAAGCAGGAAGAGATGTAAAAAGAACTAAATGTGTTTGGGCAGACACATCTATACCAATACTGAAAATGTAAGCAAAGGACTCTCTATGCTGCCACAGGGAAACTTGTATATCCATGCTTTTGTTCCACTACTTACAGTAGCTAGGGCATTGAATGAATGCATGTATCCATCAGGTGGTGAATAGGGAATGGAAAGGTGCTGTATCTACACAGTAGACTTGCATTTAGGCATAAAGGAAAAATAAATAAATTATGGAACTCAAGGAAAATGGGTCCCCTTATTTTTATATTATGGAAAATACATTAAAAATCAGTGAGCCACAAATAGATCAAAGCAGTGCAGTGTTTTCTTCTGAGGACCAGAGATTGTAATCTTTATATGTGTGGTTATGTGAGAATTTGTCTAGGTGTAGCCTAGGAAGTGAAGTCTTCAGGAAATGGGAAAAGTCTTTGAGAAAAGTAATGGGAGATTTAATAAAATACATGCAACCAAAATATACAGGAGAATCTGGGAGTTGAAATGTCTGTGACAAGAAATGGGGAGGCAAATGAGGATGGAGGAGTGGCAAAATATATACTTATAAAGCCATAAGGAAACCTGTTAACATTATGCTTATTAGAGCTAATAAATGGAATAAAAATTCATGCTTTCTTGCCTGTCTTTTGGTTCAGTAAAGAATGAAAACATATGTCTTTTGAACAATGCAATAAGCAATAGAAAAGAGTCCCGAGGGAGTGGAAATGAGTGCAGAAAATATAGAAGAACCTTTCTGTGAGCTGCCCTGAAGGTCTCTGTCCTCTATGATTCAAGGGTGCATAACAGCTTATGCAGATGGAAAACATGAAATAGACTTGTCCATCTTTGATAATCCCTTTATTCAAAATGCTGCCTATATATTGGGTGTCTGTGCTCTTACACTAGACTGTTCCTGCATAATAGTAGGCTAATGCAGTTAAATATGCTATGATTTCTGATCCAATATTATGTTGTACCCACTCATCCAAATATTTAATTAAACATCATTGTTTTTCTTTAGCATTGATCAATGACCAGTATACCTCCAATGAAGAGATATGTTTTTTTTCATGAACAAGTGATAATAGCTAAGAAAGTCTAGAAATTTCTGCACTATGAAATAGGTTAATAATATCCTATAATTTATTTTTATCAAACTTCTATCCAAAATTCAATAGAGATAGTCATTTAAACTATAATCCTCTGATATATTTAAATGTAATCATTTTAATTTCAAAGAGGTTAAACTTTGAAAGATATTTGAATGTGTTGGAAATTTCTCAACATTCTATATTTTTATTTTTTTAATCATAGATTTATATAAGTTTGTTTTCAGTGATATATAATTTATTTTGCTTTATTCTGCTCAATATGTTCCCCAATGTTTCCCATTTGAAATTTTTTATTTATTTAATTTTTATGCCTTAACAGTATTTTTAGCTAAAAATAGGTGCTCAAATGAAAATCTCACAGTTCTGGTCAGTGTGGCTATAGGTTAGGAGGGAAACAGACAACTTGTAAGCATTTTAATTCTAAAAGTTAGAGATATTTTCAGCGTTTTATAGAAATAGATCTTAAATTTTGAAACCATGTAAAGCAGGCAACTTTCTCAGATGTCCTATGTTTCTATCACTCTGTCCATATTCTTTCATGTAGAGGCAGGCTACCTCTCATGTACATTGCAGCACTTACAACTGGATTTTTATTATGGAAATCAGCCTTCTACTTTTCTATGTAATGTACTAAAAAAGAGGTTTTGAGAACTTAAATAAGTGTTATTTATTGAGCTGAATCACATATCTTTGTATGTATGTATGTATGTATGTATGTATGTATGTATGTGTGAGTATACATATATACACACATTATATTTCAATAGTCAAATATATTACACACTGTTTCTTGTACAGTTTGCCTTTGTTAAAATAAAAGTATGTTATAATATTTATAAGTATTGTGGCTCTTCTATACTCGAGTTTTGTATATAGGTGGTAACCATAGGTTTTTAATGTTGGATAACTGCAAGAATGAAGATTCTAATGAAAGCATAAAGTGATATTTTTATTGGCATCATTTTATAAATTCATTTGTGCCAATTTGTCGTATTTATCCTTGGTTCTTTTGGGTTTACAGTAATTCTATCAATGAATATAGATATTGCTTGCATTCTTGCCCAATGTTATTTGAGATTTTTTTATTTTTTGCTTATTGATACTTTGAAGTTGCCCTATCTTTAATAAAATTATTTATTTTTCTTACTTCTATACATTTTAAATAGTATGGAAGCATGTATGATTAGATCAGAGGATAAAATGCAGGAATAATTTTTATGTTTTTACTTTGTTTAGTTTTGTTTTTATTTAACCAAGTGGGTACCAAGACTGAGTGAAGGTATTATGACTGACAGAAATATCCTTTACCCAATAAGACAATTGGTATATTGCATATTGTTTTAAAAATACATCATTGCTTGATGCTTATGGTCTTAGGATGTTCAAAGCCATCTTCATCATCTTCATCATCATCATCACCAATCATCATCATCATCATTTTATACTCATGGGATTTTGCTAGATGGACAAAATTTTCAAATCAAGACAACAGAAAGTGTAATCTCATCCATTTGTTAGGCTCTATTGTATTTCTCTTTTTACTTAATTTATCTATATAGTTTTCATATGAGACTTAGGTACCTCCTCATAATTACTCATTAGAGCACATCTTTATGGATTATTTTAAAACTCTCCATTTTTAATGCAGCATTACTAAATGATATGTCATAATTCACAGAACTCTAATACTATGTGCTTCAAGACTATGGTATTACACAAGAAGTTATAATCTTGAAATATCCCTAGAAGTGCATGGCCAAGGTCTGAAGGTCACATTTACAAACTATAGAGTGCTGTATGGAGGCACATGATCTATTCAAAGGAAATACTGAAAAAGCTAACAACCAAGAACAAAGTGAGAATGAAAGTGCTTAGGTAGAAGCACATGTCTATATTACATCAGACTATTAGTGAATATTGGAAGAAGAACTAAATGGCAAAGCTACAGATGAAATGTTATCAATAGTACAACATAATAAAAAGTTATTTGTGTGTTACATATGCAAAATGTGATAAATTTTCCAACAGAAACAACAAATAGAAACCTGAAGTGGTATAAATATTAGTGTCCATCACATGATTTGATTTGATTTCCATATGATGAATGAAATCTGGTGTGTGTGTGTGTGCCTGTGCATGTGCATGTGTGTGTGTGAGTGTGTGCATGTGTGTGTGTGTGTGTGTGTGTGTGTGTGTGAGCATGTGTGTGTATGCACTGGAGTCTGGTGCATACCTGTCTCTGCCTATGCTAGACAAGTTCCACACCCAGTCCTTATTGTGAAATTATATATACAGGTACTTAACATGTTTTTACTAACATATGAGTTTATATAAGCTGTTTATTTAAATACAAATTGATATTTGATATATCTAAATTATATTTATACTGATTTCCAATGAACTGAACTTTTAAATCAATACATAAAAGGTGGTATGAATGCAAACATCAGAATAATTACAAGTTTTTCAAAGGTATTAGTTATAAAACAGATGTTGACTTAGGAAACAAATGACCTACCAAAATGGAAGCTTCAGGTGTAAGATACTACAGGTTTTAAGGACAGTTTTCTCAAATAATATATTCCCAAGTTGCTAGTTAGAAAAACAAGAAGTCTGCACCTTTCCCTGCCCCAGGTGTCTTGATTTGGATATCTGAACAAATAACCTATGGTGTTAAGTCAACTGCTGAGACAAACTGAAGTATTGAATCCGTTTAAATATTGATTTCAAATACAGTGTTTGCATTAAAGTATTTCACTCTCACTTCAAATATCTGTTTACTTAGCTCAATGCCATTATGTCAAATATATAACTACAATCCTTTCTCCTGTTGTAAAATGTTTTGGTTATATGGGAGTAATTAATCTTTGTTTGCCATTGAATCATTACCTTTTACTTCCAAGTGTTTCTTGATTATAACACCTTCACTGAACACCTTATATTTTAAAATTATATTTAAACATTAGGTATAAAATTATGAGGCCAGAATTTAAAACTTTCAGTGTATATTTTACATTAGAAATAATAGATTTATTACAATATATGAATATTTAAATACTACAAAAGTCTTCAGTATTTGCTCATAAAATTATAGGCAATTTAAGTGGTTTGATGTCATTTTAATGGGCACTTGATACAAACGCAGTAGACAGTAGCAGACAAAGTGTTGAATATGATTGTTGTTGAAAGGTATCCTCCTAAGAAGTGTTTTTATGTCCATAGAGGAAGCAGTGATGTTTTGATTGGGTGGCTTAAGCTGTGCCCTCTTTTTCAGACATAGTTTAAATGTCATTCACCTTGCTAGGAGAGTGAATTACATGGCAACTAGGGCCTCAGTAGCACCATGAAACATCTGGCCTTTTTGATGTGGAAAGGTCCAAAAGTCCTTTCAAATCACTACTCTAATTTCAAGCTAGAGATAGTTTTTATTGTGTTGCTTTTTTTTTCTCTACCCATTGACATAACCTACCAAAAAAAAAAAAATCTCCCACTGCTGCACATGTAAGCCAAGTTTAAACATCACTGACACTGTTGCCACCATATAGACAGAGGTGTTCCTTAAATAGATACTGACAGACGGAGCTGTCCCTGAAGTGGAATTGCAACACTGATTGGTGCCAGGCTTTGTCTAAGATGAAGACATGATAGTAACATGCCCTAGCATTTCTGCAACCCAGAAACACATGAACCATACAGCAGAGCAACTTACTCACAATCACTACACATAACTCCATCTTGGAGTTTTAAGAATAAAACTACACTGAGTTTCATATGTTCTTGTAAGAATTCAGAATTACAACTTCATTTGTTTTTCTTTCTTTCTATTTATTTATTTATTTATTTATTTATTTATTTATTTATTTATTTATTTATTTGATATTTGGTTTTGAGACATGGCTTCTCTGTAGCCTAGGCTGTCCTGGAACTCAGTTTGTAGACCAGACTGGCCTCGAACTCAGAAATCAGCTTGCCTCTGCCTCCCAAGTGCTGGGATTAAAGGCATGTGCCATCACTGCCTTGTCATTTGTTTTTCTTACAAGTTATATTTCATAGTAATTAACATGGAGAGAAAAGAAAATAGAACTTATTTACTTTTGTAATTGAAGTCTCAGTATTCTGTCTGTCTGTCTGTCTGTCTATAACTGAATGCTGTGTTTAAAACTATTCACTGTTTAAAGACAGACTTGAAGTATTGATCTTAATTCCTCCTACTTTTCTTTGATTTAAAAAAAAAAAACTATTCAAAAGGAGAACTAGATCTTTCTGCAGGTGTTTGTTTGGTTGGTTGGTTTTTGGTAGTGTGTGTACCTGGGTGTCTCAGATTCATGACATCCTTTTGTTGAATTTTTCTGAAAAAAAAAAAGTGTCAAACTCAAAAAGAGCTGAAGACAAGCAACAGTAGTTATCAAGGTTTTTTAAATGCCTTTCTGTTTTCTAGTTTCTAAAAGAAGTTTGTTTCTAAAAGCTATAAATTCTACAATGACACTTCAATGCCTGATCATAGAAGAATTCCTTATTTTTAAAATGACAGGGTTGGAGTATATGATTTAAGTATAATAGCAAAGATGTCAGAAATAGCAGTGCAAAAACACAAATCTAGAGACACTTAACTAAACAAATGGAAAAGTATTTAAAGAGAGCAGAGGTACTTGTAGAATCTGTTTTTTAAAGGAATTACATGAGACATTTTACCTGTTCACTGTGCATAGGCTTAGGACTATGTTATGAATACACTAGCATATCCTCTCCCTCTGTAAACCAGCTATATGGATAGTATATAACTTAGCCCAAAGTTTTCTATATATGTTCAATTTTACTGTCTAGATTTAATTTGTATACATACATTGATCAATGTAGTTTTAGAATCGCATCTCATTTGTATGTTGTAAGTCATACTTTGAATCTAGCCTAGGAATATTATATTTCTTCTATTTTTAATTTTGAGAATTTAAGTAATAATAACTTAATACATTTAAGATGCTTGCATTGAATGAGATGTGTTTGAAGGAATGTTCTTTTGTTATGTTTTTCAAAGTTTGACTTACAATTTCATATCTCTTATGTTGTTTATAAAACCAATAAATTTGGAGCTTCCTTTAGTTTCTAAGTATGCAGTGATTATCATATGCATTTGAAGATATGAGAAAATTTGAAAGTAAAGCGTGCACACTCTATTTAAATTCATGAAAATACCTCATTCTCAAAAAAAACAGACAAGCTGAATTAAAGATAAATGTGAAAGTCATGGTACGTTTTGGTCTCTTGATACTGATGAATACATTATTCAAAGGGTTTGATATGAAGAGAAAAAAGACAGATCAGGTGGATGGGATGATGGACAAAGGGATGGAGGTACAAAGGGAAAGACCTTTCATGAGATTATGTCAGAAATTATTATTAAATATCTCAAAGAGTTTGGAGATTTTTCACCTCTTTTAAGGTTAAAATGGGTTACAGCTAAACAATTGTATTGGGGAAAAAGCAAACAAAGTTTCCATGTTCACACTGGATTTTTTTTCCTTTTTTAAATTATTATTATTTTCTTTATTTACATTTCAAAT
>NC_034591.1:81872764-81913247 GCF_900095145.1 Mus pahari
AGCCTCACAAGAGGCCGCTATATCAGGGTCCCTTCAGCAGAATCTTGCTGGCATGTGCATTAGTATCTGGGTTTGGTGGCTGATGATGGGATGGATTTTTAAAATGTTAATTAATTAGATTTTAACCAGACAGCACATTTAAACATTGTAAATTGAGGGTCTGTTGGTTTAAATTATGGATGCTTACAATCAGCTCCTGTCCTGGAGTTCTTGGTCCAAAGCTAGTGGTTCTGTTTGAGGAGCTTATGGGACCTTTAGAATATTCAGTCTTGCTGGGTGGATTCTGTTACTCAGGGCTGGTTTTGAACATTTATAGACTTCTCCCACTTCTGTTTATACTCTTTGCTTTATGCATATGTGGATGAGTGGGACAAGCCTACTTTCTGCTCCACCAACTTGTTTTCATATCTTCCTATGCATTATGTATCCCACTCTAAAAATTAAAGACGAAATACACCGAACACCTACTTGTTGCCTTTAACCATGGAAAGGCAATTAATACACTGACTTTCAAAATAATAAGAGAAATGACATTGAAATTGATGTCAATATGCAGTACTCAGATACATAAATGAGTTCAGATACAATATGTATACTTTTACAGGGAAATATTTGTATATGTATATACACATATGATATTTCTTGCTACTACTATTATTCCGTATGAGTAGGAATCATTGCAAGAAATATCCCTAATAAAAGAGAATACCAAAAATGTTTTAATTACTTAAATAAACACACAAAACAAGATTCGTAGGTATTGTAAAATGGGTTCTAGTTTTTGAATTACAGTATACAATGCAAACAATGATATCTAAATTATGTGTCTTCATTTGGGACTAAAAAATATAGAAGTGATTGGGAATAGGCAGTAGTGTGGTACTCAGAATGGAGGTAAACTGAGGAATCTTTTTTGAAAAGCATGCTCCCCTGTAACTTGTTATATAGTATAAACCAACAGTGATATACAGAAGGTAAGGAGCTTTCTATGTAAACAGCCAAAGAAAGAATTGCAGTAAGAAAGAAAAAGAAAGTAGAATGCCTGAGAGCCATGTCACACCTGCAGTGTACAAACAACCACACATTTAGAGAACACTTAGTAAGAAAGTTTATATAGGGTTACCCTATATGACTTCATCATGTAAGGTCTTTACTGCTGAGTCTGGACTCAGACAGAATCTATGGTCAGATAGATCAATATGCAATATGAGAGAATGAAGAATGACAGACATATGATACTCCCCATGTTATTTAAAGCCCCACACATTTCACTCTCTTTTGTTTGTTTGTTTAAATGAATGTTATTTATTCAGATAAATTAAAAATATTTGAAAACTCCTTCACATATTCATCTGTCTTAGAGAATTCTATTTCTTCATATAGTTATAGGTTTTTTTTACATTTAATTAGTTTTAATTAAAATACAAGCATAATAATTTTTCCCTTCATTCCCTCCTATCCCTTCCATTCCTCTCTCAAATTTGCTGCCTTTCTTCTTTGATTATTATTGCTGGATGCATAGATGCATGTGTATTTATGTACAAATTAATAAATACAACACACTGAGTTGGCTTTGGTTTTGGTGTATATATGGTTTCAGGGCTGACTTCTTGGTATTTGGTTACCAAAAAGGGAATTCATGCCAGGAACAAGTTGCTTATGGTTTATCTAGGATAGGTGGCTATTTTCTCCTCCCATATTAGCATGTCTATTCAAATTGCTTCTGTTAAAGTTTTTGATGTTGGTTTGTTTGTCTGTTTGTTTTATGTAATCATTTCTAGAGGAGACTGTGAGTCTCTTCCACAGTCAATCTCCTGGTATCTGGATCTTACTCTCTTCCTGCCTCTTGTCAGCAGTGTCCCCTGAATTATAAATACAATGAGCTGTGCTGTGTATGTATCTGTGGAGGCTAGGCTCCCCACAACCTGTATTGTGGGCGGTTGTGATTTTCTATGATTGTCTGCATTTAATGTAAAAGAAATGTATTTGATAAAGAATGATAGCTACTTTTATCTTTGTGTATATAAATAAGATTTAGAGTGTACTAAGTAATTATGCTGATCTAGCCATTTGGTAATAGCAGATTCTTTTCTAGGGTCAGTGTTGTCACTAGACTCAGAATGTTGACTAGAATTCAAATACCAAGCATGACTCCCCTTTGCCGAGTGAGCTTTAATTCCAACTAGATAGCTGCTGATACCTCCAACACATAAATGTAACTTATTGCCCCTTTGTAGATATATTATGCAGTGCTGGTCACCTTTATGGTTCATAAGACTTGCATCTGGGTAGGACTGTTTATTGCTTCCATCACCTGGTAGTTTGCCTCTTATTTTCTGATAGTATTGAAAATAGGGCTTTCAAGTTAGATTTAGTTCAAATGCTTTGAGTTCCTTGTCCTAAGTACATGGTATTTTCAATAGAAGCCAACCCTTACCCTCAAGAGGCAATCAAAGGCTGCAAAAAACAAACAAACAAACAAACAAACAAAACCATTCTGTATTGATTTGGGAATCATTTGGACTTCCCTGATCAATCATTCTAAAGATTTCTCATGCATGGTACTGGTTTGTTTTTTTGTTTTTTTTTTTTTTTTTATTACTCTATGGATCTTCTGGGGAAGCATTGTAAACCCAAGGGACATAACTTCTTTAAGGATAAGTAGTGGGAGCTAGAGAGATGGCTCAGTGGTTAAAAACACTGACTGTTCTAGAAGTCCTGAATTCAATTCCCAGCACCAACATGATGGATCACAACCAATTTGTAGTGGGATCTGATTCTCTTTTCTGTTGTGTTGAAGATAGAGAAAGTGCACATACATAAAATAAATAAGTAAATAGATATAGATATAGATATATTATATAGTGTATAATTTAGGGGAATATAAAAATAATAGGATTTCTTGAAGCTTTACAAAACCATGCTCTTATTTGTCCTTTATCAATTTTTCTCCTCCTGTTTTTGTTTTGTTTTATGCACATGACAAAGATTTTTTCAACCATTTGTGGTGCTCTTTTCTCAATGGATTATGCAGAAGATCAATTATGTCACAGTTGACAATTGCTGGCCTTACCTCCTGGGCAAATGGAGTTCTCCTCAAAAAGTTATTTCCTGTACTTATATCTGTGGGGTACCACCTATGTTTTCTCCTAGCAGTTTTAAAGTTTTAGCTTTTGAATTGTAGTCTTTGATCTATCAGTACTTTTGTAGTTTAATAGAATAATTAATTTGTTTTATTCATATGAATTTCATTCTTCTTCATGTGGACTTTAAGTTTTCTCAGCACAACTTGCTGAAGGCTCTTTTTTGTTGTAGAATATGTTTTGTGCCCTTTGGTAAATATCAGAGGGCACAATTATTTTTGCTTATTTTTATTTTATTTATTATTCTAGTTTTTTATTGTAAGGTAAAGTTTGATAAAAGTTAACATGAGAGATAGCCAATAACCCCACAAGGGCTTATTTAGTTTAGAAATTTCAGGATGCATTTCTTCTGTTAGCCAGAGCAAGCTGTCAATCATCAATGATTATAGAGACCCTGTATATATGATAGAACTAGGCATGATTTCTCAATCCCCTTTAGTAACTTAATATGCACAGTATATTATTATATATATATTTTCATACTGACATTTTACTTTTATATTTCAATATTTTGTAATCGTTTTTGTGCATCAATATATTAAACAGGTATTAAAATCTATTCAGTTATTGTTTTCTCTTTATTAAATGGTCTTTAGTTTGTCTTTCTTCCACTGGAACAAAAATGATTCGACCTCAATGACAGCAAAATCTGTCAATGGGACAGTGTCCTTGAGAGCAGAATATATCTTTCTGTTTGGTGGTGATGCTGTGGCTGTCTCTGTCTTCTTGGATTTTACACCTCTAACATTTTCATGTGACTTGTCCTAATTTGATATTCTATCACTTTATTCTGTCACAAAATTAGGGAGTTTTCTCCCTATTTTCAGCCAATCTTACTTGCATTTAACATTTGATATAAAGTAGGGTAGCTATTGAATACAAATAAAGGCAAAGGATTTCATCATTGAATGAAAATAAACAATTCACCTCCAGATAGATTTACCTAAGCTGTAGACAAATGGATAATCTAATTTAAAGGAATGAGACAATATAATCACAGAATTCAATGGTGCAGTTAATTAATACTGAAGTAAGAAATTAACGACTATTATTTTGTAACCATAATGTAAGTGTTAATCATCACTAAAGTGAGAGAAATATGTGAGGAGTTTCTAGGTGTTATTTGTTTCCCTGAGCCAGAAATACCTCTTGATCAGGCAGAGCACTGTATGCAGCATTATGGGCCTGCAGCATTAAACCTCTCAGTTTCTCACTCAAACTAGTAGTCAACTCTCTGAATTTTACCTGGTCTAACTAACATTCCTGAAAAGTTTTCTCACTGTAGGACTACACCTATTCTTTGTTGAGAATAACGCTATAGTAAAAATATATGTAACTTCAAGTATACTCCAAACAAATGTCATGCTGCTATGTGTCTGCAATGTTGGTATTTATCTGTTGCAGCTATGGCTGTGACATAGAGTCTGCTCAAGAAGCTTAGTGACCAGAGTATGTCCCTGTCAGGGTTGGAGCTATAAATACATCCTTGACTATTCTGAGCATTTCCGAAATCATACATTTAGTTCTTAGCATTAAGCTCTTCCCTGAATGCATTGTTGTCTGATTACCTGCTGCTCAATATTATCTAACACCACCACTTACATAAAGATTCCCGTGGACCCAGGGCCTGCCATTAGCACCACTGTGAGGTTAGATAGAGTTCACAGATGCTGGGGAAAGATGCTGTCTTTGAACTTGCCTCTTCCCATTATTGTCACTAACATCTGGTGTGAGGCACTGCTCTCTTCGTGCCATTTACTCCTTAGTCCCTTGGTGACTGGAAATAATTCCATAATCAGGATACAGAAGAGGAAAGCACTTACATTTTTGTGCCTTATGTTCAGTGACATAGTTTTAAGATTAAACCTGCAGAATCATATATTTTATGCATATGTGGTCTGAATATGTAACTGGAATGTTAGTGGCTGTTGCTTTGTAGAGGGATTCTAATCCAGACACATGATTGCTCTGACAAGGGGTCACATCCAAAGACCATCTAGGTCTATGTGATCTGGGTGTAATATGAAAACTTTAATCCCTCTGGCTGGAATACAGACATGACCCTAGTACAAGCTTTCAATCTATAACTATGTAAATAAGGTTAGTTTGTAGAAGGAATCAGCCGTGTTTGAAAATGACATCCAGTTGATGAGCAAAGTGATGAAATAGGAAAAGGTTGGACAAAATGAGGCGGAGAGAGGATATGTCCAAATCTCATGTGAACAAACAAGAAAGATAAGCTACTTAAAAGAAGCACAGAGTATAAGAAAGTTGAGTGGAATTGAGTTCCATGCAGTTCAGTTGAGTGAGTATAGTAAAATGGAGTTAGGTTCATTCATGAGGTTATGCAGAGGAAGCCAGAGAATAAGAAGAGGCAAGAAGATTAGAACTAATTGCTAGAGATAGTTTGAGGCCAAGCAGAGCAATTCAGTGAGAATTGAGAGAAGACAGATTGAAACAGTCAGCTTAGAGAGGAGTTTGGGCTACAGCAGCTGAGTTTAACCAGCTGGGTAAATCAGCCAGAGTTTAGAAAGAGTTAGAAAGGGTGAATTTATTCACCAATAACTCTCAGAAGCTGAAACATTCTAGGCATAGGTTGATAGAAGGATCCTTGAAGCTGAAGCATTCAAGATTTGGGTTAACAAAAGTTTATATTGTATAGAGACTAGAAGCTTCTAGTCTTAAACTAGGGTTATAAAGAACACAGAAAGAAATGTTCTGGGCTCAAACCTAGACATGTATTCATACAATTTGTGTATGGATCTAATCTTATCCCTTCTTCTGAGGAAATAAATGTGACATTTAAATTTTTTTACACCATTAAAAAATTACAGAGCAGAGATTAGTCCAATGTCCCTCCACATATGAACTTTATCTTTTCCTGTTTAGCACAGTGATGTTGAGATGATTAGCCTTAATGTACCCTGAGAAGATCTAATGGGATACACAACAATCGAACTTGATGGTCTATAAAGAAAAAAAAAGTCCGGAAATGTTCACAAACAGAAACAATTCACAGCAATCTGTATTTTTTAAAGGCATTATGAAATTTTTTGACCATACTCATTGATTAAGCATCTGTTTTGTTTGTTTTTTTTTAAGTTTTTGTTTGTTGTTTGTTTTGGCTTCTTGTTTTGTTTTGTTTACCTTCTTAATATGGATGATGGCAATCCGAGGATTGGAGGAATTTTCCTCTACAATAAAAGGAATGTTTTCACAATTGAATTTCACACCATTTATATTGCTACTCAGAGCACTGATCTTCATTCGTTGATATCAAATTTTAAAGTAAATGTTACCAAATGAAGAAAATAATGGCTTGAAATAAGCACTTTGAAGGTAACAAAAGCTCATGCATATTTTAAGACAGAGAGAGTAAGAAAAGTCTCTTCCTGTACAAATTCGTAAAAATAAATGCTTTCCTTTGGTGAGTTGAGAATGGGAAAATAGGGGTAAGAAGACTTGCTAAGCAGTTTAACATCTATTATTAAAATTAAACTAGTGTGCAATGAGAAGAGATGTTGTGAGAATACTAGAAGAAACTTCTTTGCCAGTCTTCACTGAAAGCTTATGTTGCATATGAAATACAAGCAACAGGTAATGGACACAAGTTGCTATCCTCTGACATCAGACTCACAACCCATCACACTTGAAGGCTGAATAGGATATATGGAAACTCTGGATTTGAACAAGTACCCATCAAAATGGCCTCCTTCCCTGAGAGAGTAGAATGAGCACTGAACAGGACACAGCACCCAGAGTACTATCCTGATCTTTTTATTAAATTAATTATTTTAATGGAGAAGACAACCCAATTATTTGAATTTAGTCTTCCAAAATCCTGAAACAACTAAAAGATATTATAATTGCAGAATTTCAGTAAGACTATTTTTCATAGGTTTTATGAGGTTATGAGTTCATTTTTTGTTCTGCTACATGGTTTTTTGGACAATATATATAGCATTACTCAGATTTTAAGAAGCAGGTGGATATTGTCACTTCAGAAATATTACATTTAGTTATGTAACTAAGTCATATTTTAAAAGATCGTGGTTAATATCTAATTGCTGCATTTCAGTTTCATTCAGCATTCAGTAACAATAGTGGCTGATGAGCTATTACAAGTATATAAATCATATAAGCTTTACATCAAGTAGTGCTGAAGAAGAGGTAGTGCTAACATGTCAGCATTGCTAAATGGGGCTCTTGGATCTAATGCTGATGAGAAGGAAGTCAATCAGGGTCCCTTGTGATGTCTTTCCAGTATTATCAATAAAAGCATCAACAGATGGACAAGAACCCTGCCAAGAATGAGGGATGGAGCCTGACTCATGCCAATAAAAGGCTGTCTGAGATGGTTTTCAGGAAAGGTGCAATATAACCATTGCAGGCTGGGAAGTCTTCACCCCTCCTCCTTCTCAAATCTGTATTCATCAGAAGGAACTCCCGATGGAGTCTGTTTCTTAATAAAGTCAATTCCATCAACTGCTGTGAAAGATGTAGCACTTGCTGTTGATTTGTTAATGAATATGTGCAATCACTGATGCCTCCACTAACTCTGTATTAATAGATAAAGAACTGCCAGCTAGGCATTCCCTTCCCAGGTGTTTGGGACATACTTAGCTACTAAGTCGGTAAGAAACACACATTATTTGTGCATATACCATTAGTAAGGTTGAAGTCCACCCTCAAAGAGGCAGCTACTTTGAGTATAAGGGCCTCTGCTTGCTTTACTGTCCTGATCATCTGTGTACATGCAAGTATTTTTTTTTTTTTTTTTTACTTTGGGATCCTCATTTTCTTCTGTGAAATCCAGTTATACTGAATTGGGGATATATGATTGAAGACTTTACCATTTTTAAAAGACTGTGTCTGCAAATATCATCACAGTCAAGGGATTGGAATTTAGGATGTCAGTATAAAATTTTAGCTTGCTTGTACCTCAGCCATAATAGTGGGCCATCATGATAATTTCAATAATTATCATGATTTTCTATGAGTATATTTTTTATGATAAGTATATTTGCTTGCTTTGACACTTAGCATTATTATAGGTAAGACCTTTGCTTAGCTTTTTAATGCTCAAAACACCAGACCTTCACTCAATATTGATGCCTCTAATGTCCTTTGTAATAAAAATAAATTCTGCAAATCCTGGTCAATTGAGTAAATTATATTGACCAAATACCATTTTATTTGAATTGTTTGAACAGCCTTTTTCTTAAAACTATTTAATTAAGGAAGACTCTAGCTAGGAAACAGCATCACCTGATTTATACATAAAGTACAAAAAAATAACCATTGATTTTACTAAGCTCCCTTCAGAAGTATAATTTTTATAACATGGTTAAATATTTTTAAATTGTACTAGCAGGGGAAATTGTATGGGGAAGCAATCTAAGTAGCAGTAACAACAAATACAAATGCAAAACTAAACACAGTAGTAAAATATGAAGGGGACAGGAGCCCTAGCTGGTAGAGTAACTTCAGGAGGTAACTATGGATGACAGACCTCATCAGTACAGGGCAGAAACCAAAGTACAAAGGGTCAGAAAGCCCTCTGGCTTTAACAAGCTTGAGTCACTCTTCCACTGATTTGACCCTAATTGTCTTTCAATAAAGACTTTTCCTGTAATGTCACGAACTTTCCATTTCTAGGTTAAAATCAGAGATCGTGGGAACCAGTGAAATTCGAATACTTACTTCCACTCTGAATTAGATGTACTCTGTCTGATTAATCGAACTCTATTTGCTTTAATTTTTGTTGTTTATGTTGGTTTTGTTTTCCTTGTTATAATCTAGAAAAGGCAATAGTCATTGTGCCCCATTTTATTTTTACATAAGAAATCATTTAATTGGGGACTTCCTTTTTGTTTAAGAGGCTTAGTTTATAGTCATGAAAGGGAACTTTGGCATTCAGACATGGTGTTGTTCAAGTGGGTGACAACTAGCTAAATTGTAATAATAAAGGAGAGTGAAAAAGATCTGACTGGTACTCCCCACAATGTGATGGATTATCATACATCAATAAAAAAAAAAAAAAAAAAAAAAAAAATTCAAAAAAAAAAAAAAAAAAAAAAAAAAAAAAAAAAACAATTCCCCAAAGATGTGCCTACAGCCAACTGATACTCATAGACTCTCTAGGCAAGAGATTCTGAGTTAAGCCAAATTGACAGTTAAAATTGACCAGTACTCAGAATGTACATGTTAAAAGTGTGATATTTCTTACTATACACACGACATACCAAAATCCTGTCCTCGTACCTGGTTCTAATTATTGTTATGTAAGAGCTCAGTACTAAGCACTAAGTGTGTTTCTCCCTCTGTCCTTTGATTATGTGCAGGATGTACATACTACTTTCAGCTGTTACACAGACATACTGTGCTGGTTTTGTCATCTGAGAAGCACATTGCACACACAGGCTCACTGGAACATTGAAAGTATTTCTCAAATAATTATCATTTTGTCATTCATTTCATCTTATGAATAGCTTTGGGTCTGTTAATACAACTTGTCATAAAATGTAGCATATGTTCATAATATTATGCTAAGTTTATTGCATATTAAGCATATGGATGATTCTGTTACTTCCTTATTCAAGTAGCTGATTGTGTAACAATTAAAAAGAAAAACAAACAAAAAAACTTTCTCAGTTCACACACACTGCCCTCTGCTCTAGATCCTACCACCAGGTCCCTGCCCTGACTTCCCTCCATGGTGGACTTAAAAGCTGTAAGATGAAATAAACTCTTTCCTCCCACCCACCCCAAAAAGTAACTTTCGAATGTATCAATTTCTCTCTCTTTTATCACTGTGAAGTAGCTGTACTGCATCTTTCCCTGTTTAAAATAGTATATAAATATTCAAACCTCTATTTTAGAATTCATCTTTCTGGATTTTATTTCACTACATTTATCATACTATTCTTCAGTTAGATCTTTTGACTTAAGTGATTGCCCTGACCAATTCTCCAGTGCTTTTTCCTTAACAAAGTAATTGAAACACAAGGCACATTTACTGTAGCAATTATATAGAGTAATATAACAAAGTCTTTTTGCCAATGCCTTACAAGTAGGCATTCACATATGTAATTAGTACACTTTTAGAAGCAATATTAAAAAGAAAACGTATTTTGTCTTTTAAACCAACAAACTAAACTCCAAGAAAATTTAGCAACTACACCCAGGAAATTTAGTTCAGCCATGAGGCCAAGATTTGAACCTGGGCTCTGTGTGCAGTACTCCTGAATATATATGGCCAGTGACAGGTTCCCTTTCCACACTTAGTACTAAATTATTTTCTATAAAATTATAAATCTCTAATTTGTTTCTTTATAAATCTCTTATTCCTTTCATTCATACTCTAATGAAAGGTGACAAATATTTCTTTAGAATACCCGGTTTATTACTTTTTTAATGTACACATTATTTTAAACCACCTCAACTCTATAGACAACTTGAATACTTAGTTAAGAATTCTTACTTACTTGCAATATGCACTCAACATCTACATTCTG
This sequence comes from Mus pahari, assembly GCF_900095145.1. NCBI lineage: Eukaryota > Metazoa > Chordata > Mammalia > Rodentia > Muridae > Mus > Mus pahari. Next base: position 81,883,425 of record NC_034591.1, read on the forward strand.
CTCCAGAGGAGCCTGCCATGCTTTACTTTCACATTATACATGAGTGTCCAGGTTCATGTACCTGTGGCCATGTTTGTAGAGGCCAGAGCTGGATGCAGCATGATTTCCTCTAACTTTTTTTATGTTACTATCTAATACAGCCCTGAGTTAGGCTCCCTCCTTGAATCAGAAGTTAACCTTTTTTCCACTTGAGTGGCTGACCGGGAGGCTCCCAGGAGCTACTTGATTCCAACATGCAAAACTAGAGTTACCTGCATTTGAAGTGATGCCTGGCATTTTTCTGTGAATACTAGTGATTTGAATGTAGACTCCCATGTTCATAAGAGATGCTCTTATACCGAATGCCACTGAAAGGTTCATTTTAGAGTTAAAGTTCAACGGTGTTTGACAACTCTATGTATCAGTCATAAAATTGTTTATAATGCTAAAGAAATATTCTATGGACTCTGCCTATTCACCATTCTCTCTTTTTCTTGCAAATTTTGAGCCATTTTGCCTTTTAAACTAATATATTTAATCTAGGCCAAATCATAGTCATTCTTGCTGTGGGAGAATCCAGTGTTTTTGTTTTAGGTCAGTAGAATGCTAAAGAAAACCTGGTGACATCTTTCAGAGAAAGCAAACCCCTTGGAAAGGCATGATCCTTTTTCTGTTTAACTCATCTGATGGAGTCTTTTATGCATTTTCAAATGTAGAGATTGTTCTTCCCTTTAGCACATCCATGATTCCTGATATTAGGTATTATTTATCAATAGTTTTCCAAGACTCTGGCATGAAAATATCTGAGTCTTTATTGTTCTATTTCCTTCCCCTGTGACTATCCTTTATTTCCCACTCTGTTTTGTTCTAAGAACATTCTAATTGTTCAAGAAAAAGAAGTAGATTTTTTTATTCTGATTCTATTCTTATATTTCCTATTGATTGATATTAAATACAACATGAAACTATCAAGTCTTCCTTGATACCTTAATACTTGCAGTGGTCTATAAATTTTTCCTTACTATTTGGTATAATTTTCAAACAAAAACAATTAATTTGTAGTTAAGTAAGGTTTCATGAGATTTTCTGCTCTCTATCTTTTGTGATTTCTTCATTTCTATATATTTGCCCATATTGAATGAGCTAGAAATAGTGCTTGTTTAATTAACCTTAAAAGGGAGCCAAAATTTTTGCATAATCAGTAAATATAAAAAGTACTCTATCTCCACTGAGAACTGAGTACCTTTTGTAACATTTTCCATTATACATATCATCTACCACCTGAACTGCTGTCCTGCTCTGAGCTATTGGAAGTTGTATTATATGGACTATATCAATGAAACTTTGTCCTTTCATTGGGTGAAGGTTCAGGCCAAAGGATAAGCATGAACTAAAGATACTTCATCTCTTAACTCTTTACCTATGGGGTCACCATAGGATGCTAAGTCTTTGAAGTGAAGATTATAACACATCAGATGCCAGTGTACACAGGCTTCTCTTTCTAGGTTGCAGGAACTACTACTCTGCTATGTTTTCAGGCCTGTGAGATATCCATGTCCTGCTTCCTGAACAATGCTTTGTAGTTTGTTACAATTCTATTTGCGGTTTTATTTCTATGTCTCTCATTTTATTTGTTCTTTTGATTTTGCCTTGAATCCCCAACTTAAACAGTAATGTTCAGGAAGCTATTGTGCAGCTGGGATCTCTGTGAGAATGGCCAGCAAGGGGATAATAGAATAAGAAATAGCCCAGCAGACAGGCTCAGGAAGTCAGGAACCTGCTGGGGTAAGGGATGGAAGAGGGCAAATACCAGTGTTCTTGTTTCTCTCGGTGAGAATGTGGAGGGCTGCAGCCTTTCCTGTAGTCGTGATCTGCTGGTATTGAAGATGAGTAGGGAAGCCTAGCATGCTTGCTCGGGGTCTTCTTCTCTGTTTCATTATTGGATGTAGATAGAAAGAAAGACTTTCTGTCACTCTGTGTAATGTCATTCTTCTTTATCATGTGTGGTGTTATATCTGTTTGCACATTCTCTTCTCCAGACATTTTTCTCAGTTGAATACAAGACCCCATCTAGGTTTTACATAGCAGATCCTCAATGGAAGCCAAATGCCATAATATTGCTACACAGTAATCCTCTACTAATAATTTCTTTACACATATTAAATGGAGGTGAAAAGCCTTTCGTGCTTTATACCAGCAGGACAAAGGATAAGTGAAGACAGTAAAGACCGTCAAATCACTTTTCCCCTGAGTTCTTTGACTACCTGATACTAACACTGTCACTTTCAGCTTCCTTCATTACAGTCAGAGGGCACTAGGAAGAAGTACTCAATGCTCTTGACCAATAGTGACATTAAAATTATGTGAACCCATAATGGACCTTAATTTAGATGAGAAATCTAAATACTGGCATCACAGACCTATGAAATAAAAGTATTCATTGATTTTTGATCTGATAGTGATATATGTTGCCTGAGTGATAAGAAGTTGAGTTTTAGAAATGAATATTTGCTTTTAATTTTCTTAGATGCTGTTAATCACTACTTTTTTTCTTATACAAAGACTATCTCCTTATAAGATTGAAGAAAGAGTGAAGAAAATGGTGGCTGTTAGCCAAAGCTAGAATAATCATGGACCACTTTGATCCAGGGAATATGATTTTACACAATTCATCATCCCTTTATTAGTCTAATAATCTAATATAATTCTAGTTTTGCAGGCAGCACAGTCTTACACAGAGTATACGTTGTATTCTAACATAGGCTTAAATGAGAATTATTATAATACAAATGCAGTGATAAATATAGAAAAATTAAGAAGGAAATTCATTATTTTCTATTATTTTTAAAAAATTTTTTCTAGTGATGAATAATTTTCCCTAACAGTAAATGATATTTGTAGTCTATTAAAAAAAAAAATCAATGAGGGCCAAAGAAATGGTTTACTGGGGAAGAGCATTAGGTGTTCTTCCAGAGGTCTGTGGTTTGATTCCTAACACTCACATACTAAAAACCATTAGAAACTGAAGTTCTAGGATATCTGAGAACTTCCCCGGACTCCACACTTACATGCTTTGAATAGAAATGCATTCAAACAAAACACTAAGGACAGATGATAAAAATGATGAAGAGAAAACTTAAAACTGTACATTTGTATACAGTTTTAGAAATCTATCTAGCCAGCTAATGGTGGTCCTTCAAGGTCATCTTTCACCTCTGTCGTCTTGTTAAAAGCAGTGAAAAGTTCTGAGCCTATTTCCCCATTCTCACTTATTTTTAAGCCACCATATGTATTAGATGTATTTGAAAGGAAAGCCATGGATCAAAAGAATTAACGCTTTGTTTGTTTCTTCCCTTTGAGTGTGAGATTTTTTACCGTTGTAGTAATGTAGTTTCACCATATCCAGGTGACTTTAAACAGGAAAGAAGCTTCGTTCTCTCAGTTCTGAAGGCAAGAAATCTGAAATGAAGAATTTGGTAGAGTCCTGTTCTTGATAATTTTTACTTCCTCCAGTTCCAGTAGCCCCAAATGCCCCTTATCTTTTGTTAGAATAACTGCAATCTCTGCTTTACATCTTTGCTCTACAGGTGGCCCCAGTGCCAAAGCTGATTCAGTTCACTTCCTGCTGTCTGTGTGTATTGATGCATAGATTTACCCCTTCTTACAAGGACACCGCTTACATTGCTTCATTGTCTAATGACCACCCAGGTGACTTCATTTTTACTTGATAAAAATATCTGTCCAGACTATTTCAAAGTAATATAACACAGAGGGTGAGTAAAAATTTCAATGAATGAATGTATGTCACCTATTCAACTCCTAACACCTAGCTCTGATTTATTTCTTAATCAATGGTTCCATAACACCACTAAAATAAATAAATAGTAAACAAAAATTTTCTTGCCATGCATTCTATAGTCTGTAAAACGACTCAGAATATTTTTTGATTGATAAGCATTAGGAAATTTTATATTAATACAAAAATTAGAATTAGAAATTTTAGGTATTAGTACTGACAGATTTTATTGTGTATGCTGCATTATTTATTATATATCTTAGAAGTAAATTACTACAGAGAATATTGCAACCTGGCTTGGTTATAAGATAAAATCTTAAAGGTCAAATCATTAAATTTGTTAGTATATAGGTGTCCAGTCTAACCACAACAGACAAATGTAGGTTATAAATTTTAATAAACTTCTTTTGCCTCAATATTGTTTATTGGAGATTAGTATTCTCCTCTAAGGCTGGTATAATTTTCTATTCTTTAGGCATAGGTATCAATAAAATGAGAATTGAGAAACTTAGAACTTAAAGCTAGCAAGTATCATATGACTTAATTAAATCACCAGAATTACTTTGCAAGTTTTTAGGGGCGATTGCATGCAGGAGGTGCTCGTGTTTATCCATAAGCATGCTGCTCTTAGCCTGCTATCAAGTATGTAAAAATGCATTTAAGGACACTTTATAAAAGGTTTCCCTGTATTATTAACCTCTAAAAGAAATCAGTGGATAATAGCATCTTACTTTACCCAGCTTCACTTAGTCCCTTGTTCTTGCCTTTAAGCTGTCACCAACACCCCTGTGTTAAAGATGAGTCTGTGATCCATTGTGGATCAAAATAAATTTATACTATTAATTGTTCCTGAAGACATCTCTATGATGCAGGCATAACTATCAACTACATCACCTATAGCACTAAACCTGTAGAAATATTAAGAGAGAAACTTGTGCCCCTAGAGTTTATACCATACAACTTTTGGGTAAGCAGTCATTACTCCTGCATCCTCCCCATAAGCCACTCTGTTTATGCCACTGGCCTCAACTGTCCAACATATAAACATTTGAAAGACAATTATGGCTGTGAGTATCTGCCTCTGTATTTGACAGGCTCTGGCAGAGCCTCTCAGGAGACAGCTATATCAGACTCCTATCAGCATGCACTTCTTGGCATCCACAATAGTGTCTGTGTTTGGTGACTGTATATGGGATGGATCCACAGGTGCAGCAGTCTCTAGATGGCCTTTCCTTCAGTCTCTGCTCTATACTTTGTATCCATATTTGCTCCCCTGAGTACTTTGGTCCCCTTTCTAAGAAGGACCGAAGCACTCACACTTTGGTCTTTGTAATGGTTTGTATATTCTTGGACTAGGGAGTGTCACCATCTGGAGGTGTGGCCTGGTTGGAATAGGTGTGACCTGGTTGGAGTAGGTGTGTCACTGTGGGTGTGGGCTTAAGACTCTCACCCCAGTTGCCTGGAAGTAAGTCTTCCAGTAGCAGCCTTTGGATGAAGATGTAGAACTCTCAGCTCCTCCTGCACCATGCCTTCCTGGATGGACTGCCATGCTCCTGCCTTGATGATAATGNACTGAACCTCTGAACCTGTAAGCCAGCCCCAATTAAATGTTGTCCTTTATAAGACTTGCCTTGGTCATGGTGTCTGTTCACAGCAGTAAAACCCTAACTAATACAGTCTTACTTCCTGAGCTTCATGTGATCTGTGAATTGTATCTTGGTTATTTGGAGATTTGGAGCTAATATCCACTTATCGGTGAGTGCATACCATGTGTGTTCTTTTGCAATTGGGTTATCTCACTTAGGATGATATTTTCTAGTTCCATCCATTTGGCTAAGAATTTCATGAATTCATCATTTTTAATAGTTGAGTAGTACTCCATTACATAAGTGTACCATATTTTCTGTATCTATTCATCTGTTGAAGCACATGGAATCCCCAATGAAGGAGTTGGAGAAAGGACTGAAGGAGCTGAAGGGATTTGTAACCACATAGGAAGAACAACAATATCAACCAACCAGACTGCCCAGAGCTCCCAGGAACTAAACCACAAACCAAGGAGTACACATGGAGGAACCTATGGCTCCACACACATATGTAGCGGATGGTGGCTTTGTCAAGCATCAATGAGAGGAGAGACCCTTGGTCCTGTGAAGGCTTGCTGCCCCAGGGTAGGGGAAATTGAGGGTAGGAAGTTGAGAGTTGGTCGGGGAACACCTTCATAAAAGAAGGGGAAGGGGTTCATGGGATTGGTGATTTCTTGGGGAGAAACCAAGAAAGAGGATAAGATTGGAAATGTCAATAAAGAAAATATCCAAAAAAAATTTCTCAAAACAAAAAGTAAGAAAGGAAGACAGGAAGACAGGAAGGAAGGAAGGAAGGAAGGAAGGAAGGAAGGAAGGAAGGAAGGAAGGAAGGAAGGAAAGAAGGAAGGAAAGAAGGAAGGAACAAAGAAAGAAAGAAAGAAACAAAGAAACAGAAACAGAGAAAGAAAGAAAGAAAGAAAGAAAGAAAGAAAGAAAGAAAGAAAGAAAGAAAGAAAGAAAGAAAGAAAGAAAGAAAGAAAGCAGACAATCATGCCAATGTATTACATTGATATTTTGGTTTTCCCACCAAGCAATATCTTTCTTAATAATAATCATAAGATTCAACAAATAAAGAAAACACATTAAGTTGGGAAACAAAATATCCTTTGCTTGGAGATTTTAATCCACACAAACATTTTTCTTATCTATTTAATATCTTATTAATGGAGCCTTAAGGTTTCATTGCTTTGAAGAGACAACATGATGATGGAAACTTTTTATAAAGGAAAATGTTTCATTGAGGTTGGTTTACAGTTAAAATTTCATCATGGTGAGGAGCATGGCAATGTGCAGGCAGATGTACTGTTGGAGAAGGAGCTGAGAGTTGTACATCAGTTTTATATATAACTTTCGTTCTTATTTATTCCTCTCTTTTGTACTACATCCCCACTGCAGTTTCCCCTCTATACCATCCCTTCAGACCCTCCCCCACGTCCCATTTCCCCCAGATTCCTGTCTCCTTTATCTCCCCTCACAAAAGAGTAGGCCTTCCATGGGCATCAATCAAATATGGCATAACAAGCTACAGTTAAATAAGGTATACATTCTCACATGAAGACTGGGTAAGTCAACCTTGTAGGAGGGAAAGCTTCTCAAAGGCAGGCTGATAACCATAAAGCTGAAGGAGAATGACTAAGACCTCAGAGCCTGCCCCCACAATGACACACCTTTCCCACCAAGGCCACACCTTCTTATAGTGCCACTACCTGTGGTCAAACATTCCAACATGTGAGCCTATGGGTGGAGGGGAACTATTTCTATTCAAACCACCACAAAATGGTACATCCTTTTTATTTATCTTCCTGAAACTCCTAATAAACAGAATTATGTAGGCAGCATATTCTTTGGCTAGAGTCAGTTTCCATTAATATATTTTCTGTTCTTAATCACTATTTAAGTGTGATATTCAAACCCACAAACATTACCAAAATAAATTTTAGTATGAGTGTTTCACCAAGACATATAAATCAGCAGATAGCACAGTACTGGATGACTGCTGAAATCATTATTCTGTGAAGCTATAATATGAAGGAAAAGTCTGCACTAACAGAAGGCATAGATGTAAGATAATGGCAATTAATTAGAATAGTAAAAATCCTGAATTAATAAAGGGAAAGACCTCAGTAAAACATACAGAACAAGTAAAACGAAGGGGAAGAATCAGTGTGCCATTTACTCCACTTAAAATTCTATTATAGAGACAGTTTTTCTATCTTACTCTATTATTTAAATTTCTAAAAATGTGTGTGTATGTTGTGTGGAGAATAACATCAAATTGGTATCACTATCATATTATGTATGGCAAAACAGTGGTATCCCACTCGTTCTACACCCTGGACTCTGGACCAAACATCTGCTTCTGCAATGGTCAGTTGCTGGCCAGACCTCCCCAGGAACTGTCACACTTCGTTACGTCTGCAAGAACCTCTTGCTCATGACAACAGTGTTGGGGTGGGTTTCTGCAGACATGGTGGTTCCCCAGGTAGGGCCATTCCGTGGTTATCCCTTCCTTCAGTTCCGTTTTATTTTTATTTTTATTTATTTATTTTATTTTTTGGTGCCCATTCTTCCTTTGGCTAGAAACATTTCTGGGCTAAAAAATATTTGAGATGAGTGGGTGGCCTCAACCAGGGGTCGTACCTATCTACTAAAGGTGATCTCCAGAGGTTCTATCTCCCCCTTCCCTGTGCACAATGGCTAAAGTTAATCCCTTTGGGTCTTGGGAGTCTCAGGTTTTTCGGGTGTCTGGGACCCTCCAGCGGATATCTCCAGTTTCTCATTCTGGCTGGTGCCTCGTTTTATTCGATTTCCTGACCGGCTGTACCTCTTGCATGTCTCCTCCAGAATCTCATACTGCCATCCTTATTTCCTCTTCCTTCTTTCTTCCTCCCTTGTCCCACTCTCCTTCCATCTCTCACAATTATCCTGTTTCCCCCTCAGTGAGGGACTGAAGTTTCCACCCACTGGTCTTCCTTCCTTCTATGCGCCATATGATCTGTGGGTTTTATCAAGGGCTTTGTGAGCTTCTGGGTAAATATCCACACATCAGTGAGTGCATACCATGAGCTTTCTTTTGTGTCTCTGTTACCTCATTCAGGATGGTATTTTCTAGTTCCTTCCACTTGCCTATGAATTTCATGAAGTCATTATTTTTAATTGCCGTGTAGTACTCCATTTTGTATATGTACCACAATTTCTGTATTCATTCAGCTGCTGAGGGACATCTAGGTTGTTTCTAGCTTCTGGCTATTATAAATAAGGTTGCTATGAACATATTAGAGCATGTGTCCTTGTTATATAATGGAGCATGTTTTCGGTATATGCCCAGGAGCTGTATAGCTGGGTGTTCAGGTAGAACTACTCCAATTTTCTCAGAAACCACCAGACTGAGTTCCAAAGTGATTTTACTAGCTTGCAGTCCCACCAGCAATAAGAAATGTTCAACATCCTTAGCCATCGGGGAAATGCAACTCAAAACGCCCATGGGATTCCACCTAACACCAGTCAGAATGGCTAAGATCAAAAACGCAGGTGAGAGCAGATGGTGGAGGATGTGGATACAGGGCACTGTCCCTGCTACCCAGGCCCAGTTGGGATAGAGGCCAGCTGCAACTCTCAGTGTGTCCTGCCCCATGTTCAATCATTGGCTACTGGCAACTTTATTGATAGATCAAAAACTAATTGAGGACAAGGACCTTTGGTGTCAGTAAACAAAGATTCCTGATTAAATCAAAGCATCAAAACTGCCCTTTAAACCTCTTTTACTGTTACACCTCTTGTGTGTGCTTGGGAGGGAGGGGTCATGTTAGTTATCTATTAAGTTAATAGATACTTAATATGTTAGAAATTTCCCAATATTTGTTTTTGATTTTTTTCTTTATTTTTTCAGGATAACTTTTTAAATTATGCACATTTTCACAAAAAATGACATTCTTTTCTCTTGGAAGCTTATTCTTTTTTGAAGAGAAAACAGAGAGTGAGAGGGAACATGTGGAGAAGCTAAGAGTAGAGCAAGGGGAACCCATGATTAGGGTGTATTGTATAGGTGAAGAATTTGTTTTCAATGAAAATAAATGCAAAATAAATAAATTTTAAAAAACAGACTGACTACACACTTTTGTGTACATAGGACATTTCCTTTATTCAGTCACCGGTTGTTAGATATGTTGGCTGATTTTATGCTTCCTCCTGTGAATAATGCAGCAATAAATACAGTTGTGTAATGTCTCTATGGTGTGTACTTAGGCTCCCATGAGCAGCAGAAATAAATGATACAGTGGTTCTGGTGTTTCTGATTTTAGTATTTTGAGGATTATATTTTTCTTTTCAAATCCTAGCAGTGCATTTTAACAGGAAGATCAATGGTCAGTCTACTTAGACTTATTTTTTATTTCTTTCAGTGTTCTTGCCCCACAAAGTTTAACTTCACAAAACAATAGACAATACACAAAGATATCTATAAATCTCATATGAAGATAATGCTATGAATATTTACTACAGTTGAAATGTATATAAGACAGCAGTAAATGTTAAAGTTTCATAGTGGCCATTCATATTTAGGTTAATTAATATTATGACTGATGACCACTTGTAACTCAAAGATTAAAAGGTGATCCGGGATAAATCAAAGTGCAAGTAATTATTTAAAGAGTCTTTTCAACACTCAACACTTCCTGTTCATTGACTGATATTGAGAATTGTCAGTTAATATCTAGAGATATAAATTTATCCTTTTAATTTTTTAACATTATAAATATAACTATTTTTTATCTTATTCATTTCTTCTGATTCCAACAAACATGCATTGGAAACAAAAAAAAATTGTGGTTTTATATAGCTCATACCTAAATTTTAATTTTTCTTTTAAATTTAATTATCTTAAATTTTTAAGTAGTTTTCAATCCTTGCACTCAAGTGGAATGCAGGGAAGGTTGGATCCTTTGCCTGAATATCTTAATATCACTGCTGATATAAATGTGAAATTCATGCAATCTAAAATTTCCCTAAATAATATAAATAACTAGCTTATGTAAACTAACTTAAATTATTCCCAATATCTAGACATTTCCATCCCAGAAAAAAAAATCACTCCATTATTTCTTCCAAGTTACAAGATTATTGCTTTAACTGAAAAACGTGTCAGAAAATTTTAGCTACATGATTTTTCCACCATGTTAATTCAATTGAAGAAGTAACCCGAGAAGTAACAAGTAACAATAGAAGACGATGATTCTATTTAGAAGACATAAAATATTCACGATAAAGGGCCACTGTATCTAAATGAGACATATCTACTTGTTGAAAAAAAGGTATTAAATTTCAAACTGTAAATAGTTAAGCAAATAATTTTAAAAATGACATGCTTAAGCATGGGTAGATGCACCTTAAATCTGTCTTTATCTGTAATTAGGGATTGTCACACTCAGTCATCCCAGAGAAAGCACTAATGATCACCTGTCAAATTTTCATGTCCTGAAAATAAACACGCCAGAGAAGCAAACAGGTTTTGCTACTGAAAATACATTAAATATTAAAAATTATGTATGCAGCAAGACTCCCCCTTCAAATACTTGTACTCTCTGTATATGAACTCTAATGGAAATTACTTGTGTCTTTACCTTTAATCTGAACAGATTTTTTAAATAGGTGATATCAGTTTTTTTTTTCCAAGAAAAAGAAGTGGCCATTTCCTATCAACTTCCAGAACAGATGTCAGCTAGACCCTGACAAATCAGCCAGTCTGATTGTCTGCTGTCATATATACAGTGTAAACTCCCTATACAGTGAAAGTGATCTGTCAAATGAGGCAAATCAAATGCAATGAGATGTTTAATTAAAGCATTTATTTCCACAGAAGGAGAGTTGTGTTGATGATAAAAATGTTAATCTTGAGAAAATGAAGTTATTTACATTAAATAACTAAAATAAAATACTTAAAACATAAATAAATATAGTAATTTAAATTATAGAATTCTGTATGTTTAAATTAAATATTTCAATGCCAATCACTTATTTAGTCTAACATCTACCTTTTAGTGAAGCACTTCTAGGTCTATTTTCTTATCCAAGCAAAATTTTACATATATATGTAAAAATTTAAAATATATAGTAAATACACTATCATAATATTAATAAAAGCTGCAGCCTGATACAGTAATGTCTATAACTCTGACTTGTATTACATCTTCATTCTACCCAGCAACTTCTTGACTTATAATTTGCTTCTTATCAACTCAACGATGTTGCCTGAAGTTCCCTTCTATTTGTCATGGCTGATAGCTTAACCTCAGAGCCTAGCAAAAATAAGAAAAGAATATGTAATCTAACCCCTGTTGAATATTCATTTGATGCCATTTTTTCATGTAGATGGTATATAGCACCACACACTATATTTTAATAAACTCTATTGGTATTTTTGTTTGTTCGTTTTGACCTCTGTGTTGTTCAGATATGTATTTCACCAAGATTCCCACTGAGGTCCTTCTTCAAGTGTTACATCCCTGTACTCTGCATTTTAAAACATAACTAATGATTACCATGTAGACTTTAATGATAATTACATGAAAAACACTTCTTGTCTGGCATAGGAATCTCAGGACACTTCGATAAATTATCACATACAAGTCATTCAAACTTAGACATTTCTCACATTTCTGAACACTGAAAGTCCAAGATCTAGAAGATGGGTAACAATGTGGCAGGTCTGGAGAGGAGTTCTGTCTATTTCCTATAGGCAATGGTCTTTTACGCACATAAGCACATAAGTTATGCACACACACACACACACACACACATATATATATATATATATATATATATATATATATATATATATATGTTTGTATGTGTACTTATGAGGATACATATATATCCATAAAGAGATATGGATATATATATATATATATATGGATGAGTAGATGGAGAGATAGATAGATAGATGGATGGATAGATAGATAGATAGATAGATAGATAGATAGATAGACAGACAGACAGACAGACAGACAGACAGACAGACAGACAGACAGATAGATAGATAGATAGATAGATAAACAGATAATGAACAATGTCATAACTTATGGGCATTTTATCCTCACTACTTAATATATTTTGCAAATCCCCATCACCAAATGTCATTATTTTATAGATTAGGAATTCATTCTTTTCAGGATGCCCAGTTTTTATACTTAGATAAATTGCAAAGATTCATGATTCAAAGTTCTTAGTGTCTAGTATCATTGATGACATCTTTTGCATGTCCTTTAAACTGAACACTTATCAATAACTATGCAGACTTCCAGAATTATCATAGTTGTTCATTATAATGCACATCCACAATTTTAAAGTTGTAAATATATGATTTCTTTCAGAAGCAGTCAAAAGCATCTTATACATTATGTTTCTATGGGAAAAATAGCTAATATAACCTTGGATTTCTAAATGGTGCCATGTATTCTTAAGTAAAACATGTGATATGTAGAAGATAATTCAGGTCACTTTGAAGGATTATTTTAAACCGACCTTCCTTTGCATTTGTATTCCAATTAATCTCAGCTTATTCTGCCTATCTGCTGAGCCTATTCAGGTTCTTTAACAATGCAAAGGGAATGAATGCCTTTGTTAAAACATTTCTCAGGAACTAATACTTGTTCTTTGTACTAGAGACCTAAGGAAAGTACATAGAACCTTATCAAGATACTCCCTTCCTCAGATGAAACACATTTTGCATTAGCATCTGCCAATATTGTATGCAATGTTTATATGAATGGTACTGTCCTTATGGTATACACGGTCATAAAAAAAAAAAAAAAAAAAAAACTCTAAAGAGAATGAAACTGAACTGTAATATAGACAGGGAAGCTGTAATATAAATAATTGTCAAATAAAAATCTAGTATTGAAGTAGTGAAGGGGTAGCTGGAAGTAATTAGAGAGGATTTGAAGTTGTGAATGAATAGCAAGTGGAAGGAGCACCCTTTTACTTAGAGGTTAGATTTACCTCTTTAAGAAATTCCTAGTATGATGTGGTGTGAACAGACAAACCTCATTTTAGCAGGTATGAGCAAGATGTTTCTCTCGGACGTTTGCATTGAAGTGCTGTGGAAGCAGATCTTTATGTGTACTCCCACGCCATCCCTCTCCCCACTCTGTGGATTTCAAAGGAGCCATCCACAGAAATTGCCTAAATTAGCACTTTTGCTGTGATCCAACACCTGCAGAGAGGCCAGGGGAATCCTGAATTGATCTGCTTCACAGATAGAGCTCTTCAAGCCATCTGTGATAGCACAGGAAAAGCCATTCTCATGGTGATGCTGACTTGGTCCTAGAAGGAACCCTAGAAGGAACATACAGAACACTCTACCTTGGAACTCACAGGAACCCTCTATACTAGTTTCTGGGGGTCAGATTCTGAAAACCATGATTCTTTTGTGTCAGGAATGGGGAACATACATACATGGCATGTTTTTGTGCACTACTGAAAGTTTTTTCTTATGGTATTCAAATGTTAATTTTTCTGCTCTCATATCTTATTTCAATCTAAATATGACATTTTAAGGCTTATGTAAAGAATCCTCTGTCTAGAGTTTGTGTAAACAATGCTTATTATTTATTGCCCCCATCAATAAAAGCTGATCACTCAATAGCTGGACAGAGGAGAGAATAGGGTGAAACTTCTGCCAGCCAAGGGAGGAGGAGAAGAATAAGACAGATTCAGGCTAGAGGGAGGAGAGACTTCAACTGGAGGATAGGAAGCACTAAGTACAAATACTGTGGGGGTTTTGTCTGAGATATAACCAGATTAGTTTAAAAGATTAAAATAGATCAATGACTGCCCAGGTATTAAGGTAAAGCTTTGTTAAATCAATCTTGGTCTCTCTGTGTCATTATTGGGGAAGTAGTTAGGATTGAGAAAAACAACCACTGTAATTAATTTACCATATACATTCATATTTAAATTTTCTGTTACATACATACATTAGAGTCCTGCTGTTGAGCTACACTAGAACTGAATGAAAAGCCCCTTCCTTCTATGGTTATTCCAGTGTCTCCCAATAACAAAGGCTGAAAACACAGATGCTGAGAAAAGGAGAGTTACTCTCAACACCCATCTGCATGACTCTAGAACAGATAAAGGCAGGACTTGAATTCACAGCCAATTTAAAATTATTGATATAAATATTTAATGATTCTGTGGGGCAAAGTCTACTAGAAGACAGAAGGCATTCAAAAATTTCTTTATTTTTTTTTAAAAACTACATATTTTAACATAAGTGATTAAAATATTTCAATATGTTCATTTCCTACATTAAATTCTTATCAAGTTGATTTAAGTTTTCAGATCTTTTCCACAAGTAATGTATCACTAAAATTAAAACCACTGTGTGATGAGTGTTTGTTCATCTGTTCCAAGTAGGCACGAGCATTTTACATATGTATAGGTAAAGATATGTAGCCATGAGGTGGGGAAATCCATTGTGGCCATGTTATCCTGAGTATGTCTACTTTACAAGCTAACCATGCTTGAGCCTATACATTACTTTGATGGAAGCCTAAGAGATTTCCAGATTAATAAAATGTACCCACCAAAATTGAAATCTACTTTAAAGATCAGAAACACAAGTGACAAATCTCAGTTGCTAAGTTTTTTTTTTTACTACCATTGAAATGAAAATGCCAAACTTTGATTTTTCTCTTAATTAAGCTAAAGTATAGAAATTGTGTATGATATCTTTTACAAGAATCACTCTATTGGATTTTCTATAATTTAGTCTTATTAAAAACATGACTATTTAATGATATTGCTACTTATTTCTTTGTTGAAAAGGTAAACCACAGGTTTCAGCAAGATAAGCATCAGGATTCATTAACAACCACTGTAAGGCAATGATTGCTTACATAGGAAATTTGGATATGCAAAAATTACAAGTGATTTGAATATTGTTCTAGGAAAAAAATAGTTGAAGAAATCTCAAGCATAAGTTCTAGCACATGATTCCAATATTCTAGATTCCAACCTTACATACACAGTAGGTGGAAAAACATAATTTACCTTTAAAACCTAGATAACTCTCCTGTGAAACTGTAATTCTAATACTAAGTCACTTAAGATGTCTATAGGTTTAGTGAACTATGTCATACGAAGTTATCAATTCAGTAACAGCTTACAAAGATGAGCTTATTTTTAAAATTGAGAACAAATATCTATATAATAATTAAAACTGTATGCAAATAATGGTGACTGGAACTCTCAGTATCTCCAACTTCCATCTACTTAGGTCAGGAAATTTGTGTTGCAATCCATGCTTTCCTATGTGTTACTTCTTTGTGTACCACCTAAACATTTCTTTTTATTTACCGAAGTTTCATACCAACTTTAGTATAGTGTTGATGCTGGTTAGTCACTTTTCACTATAAACTTAGTAAAGTTGAAACTATCCCAGCTTCTTATCCTAGAATAAACTGGTATTCAAAAATTTACTCCTGCAGTCATATGTGATGTGGCTATAGCACTATAAATTCCAATTTCTACTTTGCATTCTAGTTGGATAATGAATTCCAAAGGTTCAAATATGAATCCCATATTCAATTTCAGGATGAAAGTATTATTAGCTTTCAATTACCTTTACATTCAGACATCATTTCAAAAGGAAAATGGCATTTGCGATGGTGTTAAGAGGTTACGATAGGATTTTGACATCTGGAGGTAAAATGAGAAAAGGCAGCAGGCTCATTTTCATAAGAGATATTTTGCTTATTCTAAATGGATAATTAATAGCCTAACTTGATAAATCACTTGCAAATTATATTGCTCACAAAGTTATTAGCTATTTAATTATCATTAAACTTTATTTAGTTTTAAATATGTGGACGAGTAGAAATATATATGCAGAAATTAGAGGATCCTTATTTAACTACCCTGATGTTAGCCTATCTGACTGGCACCTCCTACTCCAATAGAACAAAATGGTTCCCTGGAAATGTTTTAACATCATTTGTTTTCTACCTGCCTTTAGGAAGCAAACAAGAAGCTTATATAAGACATTTTATATCTGACTTTCAACATTCAATTTTTATAATACTACTTTGATATAAATCAACATCTCTTCATAAATATTTGTAATTTCAATCATATATTATTGTGTCTGTACTTTTCTACTGATTGCTATACACTTTATAATAATTCTGAAATTCTATTTTATATTTCTTATTTTTATGAATGCATATGAGTAACAGTAGTCTTTCCCAATCTTTATAAGCAATTCATTGGTATGTGTCTAAAATATTTATTTGGTCTCATGCTATTTGGCAGTTCTATGCATATGCATATTCTTTATATGTACATACAAATAATTGTAAATTTAAATGAAAAAGAAAAGTGTACACATTTATGTTGTTAAAATATACTCACTAAATACTATAATACATTATTATAATAGTGTCAGTTATAAAAACAAATAGCAGCAGAGCTTTGTTTTATAACAAGGAGCTTATAAAATTTTAAAATGAGTCTGCTCATGTCATCTCGGCATTAAGTAGTCCTTGATACTAATTAAGTAATGTATTGTAAATTCTCAGTATTCTGTACTGAAGAGAAGGGAAGAGTGATGACTTTTCATAACAGAGGCATAATTATGAGAAGTATACTGTGCCTTGTTTTGTTAAGGATCACATCGTTTTCAGATACACAGAAGTTTTATTCATTATAACCAGTGTTATGGGACCATTTATATTCCTCAGATGCTCATGACCTTGATATAAACCAAAAATGAGAATGAATAAGGAAAGATTTATTCTTAATTCTTTGTATTCTATCCTAACTAGTATTTTGATTCTTGCCACATCTTGAAAAATGGAAATCAATAAAATCTGTATGTTCTCATTTTGGGTGAAGTTTGTGACAAGAACTTATTTCAACCAATAACATAATGCTTATTTATTTCACATGGCAATGGGATTCCCGAAATGAAATGTTTTTATATATAAAACAATCAGACTAACTTCTGAGTTATAAGTGTCCAAGAGTAAGGAATCTTGTAATTGTGAGAAAAGGACAGACGATCTTTATAAAGAATATCCCACAGTCAAGTGAGCACTTTATCATTTAGCATCTTTGGCACTCTCCTATTGTTGTAACAAAACAGCATTACAGTAGCAAGTTATAAATGAAGTATAAATTGCACACTTGATTATATGTTTAGAGGTTGAGTTCATGTACATTC
The DNA here is from genome assembly GCF_900095145.1 of Mus pahari. Classification (NCBI taxonomy): domain Eukaryota; kingdom Metazoa; phylum Chordata; class Mammalia; order Rodentia; family Muridae; genus Mus; species Mus pahari. Next base: position 81,901,003 of record NC_034591.1, read on the forward strand.
TGGTGGGGCACATAGCAGCAGACAGGTCCTGATGATGCTATATTGGTAGCTGAGAGCTCACATCTGATCCACAAACCTTATGAAGAGAGAGATCTAACAGCACAAAGCCTACCTCCCAGTGACACAGCTCCTCCATAATGCCTAATGCTTCCCAAAATATTTCGCCTGCTGTGGAACAAGTATTTAAATATAAGAGAAAATAGGGGCAATTCTCATTCAAACCAAGACACCTATAGACAAGTCAAGACACTATCAATAAAGTAGAAGTAAGGGCAGAAAAAGGAAGGATGGGAGGGAGACTTTGTGACTTCTGTGATGTCATGAATGACTTGAGTTGTCATTAAGTTACAAATTTATTAAGGTTATTTGTAATGCTGTAGAGATCTGGAGCTGTGATTCATCTGCTTTATCTTGAATGTATTCTTTTTACTGCACTGTTAAGATTTCAATAAATAACATTGTGATTACACACAGTTTCAATATCCTTTTCCAAGCTATGATTTTACTAACATAACTATTCACTGAAAATTTCATTTTATAACTAATCAGCTTATTGTAAATTACAAACATTGTGACTCTTATGTTAAGGTCCAATCAGGTTCTATGTCTTAAAGTACAAAACCAAATTAATTTACATATTGTGCCCAGATCATCATTTCTATCACAAATATTTAATAGAAAATGTCAAAGAATAAACCACTACTAACATGGAGAAATGTGCGTAATGTTCTGTGAGTCTGATAGCAGAATAATAATAAAGATAATAAAAATGGACAGAAAAATAGACAGACAAAGATTCTGTTCAATTTCTGTTTTATGCTTTAAAAATAGGTATTTGTGAATAAAAAGATGGCTTAGTGGTTAAAAAATTGCTTCCTGCTCTTTCAGAGGAAAAAAGTAATTCCCGTTCTTTCCTGCTCCTTCAGGTGGCTTAAATTCCAGCTTCCAGGAATATATCTTCTTCTGGCTCTATGGCCTACTCACATATGTATATCTTTCACAGACACACATGCGGGGGGGGGATAAAAGTTTTAAATGTATTTTAAATTAATATATTTAAGATTGAATTTTAGCGTTTTACTTAATAATACTTAAGCTAGGTTCTTTATAACAGCACCTTATAACTTCTAAATAATCAGAGCTTTTTATAAATAACTTCAGTAACGTTTTAATGAGTAAAGTGCAGGGGTGGCATATACAATAGAATTATATTTCTGATGCCTCTAGCAATGCTAGAAACAAAATTACAAAAACCTTATCTATAATGCACAATTTCCTTTATTTATAAAAGGTAAAAACTGTAAACTCTTTTTGTTGGACATTATAGAGTATATGTAGATAGATGCTATTATTCTTGCAGGTTTTTATTTTATTGTCTCACTGTAGTATCAAAAGAATCAAATTAAACTTTATTACTAAGTACTTGAGTTTAGCTTAAGGTCACTAGACACTTCAAGGAATCTGAACCTAATTTTAAAATAATAATTTTAAATTTCTTTCAAGACACCCTCGCTTATATTTATCATCTTACTATAAAAAGGTAGGTATTATCTTACTTTGGTGAAATTCCAAATTGAATTGTGTATCTTCCTTATAGCCAGACCCTAAGACTCCCTAAAATCTTCCTTATACACCCCCGAAATTATCATAAGAGGCAAAAAGATCTCTTCCTGATTTTCATTTTCATGTTACTGACCTCAATCTAACCAAATGTTCACACAGAATTAAATAGTTGAAAATATTAACCATCATTTAGGTGCTATCTTTTCTGTTTTATTTCATGGAATTGTAATATGGAAAGATATTAATACATTAAAAAGTACAGCATCTACACTTGGAAAGGAACAGTTTTACTAAGGCAGAGCCCCGGTGAAAGAAATAGCGGAGAAAGAAAGGATTATTTAGCCAGGTGTGGTGGCACACGCCTTTAATCCCAGGATTCAGGAGGCAGAGGCAGGCAGATTTCTGAGTTCGAGGCCAGCCTGGTGTAGAAAGTGAGTTCTAGGACATCCAGAGCTATACAGAAAAACCAAAGAAAAAAAAAAGAAAGGATCATGTAAACACTATTCAGCAGCAAGATGAATCATTTCAAACTTTATAATTCATGTAAATTTGAATGCTAATGTAGTCTATCCACAAAAAATGATAAAGAGAACAAAAGGATCATCTATAGCCAACCACTAAAATTATTAGTTACTATAGATATTTGATAGACTGTTTTGCTGTCTATAAGGAATGAGAAAAAAGAAGTTTTGGTAGCTAGGAATATGTCTTGGTGGATAAAGTGCTTGCTGTGTAAATAAGTTCAGATCTCTAACAGCCACGTGACTGGTGGGCATGGAGGCACACACTTGAAACTGGAGGAGGGATTCTTGGGGCTCACTGGATACTTAGTCGAACTGAAGTGTGTAGTTTCAGTGAGAGACCCTATCTTTGTCAATAATGTACGGAACAATAGTGGAAGACATACAAAATAGTCCTTTGTTGCTTTCAGTGGCATAAATCATCATATTCATTATCTGCCTCTGTGTGAGAAAAGACACCAATAGAATGGGTTGTGGGGAGGATAGAATACCAGGTATCAGAGTCCTAGGAGAGAATTTCAAATTAAAATGTCATAATTTTTAAAAATTACAAAAACAGCGCCTAGTAAGACTTGTGAGACACTGTTAAATGACTATATGTTTTAAGCATTACTTATATAAAATATAAAATATATTTTAAAAGCTGCACAAGAAAGCAACCTAGTAGCATACACCAGTAGACCCATCAGCACATTAGCTGATTTTTCAGTAGAAACTAAAAGTCCAGAAGGGCTTAGAAAGCTGAATTTCAATTACCAGACTATAGATACCAACCCAGATGACTATACTAGAAAATTATTTTTCATAGTTGAAGCATTAAATTAAGAAATAAAATCATTCCATGAATTAAATAATGGAAATATTATATAGCATAGTATTAAATAGGATAGCATTATATAGCATAACATTATTATATAGTCAGTAGAAGAAGGCCAACTGTAAGAAAGGACCAACACATCCCATAAACTATAAGAAAAAGGTACTACTCTAGAAGAGTTGTGAAGCAAAAGAATGAAAAGAAAATTGCAAGCATTATAAAATCAACATAATGTCTTAAGTGATCACATTTCTCATTAGTATCCATGAATATTAACAATCTGATTCTACAATGAAAAGATACAAGCTAGTAACATAAACAAGAAAACAACAGCCCTCCTTTGGAAGACTCCAGAAACCATAACTCACCATCCAAAAATTAGGCAATACCTTAGGGTGAAAAGATAACAAAATATATTCCAAACAAGTAGATGCAGGAAAAGGCATGAATTATTCTTTTAATCGCCGGCAAAATGACTTCAACTAAAACTAGTTAGAAAGGAGAAGAAAGGTCAGTTCATACTTAGTGAATAATTCACTGAAAACTTTAGAACCCTAAGCACACATTCAATGAACATAGGTGTTCCCTATTTCTTGAAACAAATACTATTAGATTAGAAAATCACAAACCAATCCCAAGACAGTAATAGGAGATTTCTCTCACCAAGGTGAAGGTCATGTAATGAATTAATAAATAGATAACCACAAAGAAAATTGACATTGAATTACTCTGTAGATAAATTGAGTTAGTAGAATACAGAACATGATGAATGTTCACCATCTCAGCAGTCTCTGGGACTTACTCTGGAACTGATCATGAACAAGGACACAAAGAAATTCTCAGTAAATCAGGAAACTAGCAGTAGCCCACCTATTATAGGTGATCACAATTTAATAGAGCTGTTTGTTACCAGTAAGAAAAAAACATAGAAATTGACAGTCATAAAGTTTACATACCACGCTACTGAAAAATCAAGAGAGTCATTGAGGAAACAAGAAAGAAAAGAAAAACGCAAATTGGAATGAAAACATGTCACTGTCATCTGAAAGGTCAAGTAAAGTATTCTAATTCAGTTCTATTCCTTTGTGAAAGGGGTTTTATTCATACTCTTCAGTCAATGAGTTTCTGAGCTGACTATGTATATGACCTGTATAAAAATATACTTTATTTTCTAGCAAGTTAAACGTGAAGAGAATCCTTTAAAAATTATTAAGTAATTGTGCTTTAGAAATTTAAAACGTCTGTGATTGCTTTCTTCTCACTGATATTCTCTGTAAAGTATTTGTTTGGATAAAATTTAATACATTTATTTTAGATGAATTAATGACTATATATTTATTCCACATATGGTAATTATCAGATTGATTCTGAGTACAATAAGCATCACTAGTAGTAACCCACATGAGCAAAAGATGCCTGTGTGATATTTGCAGTTTTGGAAGATCAAGCCCTAACATCAATAATTTGGAAAATTAGTATGTCTTTCTATATGACCCTTGTCTTTATTTGTTAAGTACAATCCTGTTCTCTTAAAAAATGCCACTATCTTTAAATCTTACTTTGTTATTCCAACATCCCATCCAGGTGTAGCTATATTTTCTATGATGTAGGAAATAACTTCCATACTTGAACGTTGCTGAAAAGTCCAGGTTATCCTCCTCACATTGGCTTATATATGTGTTTATCACAGTCTATGAAAAGGTACATTTATTAAAAGTTTAGAATATCAGTGACCCTCATGTACATGTATATATGATATCTGTGGAACCATGCAGAGTAGTGTAAATGCCCAAGGAATGAAAAACTGAATGACCTCACTCATTTGTAATTAGACAGAAGAATTTCAACTCGGTTAAAGTTTTGTTTTTTTCATTTGTTGTTCAAATTGTTTGCGTTGGCTCATTTGTGTTGTGGAGTTTTCTTCTTTCTGAAACCAACCACACATTTTACCAAGTCATTTATTCAGGATGGAATTCTTGCCACCCCAATTCCGTTAGTGAGTGGTGATGATGCTTCCTTACACCACAATCATCACATGAGAAATATCGTGAAATCCCAGTTAGGTATAGGAGTGGCTGCAATCAGTGCCAGGTTTGATCCTGTGATTATAGGTCCTGAGAGGCTGCATCCCTCTCAGACATTCAATAATCCCAAGACCGTACTATTCTCTTGCTTCTTTTCTCTTTTCTTCTATATATTCTCATCTTTTTATTTAAAAAATGTCATCCTATTATTATAAAATACCTATAAAACACAGAAAACGAAAAGAGAAAATTATAAAAGCTATTGACATTCAAAGCAATATTCTTTTAGATTTTTCTTTTGTATTTTGTACACAAATAATTATGTCTGTACACATATGCATGTTTTTTATCTATTTTTTTATTTTTAGACGTTCTTTTTTATTATTATTAGATATTTTCTTCATTTACATTTCAAATGATATTCAGAAAGTTACCTATACCCTCCCCCTGCCCTGCTCCCCAACCCATCCACTCTGGCTTCCTGGCCCTGGCATTCCTCAAGGAGCTGAAAGTGTCTGCAACCCTATAGGAGGACCAACAATATGAACTAACCAATACCCTCAGAGCTCATGTCTCTAGCTGCATATGTAGCAGAAGATGGCCTAGTCAGCCATCATTGGAAGGAGAGGCCCTTGGCTTTGCTTCTTTTCTTTGAGCAACTGAAATTAAAATAGGAGTGACTTGACCTGAAGGTTTACATATCCACATTATTTCTGCCAAAAGTAGTTCATTTTCAATTTTCATTAATTTTCATTTTAAATTCACAGTGTTTTACTGCAGAGATTTATGTGCTATAATTTTACTGTCAATAGATGGCTCAATTGTTGCCTTCTCTCTCTGCTGGCTTTCTGATAAAACTCACTCCTACTGAGCTGGACCCTCTTGTATCATTCATTAATGAAGGAATGTCCCCATAGACGTGCCCAGAAGCCAATCTGATGGAGGCAATTCTTCAATAGAGGTTTTTGTTCTTCCCAGGTGATTTTAGGTTGTGTCAAATTGACAATGAAACCTAACCAGGAAAAATGATAGAGTTGTATACAATTAAGTTTAATTAATGAAGTTTGGAATCATTTCCTTGCTTTCCTCTTGAATATGTTTGTCTTGTCGGTTTGGAGAAATGACGTCATTTTCCTAATTTCTGTGACTTGCCTTGTTATATTGTAGTTATGCACCTATGGAGATAAGTGAAAGTACAGAGGTAGATGAATGTAATTGTCCTTCTATTCACCCAAGCAAGACATGATGTGCAAAACAGCTCTATCCTTTCCTAAAAATGTATGTATGTATGTATGCATGCATGTATGTATTTATGCACTTAAATATGTATGTATGCAGTATTTTAGATAATATTGAAAGAAAATTACATCACTTTTCCTCCTCCCGTTCTTCTCTATTCCTTCCTATCTCCTCTACCTTGAACCTTTCCATTTCCCACTCTAAATCTTAAAGTCTCTATTTATTACTGTGACGTGTGTGTACACACAAATGTTTAAAAATACTACTTGCTAAGACCCTTTTTGATGTTTATGTGTATAGTCTCAGGACTATCCAGTCTACACTGGAAAGCCAGCAAGGGGTCTCATCCACGAGGTATTCTCCTTCTACGTTACCATGTATATTTTTATTGCCATTGTTCAGTCTAGCTTATGTGTCATTTGTAGTACAATATTCATAGCAGTGTTCATTTCATGCGAAGCACAGAAGCGAAGGCTGAGGGTCAAAGATCACACAGAAAAGAAACTGGCATGGTAATATTCTAGCTTTAATTTACAACTGCTTGGTACAAACGTAGTGGTATATATTGGATACCAGAGGCAGGAGGATTACCTAGACTTTACAGCAAACCTGAACTATAGAGGGAGTCTTTGCATCAAAACATGAAATAGTATGAACAGAAACAAAATACATTAATAATATAATTAAAAATAAATCTTTTTTGCACAACTTCACAGGTCTTCCATTATTTCCAGTGAATTGTAAAGGGTCACACTGAAATCTTGTAATGTCCAACTTGTACCAGTCCACTATCACAATTCTGAGCATGTACATGTATGGTTATCTTATTTTGTATGCTAATACACTAGGCCTCCTGTACACATTAATAAGGAAGACATCAAACAGTGGGGGCACTACAGACAGCACTGAATACTGATGAAAATAATTGATGTATTTATTGTGTTGATGCTGGTGATTTAACTCAGTGCTTTGTAGAATCTCCTTTACGCACCATGCTACTAAGCTAGATCCCAAGAAGTGGTGTGCTGATTTTGTTTCATTTTGCTTATTTACTGAAGCTGAGTTCAGCCTGTGCCTGCACTCATAACCACCCTTCCTCCACCTCTCATGAAATTTCATGTTTATATAATTCCCCTTTTATATGTAATGTTTGGAATGCTTTCATGTTAATAATCAAATCTTATTTTACAAAATATTATTTTCTTTTTCACTAAAAATTATTTTAGTTAGTCAAAATGTTCTCTGCACAAGCTTGATGTGGATACACTGGAAATAATATTCAGAAATGTTATGTGAGTTTCCTCATGTAACTTCGTGGTTATTTAAAGTGAATTAAACATCTTGATTATATGTTATTCTATGAAGTTTATAACTTTCAAAACTTAACAATGGTAGTTAAAGTAGCTGTGGATTGCAGCAATTGACTGAGTTGTATGGGGAAATATTACATGCAGTTTCGGATCCCTCCATGTGATAGAGGAAGGTAGACTCCATCTCTCTCAAAAAGAGACAGACAGAATAAGTTACATTTGTCCTTTAATACTACCTAAGGGGAAATATTCTAATACTTTACTGCTTGACATGGAAATGCATGCACCTTTTGCTACTAAGAGAAGAGATAGGAATAGAGAGTTAGTATACAAATTGTTACTGGACTGGAATATTTTAAGAATTTTTTGCACATACTGGAAATTTAATTTGGATCTTTTTACTAAATTATTTTATTTATTTACATTCCAATAGTTGCCCCCATTTCTTGGCCTCCCTCCTAGAGCTCTTCACCCACTCACCCCTCCCCCTGCCTCTGAGAAGTTGCCTCTGACACAGCTATCCACCACCACCTTACCCCTACCAGCATTCCTCTTCTCTGGCACATCAATTTTCCACAGGATTAAGTGCATCCTCTCCCACTGAGGCAAGACAAGACAGTCCTCTGCTACATAAGTGGTCTGGTGCCACGAACTAGCCCATGTATGCTTCTTGCTTTGGGGCTTAATCTCAGAGATCACTGAGGAATCCAGATTAGTTGACACTGTTGACCTTCTTATGGGGTTGCAATCCCCTTCAGCTCCACCAGTCCTTAATCTAACTTTTCCATATGGGTCCCTGACCTCAATCCAATGGTTGGCTGAAAGTATCAGCATTTTCCTCAGTCAGTTTCTAGTAGAGCCTTTCAGAGAACAGCCATTCCAGGCTTCTGTCTGCATTCACAATATGGCCTCAGTAATAGTGTCAGGATTTGGTGTGCACTCATGGACTGGATCCCAAGTTGGACCCTTTACTGGGTGGCCTTTCTATCAGTCTCTGCTCAGTTTTGTCCCTGAATTTCCATTATACAGGATCAATTTTGGGCTAAAGATTTTGAAAATGGTTGGATGATCCCCTGCCTCAACTAGAGGTAATGTCTGTCTACTGAAGGTGGTCTCTTACGGTCCCATCTCCCCTACTGCTGGGCATTTTGGCTAATGTCATACATATTGAGTTTTGTTAGCCTCTCACATCCCAGGTATATGGGGCTTTCTAGAGGTTCTCCCTACCACCTAACATCCACTGCTTCATATTTTTGATTCATTCTTCTGGACCTCTGGGCTTCCTCCATTTCTCTCACCATACCTGATCTTGGCCATTCTTTTTCCCTCTCTACCCTCCTCTCCCACCAAGGTCCCTACTTCCTTCTGCCTTCCATGATTATCTTGTTTCTCTTCAAATTGGGTTTTAGATATCCATACTTGGATCTTATTTCTTGGTACGCTTCCTGCAGTCTGAGTTGTATAATTGGTATTCTGTAATTTTTGGCTAATATCCACTTATCAGTAAGTACAAACCATGAACATTTTCAGTCTGAGTTACCTCACTCAGGATGACATTTGTAAGATCCATCTATTTGCCTGCAAAATTCATTATGTCCTCATTGTTAATAGCCAAGTAGAAGTGCACTGCACAAATGAACCACATTTTTGTATCCATCCTTCGGTTGAGGGACATCTGCATTGTTGACAGCTTCTGCCTATTACAAATAAGGCTCTGATGACCATAGTAGAGCATGTGTCCTTGTGGTATGGTGGAGCATCTTCTGAGTATATTTCCATGAGTATTATTGCTGGGTCTTCAGGTAGAGCAATTTCCAATATTCTGAGGATCTGCAAAATTGATTTCCAGAGGGGTTGTACCAGTTTTCAATCCCACAAGCAATGGAGTAATGTTTCTCTTTCTCCACATCCTTGTCAACATGTGCTGTCCCTTGAGTTTTTGAAGAGAGAAAATCACACCAAGTTCACTTGTGAATATTGATGCAAAATATTCAATAAAATTCCTGCAAGCCGAATATAAGAACACATCAAATTCATCATTCATCACTATCAAGTATGCCTCATGCCAGGGATGCAGGTATGGTTCTATATAATGCATTCCATCAATTCAATCCACTATATAAACAAACTCAAAGAAAAAAAATAATCATTTTTATTAGGTGCTGAAAAAGCCTTTGACAAAATCCAACTCATTCATGTTAAAAGTCTTAGAGAGATCAGGAAACCAAGGCACATACATACACATAAAAAAGAGCAATATATAGCAAAGCAATAGGCAGTATCAAATTAAATGGAGAGAAACTTGAGACGATCCCATGAAAATCATGGACAAGACAAGGCTGCCCATTCTCTCCCTATTTATTCAATATAGAAATCAAAGTTCTAGCTAGACCAATAAGACAACAAAAGGAGATCATGGGGATTCAAATTGCAAAGGAAGAAGACAAGGTATCACTATTTGTGGATGATATGATAATATATATGTGACCCAAAATATTCTATCACTGAAATTCTACATTAATAAACAACTTCTGAAAAGTAGCTAGATATAAAATTAACACAAAACAATTCAGTAGCTTTCCCCTACACATATGTAGGGGAAATGATAAACATGCTGAGAAAGAAATTAGGGAGAAAACACTCTTCAGGATAGTTACAAATAAAATATCTTGGTGTAACTCTAACCGAACAAGTCAAAGATCTATATGAAGAGAACTTCAGCTGGAGAGATGGCTCAGTGAGTAAGAGCACTGACTGTTCTTCCAAAGGTTCTGAGTCAATTCCCAGCCAGCAATCATATGGTGGCTCACAACCATACGTAACAAGACCTGACCCTCTTCTGGAGTGTCTAAAGACAGATACAGAGTGTACTCACATATAATAAATAAATAAATCTTTAAAAAAATAATAAAAGAAAAGAACTTCAAAAGAAATTTAAGCACTCAGAAGATGCAAAGATCTCCCATGCTCATGGATTGGTAGGATTAACAGAAAAAGTGAACATCCTAAGAAAAGCAAACTACAGATTCAATGCCATCCCCATCAACATTCCAACTCAATTCTTGACAGACATGTAAAGATCAATTCTCAACTTCATATGGAAAAACAAAAAGCCTGCATTGTGCAAAATATTCTCAACAATAAAAGAACTTCTGGGGGAAACACCTTCCCTGACCTCATGCTGTAGACTAGTGTACAAGCTGAGCAAGGACGATAAATACAAAGACAGAGAAGTAGATAAATGGAATTGAGTTGAAGCCACAGAAATGAACCCACCCACCTATGGTCACTTGATGTTTGACAAAGAAGCCAAAATGGTTCAGTGGAAAACAAGAAAGCATCTTCAATAAATAGTGCTAGTCTTAGTGGGTGCCTGTATGTAGAAGAGTGCAAATTGATCCATATTTATCTCCTTGTACAAACCTCAAGACCAAGTGGATCAAGGAACTCCACATAGAACCAGATATACTGAACTGAATAAAAGAAAAAGTGGGAAATAGCCTTCAATACATTGTCATAGAGGAAAATTTACTGCACAGAAAACCAGTGGATTAAGCTTTAAGATCAACAATTGACAAAGGAGACCTCATGAAACTGAGAAGCTCTGTGAAGCAAAGGACACATTTAAAAGGACAAAACAGCAATGTACAGATTGGGAAAAGATCATCACTAACCCTACATCCAATAGAGGGCTAATATCCAAAATATACAAATAATTCAAGAAGATAGACACCAAACAACCAAATAACCCAATTAAAATATTGGGTACATATCTAAACAGAAATACTCAATTGAGGAATTTCAAATTGCCAAGAAACAAAGAAGCACTTAAAGAAATGTTCAGCATCCTTCATGTCAGGGACATGCAAATCAATCAGAATAGCTACAATTAACCTGCAGTTGAAGTAACAAGAGAGTACCTAAATCATATACTTCCAACTTATGTCCACTTCTTTACAACACAGAAAGAACTAGGAATAATACCAAAGAACCACAGCCTGTCAAGGCTTTTATCTTTGAATGTCCACGTCTTATAGAAAGCAAATATCCTTATCTTGGAAAGATAAACTGGGTCTGAGAGACGGAAACCGAAGAACAAATAATTGGAATGGTAATGCACACCTTCATATAAATCCTGAGACACTGCTTGAAGGTCTGCCTCTAGCACGAGGACACTTCTGTACTCATATCAGAAAGACCAGAGTTCAAAGGCTGCTTTCATTTTGTCCTGTCTAGATGGCTTTGGGTGAATTCAGTAGCATATGTCTCCTATTTGATATGTGTAAAATGAACATATATCATCATTTGCACATCAGACATACACAACTTCAGTGTATTTAGTGTTTGAACAACGATTAGCTTGTAATTAAAATGTAATGCATTTTTAATCCTGGCTCTCAACTCTATTTATATATTGTATATAAGTTTAAAGGGTTCAAATATGAGTACTTAAGAATTTGTGAATAATAGAATAAGGAACAAAATACTCATGAAAGGATATAGGTACAGAGACAAAATTTAGAGCTAAGATGAAAGGATGGACTATCCAGAGACTACCCCATTCGGGAGTCCATCCCATCATCAGCCACCAAATCTAGATACTAATGCTCATCCCAGCAAGATTCTGCTGAAGGGACCCTGATATTGTGGCCTCTTGTGAGACTATGCCAGAGCCTGGCAAACACAGAAGTGGATGCTCACAGTCAGCTATTGGATGGAACACAGGGTCCCCAATGGAGGAGCTAGAGAAAGTACCCAAGGAACTGAAGGG
>NC_034591.1:81914192-81955063 GCF_900095145.1 Mus pahari
GTGTGTGTGTGTGTGTGTGTGTGTGTGTGTGTTTGTACATGTATGCATGTCAAAGCTCAGCTTTCAGAAGTAAGACCTTCCCTTCTTCCTTTTTAGTGTAGGACCCATTGTTTTACCTGCTTCAGGAATATTATAAATCAGCAGATCAATAAACTTCTATCCAATTCTTCTGTCCTGCCTTCATCTTAACATATGAGCACTGGTGTTATAGATGCATAATGCTGCATTTGTCTCGTTATGTTGATCGTTAGGCACACACCCAGGTCTCCAGATTTTTGTTGCAAACACTTTTACTTAGCTATCTCACTGGCTCAAATCCTACGTGATACTTAAAGTGGAATGTGGGGAGAAGAAATGATGGACTTAATGTAAATGTAGTACTAGTTTGTGACATTCTAAAAAAATAAATTTTAATTTTAAAATGTAATTATTACAATCTAGTGGCAATAAGTTTGAGCTCATTTTCCACTCTTTCATTTATCAAATTCTGGGTCTAAGGAATTATAATGAATTCCTTAATCCACATGGAATTGAGTTCTGTAAAGATGAGGGAGGAATGAGCTTTCTTTTATACTTCTACACATATCTGACTAATCTTAACAGCATTGTTTGTTACAGTTGCTGCATTTTCTCCAATGGGTATTGCTGTCCTTTTTGTGAAAAAATCATGCATAAACATATGGCTTTATGAGTCTTCAGTGCTATCTCATTGACTAGTGATTCTGTTATGCCAGTATAAAGAAAGCTGTTTTTATCTCTTTAGTTCTGTAGTATAATTTGAAATATGGAATGTTATTTTTTTTACCAATTTTACTTCTACCAGTTTTTTTAATCATTCAAGATCATTTTGCCATTTCTAGATCATTCTTGGATATGCATGAAATTTAAAGCTTTTCAAGTTCTGTGAAGAATATTTGGAGTTTTGAAGGGGATTGTACTGAATATCTATATTGCTTTCAATATAGGATATAATTTTTGAAATATTAATTCTATGAATCCATAAGCACAGAGGATTTACCATATTCAGTTTTCTTCTTCTATTTCTTTTTCAATGTCTTAATGTTTATATTTTACATGATGTTCACTTCCTTTGACTTATTCAAAAAGATAAGGTCATTAATAGGATGATGATTTATATAGGTGGATGGATAGAAAGATAGATGATAAATGATAGATAGATAGATAGATAGATAGATAGATAGATAGATAGGTGATATATAGTTAGATTATATTATTTCCCAAAATTTCCTTCTCTCTCTGTTTGCTGATTATATTAAATAAGTCTGATGAGTTTTGTGTGTTGATTTTTTATTAGATATTTTCTTATTTACATTTCAAATGTTATCCCCTTTCCTCATTTCCCCTCTGAAGTCCCCCATCTCATCCCCTTACCCCTGCTCACTAACCCACCCACTCCTGCTTCCCTGTCCTGGCATTCCCCTACACTGGGGCATCAAGCCTTCATAGGACCAAGGGCCTCTCCTCTCACTGATGCCAGATAAGGCCATCCTTTGTTCCATATGTGACTAGAGCCAAGAGTTTCTCCATGTGTATTCTTTGGTTGGTGGTTTAGTCCTTGGGAGCTCTGGGGGGTACTGTTGGTTCATATTGTATTTCCTCCTATGGAGTTGCAAACCCCTTCAGCAACTTGGGTCCTTTCTCTAGCTCCTCCACAGGGACCCTGTGCTCAGTCCAATGGATGATTGTGAGCATCTACTTCTGTACTGGCAGAGCCTCTCAGGATACAGCTATATCAGGCTTTTGTTAGCAAGTACTTGTTGGCATCCACAATAGTGTCTGGATTGGTAACTGAATATGGGATAGATCCCCACATAGGAAAGTCTCTGGATGGCCTTTCCTTCAGTTTCTGTACCATACTTTGTGTGTTGATTTTATATCTTGGTTCTCTGGTGAATGCATTTCTCAGCTGTTGAAGTTTTTTGGCCTTAGGTTCTCTTATGTATCATCTCCAAATGTTTCACCACATCATCTCCAAATCAGGATCTTTCTAATTCTTTCTTTCCTCTTTGCATCTCTGTTCTCTCTTTAGCTTGTCCTATTCCTCTACCTTAGACAGTAAAACACAATATTGAGATGGGCTGGGAGTGTTGACATCATTGTCTTCTTCCTAATTTTAGTGGAAATACTTTGAAGTTTTCTTATTTGAAAGATGTTGGCTGAGTTCCATATATATATATATTGTCTTTACTATGTTGAGATATAACATGTGAATCCCTTAGTTTTCCAAGACTTTTTATCATAAACATAGATTTTTATCGAAGACATTTTCTGTCTATAAAAATATAATTATATTTTCTATGTCCTTGACTGTACTACATAAATCGAGCATTTATCACACACACCCTCCCAAAAGTCAGGTATTATCAAGGAAGAGAGATAGTAAAAATATAATAGCCAGAGGCAGTGGATTAAGACAAGATTACAGAAGGCAGGTGTGTAGGTATGCATATGCCTCAATCATAAACCCTTTGCAGAGGTGTGGAGGAAGAACTACTGTGATGTCTTTTAGTCATAGTACTAATTTACCAACTTACTGTCAACTGTTTTAGAACTCAGAATTGGGACTTCATGTGTTTTCTACTGTCAGTTAATTAGAGTCATCTTATTCAACTAAAGTGATCATCATATGTGCCATTATCCCTTCCTTTCATACACATTTGTACATATAGAATACAAAGAAATTTCTTCTGAACCTTTCTGTCACTGTCTACTATGCTCCATAATATTAGTTAAATTAAAACATTACATATGGATTTTTGGACAGCATGGAACACATTTCAAATTCTAAATATCACAAAGAAATCATTGTAAGCATCATCTTGGTCTAGTGACAGTATCAGTGCCTTCTGTAGTGTACTTGCCCTAACAGAAACTTTCTTCGAAATGCCTGTGTGGTAATGACATCCCTTAGGCAAAGCCAAGCACATTTTACTCTCTTCACGAGTTCTCAAAGCGTGGAAAAAATAAATGTCCTAACTGGATGTTTTGACAGATAGCTGTTGAAGCAGTTTGATTCATGTGAAATAAATCTGGGCCAAATATCCATGACTCTACATGACTGATTTGAAAAGTGTCAGTGTGGTAGAGTAATGGCTATGTAATTTGGTTAAGATAGTATTTTTTTCTCATATTGTACACCTGAAGAATTTCCCAGATGTCTTCATATTTACATTTTTATACAAGCCGTGTTATCAGTAGGCAAGAAGTCATTGCCACAATTTACCTCAGAAATACAAGTGATTTTTTGAAGTGCTTTAGTGTTATTTTTGTTCATCCTTTCCATGTTTTGTTTTACTTTGTCTCATTGGCTGAGTGAATTAATGTCACAAGCAAAAATAGTGGTGCCATTTTATTTCATAGTAAACATTAGACAGACAAACAAAAACATGAAAAGAAACAGCCCTGTGGTGACATTATGAGACAAAGAAATTCTAAAGATGCCTTTGAGTTCATTTTCTGTTGGCCACCGACTGCAGGGCATGCAGTCTAACCCATAGGAGTGTTTGTTTCCCCAGTGAGAGTCCCTGGAAGAAAACTAATTTTTCACTTGCTAGAGGTAGTGAGTAGAGAAAGCTTCTAAGGCAGGCATGGGATTAGGTGTTCACTTCTCATTTCAGCTCTAGGACATGGGGCAGGCTGGTGCAGGACCTGTGTATGGTGAACAGTCTGTGTTAGTTCATATGTGGATTGGTCCTAATGTGTTTAGAATGCCTTTGTTCTTAGTGTTGTCCATCCCCTCTGCCTCTTAGACTTTTCCTACCCCCTTCTCCGTGGGTTTCCCTGAGTTTTGAGCAGAGGGGTTTGGTTTAATGCAAGAGCCCTTGTTTAGGGCTAAATATCCCAAGATCTCTCTCTATCTGTATAAGGTTTGGCTGTAAGTCTCTATATTTGTTCCCATTTGCTGCAGAAGAAGCCACTCTAGTGATGGTTGAATACTGCACTGATCTCTGAGTGTAACAGAATGTCATTGCAAGTCATTTTATTGCTTTGTGCCCTCAATAGAACACTTTATTGTTTATGCATTTATTACCCTAGATCCATGCAGTATATATTGTATCAAGTTCTTGATCACCATAGCAACATCAAGTATAGTGTCAAGTGCTTGTTTACCCTAGCAGCATTGGAACATCTGACTCCTGGAGGAAGCATTAAGTTAAATCAGTTATTCATTGGTTAATACTATAAGCTTTGTGCCAACATTGCTCTAGCATAACTTGCTGATAGGATACCATTGTAGCTTGAAGGATTTGTAGTTGGGTTTGTGTTTATGTTTCTCCTTAGGTAGTGTACAGAGTACCTTGTGGTACAAGAACATCAGTCTATGGGTATGAAGGCTCTATGGTCCCAGCTCTGCTTCTCCATTTTCACTGATTTGTGTAGGTGTTGTTTTCATCAATGGGGCCAGGACTTGAAGCTTCACATGTTGGCAGTAGATTGCCAGATGGGGCTAAGTCTTTCCAATTGTTTGGCAATTTTATTTAGATCACCTTCATGAACTTACACATTTTAGGAAGTTTCTACTGTATTAGGTTTCCATATGACCTTTAAATGATCTTTAATTTCACTTGTCTCTCTTCATATTCCCTAAATTCTTCCTCCACCCTGTTTGATCCTCCAGTTTCACTCCCCGCCCATCCATAATTACCATAATCAATTTCTCTTCTCTAGGAAAATCTATGTATATGCTTTAGTCTCTTACTCTTTACTTAATGTAGTGTTTATTCCAGACAAATCAGTGACTCACAAAATATTTTAACAACTGCATACACAGAAGGGTCAGTAAAAAAGATCTTGGTTGAGAGAAAATTGAGGACATTTGGAGACATGTAACAAAGGTAGTCCTTGTCTAGTTAATATGATTATGGAAGTATGTAATAAAACAAATGTATTAAATGGAATATAAAATATTTCTAAATTACCTAGTCAAATTTGATAGCATACAGAGTTATGCTATCTTGTTCCCATATACTAAGAAAAGTGAAACATGGTAATCTGGCATTTTAAGAAACAGAATAATGAAGCATAAATCATCTTCCAAAGGAAATCATCAAGTCTAGGTGCTTATGGAAATTTAACAGTGGAAGACCCACTGCTGGGAAATATTACAGATAACCATTCTCTGTGTTTTAGACTCTTCTTGGCTCACTCTGCCCCGAGATGCTGAGGTGAAATATTTTAAGCTTTTCAATTTTATTAGCTAGCTTTATGCATAAGAACAACTAAAAATACAAATCAGTCAAAGCAGCCATGACATGCTCCCTACAAGCTGTGCATTTTTATCTTCACTATAGGAAACTGGCCAAGTTGGCTTAGGACCCACTCAACATTTACCCACGTGTGTGCAGGCGTACTCTATGCTGTGAATTAATGATGGCCTAGATGATGTGTTTAAAGAGTTTGTGATTGATGTGTGAGCCATATACCTGCAATGCTACTTTTTAAGGCATTTGCAGGAGATTGTTTCTTTTAAGTACAATTAAAGTTAAAGTTTATTCCTGAGAAAGATAACCAAATACTGCAAAGACAACTACCATTCAACTGAAAACATACTTTGAAAAGTCAAAACCCACAGTTATGTTGTGCTTTTCTGGAAATCAGTTTTTTTTGTGACTGATAGTAAACATAAATGAACTTGAGTAAGCCACAGGATTTGGACCCCCTTTCAGATCTTATTTAATAGTTTCACAGTTGGATGAGGATATAATCCCTGTGGCAGTATTAAGGAAATCATTTATTTTTGTGTTAGATACAGAAATATTTGATTGTGTATTATTGAGAATAGAGGGGTCTTAATTGAGAGTCATGTTTTCTGAAAATCACAACTATGCATGACATATGAATTCTGAAGGGTTATTTATAAATATTTTAGCAATAACCATTTACCAGATGGAAGTGATGGGTGTTTTTGCAAGTCTAAAGCATCTTTCTTATGGTAATTGCCTGTGCTTGAGGTAATTTATTCTGACTTTGCAATACAGATCCAAGTTTTCTGTACTGCACACAGTCAACCCAGCTTTCAACAATCCAAAACATCAAGATAATATTGAGAATTCATTTGACTGATGAATATATTAAATTAGGCTGTTTTATTACTGTTTATTTATTTTCAAGTAAAGCTTCTGAACAAAGTTTAGTATAGATTTTCACTCATAAACTGCAGTCTCAAAAACAAAGTTACAGTGCTCACCTGTAGCAGGGCAGTAATCACATGCAAGCCTTCGTTTTATAAGGCATAAAGTATTAAGGATGATTGCCTATTTCATGTGGCAAATTATTATCATTGTCTTATCTGTAATAAAAAGGGCTTCTACCTTTGGTGGGCCACAGATGATATGTGACTCATCTACACTTCTTAGTCATGTTCTTCTGCTCACAGATGTCTATTGTCTCCATTGGCTAGTTTTTTAAATATTATGTGCTTTTATTCTCCCAAAAATATATCCTTTAATTTTTAATTTACAAAAATACAAGTTTAAGAAAATTGTAAAGAGTATTTTACATGGGTATAAGTATTTTTAAAATACAATGTAAAAACTTTATGCATCTTTAGTAATAGAGTATTTGTTATACAGTTTAGTATTAGAGCTTTAAAGTTGGTCCCTTGAAAATAACTTTAGAACTACATCTACCAAGAACAATATGCTGACAAGGAATGCATTATGAAAATACTGTTGTGCTATGTACCTCCTTAAAATGGATGAAAACCATCACATATACAGAAATAGAGTATCCATACTCTCTAAACCTTAAATTTTCCTTTGGCTTCTATAGAAAACAAAGAGAAAGTTGGAGAATTGCATGTGTACCTTATATGAGATGAGTCCAGCAAAGATAAAAAAATTTCTATTAACTGGCCCAGTAACACTTGCAGTATATGGACATAACAGTGTCCCTGCACAACTCTCTCCTTGGTGAAGTAAGAGAACACTGCTGAAGAAGCTCAGGGCAAAAGGAGCAGTCAGAAATTCTAATAGTTTCTTGTTTCTCCTTCAGACACAGGGTACATGAGGCACAGGAAAATAGGCTATAGAGTTTTAGCAAACTTATTTTTATGTTATAATGTGATCTTGATCCTAATATTGCATAACATGTGGTCATGTAACAGTGCGTTCTCAAATATATAATGTATTGACTATTAAAAACTATGCAAAATTAAATTTAAGAGCAATTGTTAGATCTGGTTTCCAGACAGATATCCTAAAGGCTTATGGTATAAAATATGTATTTACCAAAGGTACAAGTTTTATTTAGTTATGCATATTTTTCTATTTTTAAGTAAATTATGAATGTTTTAATATACCATTTTATTAAATTGGTAATTATTGGCTGGCCAGATGTTCAGCAAGTAATGACTCATACCCCAGAAACCTGAAAACCTGAGATCAACCACTGAAACCCACATAAGGTTTGTATGAAAGAGCTCATTCAAAACTTTGTCCTCTGACCTACACACACATGTTATACCACCCTACAAACACTCTTCTTATGCTTCCACATACACAGTAATAAGAATAAATATATAATTGCAAAAAAAAAAAAAAAAGAATTCACTCGATCCAGAAATGGAGGTTGTGAGAAGACAAAACACTGAAGTCAGATGTGGTAAAATATGGTGGTAACAAAAATAGCAAGATTAAAGCCTGAACTGTAAAATAATGAGGGCAGAGCAGGAGGGTGTAGGAACCATCCCACACATTTGTAAATTTACTCCAACTGTCTCTAAGAATATGAAATATTTTACACATGTTTTCAGGCTGAGTGGACATCACATAGTATTGGAAGGAAACCCTGAGTGTCACAATTCTTTTCCTTTTCTTATATCTAAACACAAGACTGGCTGATTATAAATAAGAGCTTCTAATGGTCATGGCTTTGAGGACTGATAAGCTGAAGGTTGAGTGGCTGCATCTGATGAGATTCTTCTTGATTTTGGATTGGAGAAGGTATCACCAACCAGTTAGATTAACTACTTGCTTCTGCCTTATCTCCTAAAAATAATAATAATAAAAATTATAATCCCATTTTAATACCCAGGCTAAGAATAATAATCTATTTTCATATTTTCATCTCAACTGATTAGCATGATGTCTTGGTTTATCCCATGAACAAGAGTTTTTGTCTTTAACACATGTTGTTGCAGGGAAATTCTGCCTCTCACATAAGCGCGAGCGAATACTGTTAGCATTTTGTTACAAACCCTGAAGGACTGCTCTTTAGCTCTTTAATGCTTTCAGTCATTTTCATAAAGTATGTGTGCTTTATTTACCATGTTGCTAAATACAATTTGGTGTTATGACTGTGCTTGTTATGTCACAATGTGTGTTGTATGTATCTTTGATATTTTAGAAGAATAAACACATTTTCTGTTTCTTCATCATCTTCTATTAGCAGACAAATGATAAAAACGAATGAAGCCAAATCATGAACTACTTTTTTGGATATCAAGCACAATTCAAAGTCTCCTAGGAGTAAGCACTGGTTATAGCAAAGTAGGGACACAGACACATGGACACACATACAGAACTACAGACACATAAGTGGAGAAACACTGGCACACACAGAGAACCACTGACACACACACACAGTTATACACACACACACAGAGAGAGAGAGAGAGAGAGAGAGACAGAGACAGAGACAGAAACAGAGACAGAGAGACAGGGACAGAGACAGAGACACAGAGAGACAGAGAGAGAGACAGAGACACAGACAGAGACAGAGAGGCAGAGACAGAGAGAAACACAGAAACAGACTGGCAGGCAGACAGACAGAGAAGCACTGCTATAATATATAAAACCTATAAATACTCAAAACACAAACTACACATAGAAAAAAACTACTATATTGTTTTTCATCCAATATTAAAAGAAGACCAAAATCAGAGACAAATAAACTTGTACTTTAGTTCCCCCATATAAAAAGCTGACATGCACATTTCCAGCTTTAAAACACTCCAGGCAAGCATGCATCTTTGAGCAATATGATGGAAATAAAGTGTAGTGAACACTTGCTTTGGATGCTAAATAAAAAACACAAGATTGAAAAGGATACGTTATTCCCTCCATAAACGGCTGGCATCTACTTTATAAATGGGAATTAAATTTGTGGTGTACACTAAATCCTTAGGTAACAGTAATTTACATTTTTTTCTATTAGTTGTTACTGTTTAGTGTTTCCTTAATGCACTGAAATGTGTATTTGCCACCTTTTGAGAAAGTAAAATGAAAATGGTACAAGTAGGATTACATTAATGAAAACGTTCTAAGTAGGAATAAGCAATGGCATACAGGAAGCTCAGCAGCTTTGCCACTCTGCAGTTCAGGGGAGCTGGCAGCATTTTAAACTAAGAGCCTAGTTTCCTCTCTCAAGGGGCTCCATGCCTAAAGCAGAAGAATCATGGGAAGTGGTTATGAAA
The DNA here is from genome assembly GCF_900095145.1 of Mus pahari. Classification (NCBI taxonomy): domain Eukaryota; kingdom Metazoa; phylum Chordata; class Mammalia; order Rodentia; family Muridae; genus Mus; species Mus pahari. The sequence goes on from NC_034591.1 coordinate 81,923,629, forward strand.
TTCAGTCGTTGTCAGCTCTCTTGCCATACCTGAACAGCCGCAGTTGGAGGAAGAGTAGCAAACTGTGCACAGGGTCAGTAGGGAACAAGGAAAGGGTGGTGGTTCAAAGTCCAAGTGCCTACTTTCTGTTTCACTTCAGTTTTTAAGGAATATAATGGTCTTTCACAAATTTATTTACTTTCTGGTATCAGTCTGTTCATATGTGCAGAAAATTTATTCTGACAGTCTAATTGGATATTATAGATTATCATCTAATTACAACACAAAACATTCCAACTTTACTGTGTAGTGGATAACCAAGTTCCTCTGCATACATGCAGTTTTATTCTCTGGCCAGGTTCAGGTTGTGCATTGTTTTGAGTGCCCACCGAGTCATGGCACATATATATTACAAGAGAGGACTCATCAGGTTATTGGTTAAGTCATCATCTACACTCAACTTCCTAGGTTAATTTGATGTCATCCAGTTATGTAATAGACGTACATCAACTCTGTACAAAATGCCTAAGAAACTCGGGCAAATAATATTCATGAATGGGCTGTCCTTTTGCTTAGGGTCACATGTGCTGAACACAATTATTGAACAGAACATATCCTTCAATTAATATATACGTATTTCTCTCCCCTTGTCTGAAGAGCAAATAAGTACTGATTCAGGCAATTATTCAACTTCTGGATCTTTCCAAGTGGCAAATGAAAGTGTTGTTTCAAAAAACGATTCACCACTTTTACTGCATATTCCCATATTTAAAAGAAGAGGAACGTTTAACTAACCATAGTATGCTTCTTCCCTGCATTCCTAAAGTGACTGGTATACTGCATTTGCTATGACACCTCAGATTCTTTTTGTGACCCCCTAATAAACCACCCAAATATCAAGTGAGCAACATAACATCAGGTTATTTTTATCTAACTAACCCGATCCCAGTTGTACTAGTATTTAATAAATTAGACTCCTATCATTAATCTAGGTTGGTTTAATTATTGCTTCCTCACATAATATATAAATGAATTGCAAATCTTTTCTTCCAATGATTTGTCAGGAAGATTTGTTAACTTAAGTCCAACTGAAGTTTTCTTGTCAGAAATGTACTCACCTGTTTCTCAAATATGTAAGTTGCATATTTTTAAAAAATGATTCCAAGTATATATGTTTTAGCTCAAAGGTTTAATGTGTTTTTCAAAAGTTATCGACTGCTGCTGTTCTATGCCTACTTTGTAAAGATGTGGTTTTGAGAATGTGGAGGCATGACAGATATCTGTCATTCCATAAATATGTGATATCATTAAGTTCTTTTATTCTCAGACCACAGAACACACTTAATATTTTCTTAACATTCATAGGAGAATTATACCAATCATGAGCAAAATGGTATAACATTGCAGATGCACTATTTCCATACAAACAGGTGTAGCATTCCATGTAAGCTGTGTTTACATGTTTAGATGACGTTTTTCCCAAAGATATTCTTCATAGAGTGTAGACAGAGTGTATCTGGAAGGAGGAAACTGTTGTCCAAACACTTTTCACTTGTTAATACCCAAATCATGTATCAAATTGCGAGGAATATATGGAATTAGGCTATTGTCTTCCTATAAACAACATGAGCTGAATGGCGATATAAGGTTCTTAACAGTATTTGGGGATATTCCATGTGCTTAATGTCAAACTGAAATTAATATACTCATAGTAAAATAGATCATAGAGGTGCTTCTAAAATTTCCACACACTATAAAATAAGACATTATTAGTTTGCAACAATCACCTCATGACTCGGCCAGATAGTACCCTCACAGAAGTAGAATTTGAGTAGTGTTGATGAACCAAAGCTTCAGTATTCAGAGACATTCACCATCTACATGAGAAGAACATGCAAAGCCAGAACCTGGAATCACCAAGTGCCTTGCCTTTGAATAGGACAGGCTCTAGGAAGGGAAGTTGTAATCAGAGATAATGAAGGAAGGTATTCTATGAAAGGAGAGGATATGGGATCAGGAATAAATCCAGGAAGGAATAAAGAGAAGCTAGGAAGTTTTATATTAAATGAGATGATACAAATGTTCATCAAGTCTCCTAGGAAAAAGACCATATCATGGCTGTTTCTTCTTCTGCAAAGCTATGTGAATTAGGAAATAACTCCTGGATATTCTAAATCCAGGATACTCTGACTCCTTTGTGGATATGATTATCTTTATTGATATTTATTGCATCAAGGATTAAAACGGAGGCTGTGCTTAAACATTTCTTTATTAAAAATTATAATGCAGCCATGCGGTGGTGGCGCATGCCTTTAATCCCAGCACTAGGGAGGCAGAGCCAGATGGATTTCTGAGTTCGAGGCCAGCCTGGTCTACAGAGTGAGTTCCAGGACAGCCAGGGCTACACAGAGAAACCCTGTCTCGAAAAACACAAAACAAAACAAAACAAAACAAACAAACAAACCAAACCAAAACAACAAAAAAGAAATTATAATGCTAAATAATTAATATGTTGTATTGATATAATTACATTTCATGGATGATGACTGTATTATTAAAAATAAAAATTATTTCCAGATAAGATGAATAATTACACTTGTCTTCCTACTTGTGAACATATAAACATACATACTGCTTCAGTCAGAATAAATACTAACAGGGAAAATAGGCACCATCTCAGATAATACTCTAAAGTGCTTTTAGTTCATGGACCTTATAATATGCTCATCATGACCCAGGGGACATTATTCCATATTTTAAAAACAACTGTTGTAAAGGCACTATTTCGCCCGTAAAAATTAAGACATGCCATGAACTTCTAATCCTCTTGACATTCTTTCTGCTTGTTCAGGAGAACATAAGCTGTATTGCTACACAAGTGAATTGTCTTGACTTGTCTGCTGTTTGGAGATATAGCACTTAAAGGCTTTTAAATTGCTCGTGCCATTCAAATGCTTTTATTTTGAAGGCATAATATAAGTTTAACTTTGTTTTAGAAATTAAACCAATTCTTGTGCAGAAGAATTGACTTTTGTTTTCTCACATATGTGCATAGATATCAGTGTGACTGATAGCATCTTACTGTCTACTCAACTCCACCTTCCTCAAACTTCCCTCTCTTTGCAATCATAATATCTGCCAACTTGTTAGATATTGTACTCAAATACAGGAGTCGGTACATAAATGAATAGAATTTATTTGTGATCTGTAGCATGTGTGTTTATTTAAAATTTACATGCAAGAATAAAGCATGTATATGTAAGCAAAATGTTTGGACAAAACATAAACATAATGTACGCTTGTTGAAAGAGATACATGTGGAAAGAATTAGATTGCAGGGGAAATGATCAATTCTCGTGTGGTGTTTGGCCTTGTAGTTTCCACTTTTAACATCCTCTTTTGTTGTTTGGTTAAAACCTCGTTTTCTGAAACTAAGTCTTTTTGCTTCTACCTCATACATCATTTGTATCTCAAATACCAGACCTGTGTGTGTTCTTTGGACTTTATCTAAAAATATTATTATTTTTAAATTTTATTGATGCACTTTGCTTATATTTGAAATAATATTTTAATTATCTACGCTATTTTGTGTTCCTTTTACCAACTGAAGGACCCAACACCTCTTACAAGTTAGCATAAAGCTTTTGGTTTTTACTATTGATTTCATGGCTAACTCATCCAGCTCACCATAGTTCTTAGAATTGGTGCCACTAAGATTTTAATCTCAGTAAAATTGATCTCTTCAGAGCTGACATATTAGGTCTCACTCTCATAGTGAGATTTGTAGTCTAGGTTTTCAGTAATGTTATTCCTGCACCATGTTTTATCTAGTCCATCTGCATCCCAGCTCTTCAATTTCTGTACAACCTCCCAACACCCTTCTTTCTAGTAGTGTTAATTAACTTTAATTTTTTGCACATACTTTTCCTTAGATTGTTTTTTTCATTCAGTTCTGTCTTTACTCATACACACACATGCACAAAATACTATATGTACACATGCAGATACACAAGTAGATGTGTACATGTATAAATAATTTGTGCACACATGTACATAAGCATATGCAAATGCATAATACACATATATGCAGATGAATGAACATATACATAAACACATACACATGCATGTATACATATGTATACACACACATACATACACGTACACATGCACACAAACACATAGAAATAAAGAAAACTTGCAGTTCTATTTGTATTACACAGGTTAAAAAAACACAGTGACCCAAGATAGAGGTACTGTTACCCACCCATTTGGTAAATGAGGAGATTGTTACAACAGAGGTATTTGTTATTCCATTTCTGATTCCAAAATCCTTTTTGAAAATCGTGTTTTCAAATTCAGGACTCTTCATTATATAAAACTGTTTGCTTCCAGCATTCAAAGACTTTCATAATTAAAAAAAATCAATTCATATTTTTAAAAAAGATCAAATATGTCAAAAGTCTTAGTTTCCACTTTGTTTCATTATTTCCCTCCCTTGTGCAGTCACTAATCAATGTAGGGTCATTATGTTAGTAAAATATTTGGTAGAATTAGGTAAACAAAGCTGAGAGTTCAGTCTCTATAAAGTACTCAAAGGGCTAGCATTTGTCCAAAGATGTCACTGTTGTCTCTTCCCCTTGAGGCTTGCATGAAGATTGTTGAAACATCAGGTAAACACACCAGGAAGAATTCTGTGAAACCTCCGGCTCTAGCACTTCTGCTCCCAGCCTCTGTCCATGATTTACTCAGCACATTTTCTCACAGAAAGATAGATCCTTCCACAGCTTTATCCAGAACCACCTTTCTGTGATGTATTTCAATAGTTGTTGCATGATTTGTCACATATTCCTATACCTCTTGACTCTCCTCTATTTGTTTTTCGATCATTTCGTGCTGCATTTGTATTTCTTAATAAAAACTAGATTTGTGTTGATTATTTATTAGCATTCAACCACCCACAATATATCTATAAATATCTATCATTGTAAATATACTTATGGATAGTGAATATAGCATATTTAATTGAAATCTACGCTTGTATTCTCTTGTATTTGCTTCTGTCTCTTGTGGATTCCATTTTAAGTCTCCATCAATTTTTCTGTTCTTTTGGTTTTGATGGCAGCACGATGATTGATATAAGGTAACATTAATTCATGTGGACAAGAAATTAGTGTCTTTATTTAATATTGTTAGGATGTTTTTCATTCTTATGTTTGTTGGGTAGGCTACATCAGCCCATGGTAGGTGACGGACTCCACTCCTTGGAAGGGCTTTGTAGTGTAGCTCTATGCTAAAACTGTGTTCTATTTCTAAGAAAGTATGTTCGGGGAAGTGTGGTGACAGAGATAGACCACCACAGATAGAAGCAAAAACCATGATCTGTAAACATTATTTCTAAAATTGAATAACTCTGTCAGTGATTTCAGGTATTTTCCTTTTGGTATCCTAGCATCTAGAGATTTCCAATACTCCCATATAACTACCTCTTTAACTCCAACCTCCATCCATATTCAAGTTCTCCTTAATGATGATAGTTTAATTCTACATTCAATCTAATAATAAATGCCAATTCTTATGCTATTATCAGATCATTTCCTTATTCTCATTATTGTGCAATTGGCACTTCTAATGTAACCCAGATTGATCACTGTAGAAGAAGAAAGATACAAGAGTTTTTTTTCAATTGTTTCTACTGCTTGTTTGGGGGTTATGCCTTGAGTTTTAAATATTTGAAATTTCCAAGAATCAAGTTCACAATGTGCTGTTACAGTAAATTTAATCACAAAATATAATAAATAAAATGACTAAAACAAATATGATGTTTTTATAAATAGACTGCTATTTGGGAAATACAGTCACATAACATTAAATCTTCTAAAAATAATTACATTTATGATTCTTGGAAGGGGTGTGCTTTTAAAATGCATTGCTTATACTTGGAAGAAATATCCAAATTACAAACTCACTATAAATTATTTGACTACTTGGTTCTGTGAAGTTTCTGTGCCTCAGTATAGGGGAATGCCAGGGCCAGGAAGCTGGAATGGGTGGGTTGGGGAGCTGGAAGAGGAGGGAGAGTATAGGGGATTTTCAGAGGGAAAACTAGGAAAGGGGATAAGATTTGAAATGTAAATGTAAATAAAGAAAATATCTAATTAAAAAAGAGAAAAGTATATAAAAAGAAATCTATAAATATCTGTTTAATCTATTAAGAGATGTTATTCATTTTGCTAGTCATTGGTATTTGTTTGACTTTTTTTGTACTTACCCATAAATCTATAGAATATAATTTGAGCTTATTTGTTCATCAATTAAAATAAAAATCTCATACTAGCTCAGGTTATATCTTAAAATCAGAGTTCATGATGCACCTAACAAATATTCTAATAGAAGTATACTTTATATTAGGTTTTATTAAATTACACACACACACACACACACACACACACACACACACACACACACACACATATATATATATATATATATATATATATATATATATATATTTACAGTGGACAGTTTTTGTATGCATGCTTTTTGGGCAATGTTGTACATTTTGTAAAAGCTAATACACTAATACATTGGTATTGCATGTGGGCTTTTTTTATACAAATAGTTTTCTTAAACCTGAGCTTGTTAGAGTCTCTATGTTTACTCTCAGAATCTTCTTTACCTCCTGCCTACATATTTCAGTGATTTGCTTCTGAGACACTAGCCACTTTGGAAAAATAACAAGGAGGGTGTATTTGAATTCCCAAGAGATACAACAGATCAGTCATTTTATTGCAGTGTCACACATGATGGCAGATGTCAGAGACAAGTTGAAAAGGTTGAAATGTGAATATGTTGACCCACAATGACTCAAGCGTGGAGGACTGTTTTCAGATGATTGGGATGCGCTCAAGGTATCATGTGTGCTATTGCTTGGGACTTGTGAAGGTTTAAAGGGCATAGTTGTCCTTTGAAAATTCCTTTTTATTCTAATTTCATTTTAGGAAATAGTAATGAGACACTGAAGATGTTTCATCTAACAACGAACCATTGATTTACTACAGATGTTGGTGCATGCACATGGAAGTCTGCCCTTGGGTGATAAACAAAACATGAGGTGTATATTTATGAGATAGTTTGGCGTTTAATTATTGTTGGAGGAATACTTTAAATTTATACATTTTTACCTGTTCTAATATTCTTAGTCACACCAAGGCATACAGTGTGATGTTTTTTCTAAATCTTCATTATAACAGCCTCAGTATAAACTTATGTGTGCTAAAAGACTGACATCATTTGCAAGTCAGACAAAAAAAATCAACTTAAATATTCATTGTAAGAATATATAACTATGTTTTTTTAAATGGAAAGAATAAATTACTATAGCATACTAAGTAAAGTCAACCTTACATATTAACTATAAAAATATTTACTTTAGGAACAAGGTAAGATAAATATAATTAATTCCTGGTAGACCAGAACACTCTGAAAGCTTTGATTTTCTTTTCATTGTGATAAACAAGAAGGTGCAAATTGTAAAACTCTATGTATTTCACCCACCCTTCTACAGTTGTATACGCTCATGCTAAGTCTCTCTTCTGCTTGAGAGAGGATGCAGTTTACATTTTTGTGTACATATTTCTTTTTAGAGGTATATGATTTTTAAATATGTGTGATGGAAAATTTAGTAATATACACTGTAATTTAAGCAATTTGTTTCATATTATATATTAGATACATAACAATATGACTGATTCATTGTCACTAGGTAATGTTTAATGTGGGAAAGGAGGATACTTCAAATATACCTGAATTTCACTTAGATAAGATATTGTTTTATAGCATTTAAGGCAAAAGCTTACCCAAATCTCTTGTGTCTGAGCAAACCTATACAAACAGAAATAATGTTGAGTTTAAATCCTCATTTATTTTGCCTTATGCTACAGGAGGACATGTTAGCAAGTATAAGTCTAAGTATTTCTACTATGAAGTAAGAAATAAAGGTCCAAAGACTGTATGATAAACATTACAATCAATCAATTTCTGGAGATTCAAAGATATGGTAGAAAAAATTGTTTAAAAATGTAGTTATTTGAAGAAATTAAGTCTGTGAGCACAAAGAATAAAGCTGTTCACTATTTCTTGAAGTTGCTTGAAGATCATCATTGTAGCATGTAGAAACAGCACGGTGATCAATTCCAGAGAAATTCTTAGATAAACAAATAGCCATGAGTATGTCGGCAGTATCTAAGGAAGCATGGATATGTGTAAAATAAAGTTTTGTTCTTAGAAAAATCATCATAGGATGCACTTGGTTCACAGCCTTAGAAAATACACTATATCCTATGCTGGATTTTATAAGCAGATATTTTTGCTTGTACTGCCCTATCCCAGGGTTAGTAGCAACTCCATCTGGTTATATCCATGAGATCTTTTCTCCTGTTCGGATATCCAAGACACTGGAGAGAGGTTTTATTTGGTGTTTGGATTATGGAGAATATATATTTCACTGCCTGCCATGGTCATAGATGAGATGTGCATTCATTTAGTATGCAATGTTTTGAGTTTTACGAGAGCAAAAGCTAGTAATGTAGATTCTAGGCTACAGTCATACCCAGTCTATGCCCAGTCATACCCATGTGCTCCTCCCTCTACTGGATAAAACATTTTTCTGGTGGATCCATTTCCCTCTACACAAACCATTAATCTTTGATAATCACACTTTAATTCCCTTAGGAGGCTTCAGGGTTGTACTCATTTATAATACTTTGCAACTTCAAAGGTCACATTAGGAATTCCATTTTTTTTTTCAAGCAGAAAATGTAGTTTTCTACCCTTCTCAACCTCACCCAACTTAGGTGCAAGGGTTTATGTCTTAGTATCATTTAAACATTTCAAAGTACAAGTTTAACACCATGTTCTATGGGAGGACCACTTCTGACTTGGGCATTCCAACATGGAAGCTGTGAATGCGAAAACCAAGACTTGGAGCAAACACTCTGCAGATGAACTAAGAGAGAAGAACATCATTTACTAATTATCTAGCCTGTTAAAATGAAGTAATCCTTTCTATTTTAGCTAAATAAAATTCCACATTAGTTACAGCATCTAGCACTGTAATGTTGACACATTTTCTGTATCCATTCTTCAGGTGAGGGAAATCTTTTTTTTTCTTCCAGATTCTGCCTATTAAAAATAAGTCTGCTATGAACATAGTGGAGCTGGTGGGTCATCTTTTGGTTATATACCCAAGAATGGTATAGCTGGGTCTTCAGGTAGATGTATTTCCAGGTTTTGGAGGAAAAGCCAGATTGATTTCCAGAGTGAATGTATCAGTGTGCAATCCCATCAGCAAAGCAGGAGGCTTCTTTTTCTCCACATCCTTGCCAGCATATGCTGTCACTTGAGTTTTTTATCTTAGCCATTCTGACTGGTATAATGTGGAATCTCATGGTCATTCTGATTTGCATTTCCCTGATGACTAAGAACTGTGAACATTTCTTTAAGTGCTTCTCAGCCTTTAAAGATTCTTCTGCTGTGAATTCTCTGTTTAGCTCTGTACTCCTATTTTAATTGGGTTATATTTGGGGGGAGTGTTAACTTCTTGAATTCCTTATGTATCTTAGATATTATCCCTCTATCAGATGCGAAGTTAATGAAGATTTTTTTTGTTAGATATTTTCTTCATTTACAATTCAAATGCTATCCCGAAAGTCCCCTATACCCTCCCCCCACCCGTTAATGAAGAGTCTTTCCCAATCTGTAGGTTGCTGATTCGTCCTATTGACTATGTCTTTTGCCTGTATTGTCCTCCTTTGCAGATGTGCTCTGTTTCTTGATCTTTCCTCTCCATCTGCTTGGCTCTTCCTTTTCTTTTCTTTCATATTCTACAGCAAGAAACAATAACCATCTTTCTGTTCCAACCTGGCTTATAGTTCAATTTTTGCAGATATACTAAACTGATTTCTAGCCTAAGGATAAAATAACCATGCCTTAGTCAGAGGAATCACCTTCCTTCACCTGTATATCACATCCCTAACATGGGATATCAATGTTGCACATTTCACCCATTTCCATTTCTCTGAAGCTCTTTATGGAATAATCTTCTTCACAGCCAACTCCATGCATCAACTGAAGTATGCTGACATATCTTTGCATACACATTCCTTTACCTGATCACATACTCCTCTGCTGATTTTAGCCTCCTACCTTTGTATTTTATTCCTGGCAAAAGCTGTCCTATGCTGTAGTCAGTTCTTTTGGTAGACCCCCTTTATAACTTTGCACATGAACCCATCAAAAGCAATCCATCATTTTCTATACTGAAACAAAGATGCCTAGTTTACCATCCACTTGCTTGAATACTGTTATGCGTATACCTTGGCATTCTGTCCCAGAGGATCCAGTACCCTCCTCAACATCTGGCATCAGCTTTAGAAACAGTTAATCAGGTTGCTCAACTATAGTTGCAGGACCTTGGAAAAGAATTCAAACCTATAACCTTTTCTCTCCTTATCTGTAAAATGACTTTCACTACAAATTATAAGAATTATAGGTCTAATATATGACACAGGAAATTGCATAGTGAATTATCATAAGGGTGTCAAGTAAATAAATGATACAGACAATAAATCTATGACTGTTTTAGTGACAGCACAAGAAAGGCTTTATGCATTACTGTTGAATAGATAGATTTATGGAGAAGAGCTATTTTGGGTTTGAGGTTTATATATCTCATCTTGTAAACTTAGTTTCTCCATTGGCATAACAATTTAAATCCCCTCACTGACTGTATTATGACTATTTGCACAGAGATGTTATTTTGTTGCTTAACGAATAATTTCTATACTTACTTGATATACTTTATTTCTCCAGAAATTGTTGTTAATGTCTAGGCTAAAAATAATAGTATGTATTGTTTTAAATATGTGTCACTAACATCATGAAAGTGAAATAGTCTAAATTTTTTGAGCAAACTTAGCTACTACCTTTCTCCAACATATAACAATGTCATTGGTTTAAAAGAAAATCAATTAAATGCCTCTAAGTTAAATGACTCTAAATGCCATATCTAAGGTTGCCCAATGACTTTGTGGCCAGGACTTACAACCCTTTTCTCATCATGAGCCTCAGCTCATATTTTAAGATCTGCTAAAATTCCAGTTATCACATCTTCATTCCAAATTATAAAAGGCCTAGAGAAGTAATAGGATCAACAAGCACTTCGAAATTTCATAGTGTTAACCAGAGAGTTGAATGTGATAATTAGGCCTGGTTTTCACTGATGATGTGTTGAGAAATAAAATTTAAATATAAGTTATACTCCCCAAATTAAGTTTATTCCATACAAGTTCCAGCATCTCCATTGGACCCACTTCCAACTGTTCTTTGTAAAAAGATATTTGGAAAGTCTAACCATTCAAAGTTAACTAGAAGCTTCTTGAGATTCTGAAATCCAGCATTTTGAGACTATTATTTTAGCTACTTAGCAACAGAATGACAAATGAATGTTCTAGTCACTGTATGTTAAAGATGGCTGACTTAATGAGCTGTGTCCTACTTGTCAGATCAGTTCCTTCATCTGTACATCTCTTTATAGATAAAGCAAATCTTTTGAAACCACAGTGAAAGGAGGAAAAATTAGTATATGGTCCCTTGCTTTGCTTTCAAGCAAAGCACATCTAATAAAAAGTATCAATCACTTAGTATTAATATCATATTGTGAAATTGTAAATAGTGATATAGGCAGTACTGTAGATATCATGTGCTGATGAATTTTAATCCACTCGTAACCATAGATTTTCAGATTTCCTGCAATGCTTCCTTTATCTGTATATGTTGTGTTTTATTGGTTTTTCCAATCATTCAATATATGTTACCACTATTGCAGATATAATTCCCAGAAGTATATTAGTATCAACATTATAAACAGCCAAATTTCAAGATGGAATCATGGTCATAGAATATTAGATTATATAAAAATATCACTTATTAGAAATTTAAGACATAGTCATCTTGATTTCAAAAGATTTACTCAAAATAATATTTGTAAGCAAAATATAAATTACCTTAATATACAGAAGAATTTGATTCTAAAGATGAGTGTAGTTAGTACACTTAGATGTGTGCAATGGTGACCATGTGTAAAGCAGTGACGCAGAGCCACATGGAAGGGCAGAACCTTGCTTCATGCTGTACTTTGTCAGCCATGAGACACCCTTGTTTGTTCACACTTCCATTCTGGGCTGCTGGTATCTTGTATGTGCAGCAGCATACTCAGAGGGATCCGGATCTGGAGCTAAGCAAGTCTCTCATTCATCTTCCTTATTTCTCTCATCAAATACTCAGTGAACAGTTACTATATGACAAAACTTTCACTCTTGCCTTACTCTGCCTTTGAATTCTTGCATACTCTGTTTTATATCATGTACTTTTATTAAAAACCAAAAATGCCATGTCCCCTCCCCATCCTCCCATCCTTCTATGTATCACCATCATTTTGGTTTAATGAACACTACACCCAAGGACAGATGCTATGCTAAGGGTCTGGGTATAAGTGAACATCTATTTGAAACAAAAGTCTTTACTGTCAAATATGTCTTATGAAAGAAAGATGGGCTCAACTTCTTGCTGAGCAGAGTAAGGCACACTCAGAAAGTAAAATTTCACATGTAAAAAGTAAAAATACTCTTACATGGAAAGTACAATGAAACTATAACTAAAAAGTAATTTGGAGACTGGGAATAGGTGTGAACAGAAGGCTAATCATTCACAGTCATCAGGGCCCCCTATGCATGCACATGAATGTCACAGTAAAATTAATTAGAGTGGACATTCTGATATGCACTAAACTTGCAAGTGAATTCTTTTATTTTTCTGACATTTTTAATACTATCTTTGATGATTATCTATAAAATTATTATTGATGAAAACAGGAACAATCAACCAGACATTTCTCACTAAGTAGTAATGAAGGTTTCTCTACTGAAATTTAAGCTCAGGGGCATCTATTTTAATGATGGAAAACCTCCTGTCTATGAACACTACACTTATGTTAAAGCGTATGGAATCAGCTTTCCTCTTCCCTGCTGTTTTCCAGAGTAGATTCTGTGAAATGACAAAGTCATAAATCAGCATTCTGTTCTCAGTGGATTCACAAAAGATTCCTCATCCCTTTCGCCTCCTCACCTACAGATGTAAATCCTAACCTGTAGTGCCTCAACTTTGGATTTCATCCCCATCTTTCAGTTGCACACAGTGAAACAAGAATGATGCTAAAACATTTAAATGTCACCTTAATGTGGAATTATGACATTATGAAGGAGCAACTGGTGTCATTAGAAACAAAAAGACCTGGAAGAAAACACTGAGACAGGCAGGGTGAACTCTGTAGGTATTACAGCACAGCTGACTGTGTAGTTTTCCTCAATCTTGACATCTTCGAGTGAAGGTTTCAATGGCAGGATTATTCTGTGCATTGGAGTTTTAGTAGTCACATTGACTTCTTTGCTCCACACACTAGTCACATATTTGTTATACTTCTTTCTAATTAATGAACTGCTCCAACTTGGCAAGAGTCCACTGGTAAACCCCAGTTGAGAACCACGGGGAAGAGGAAGGGTTGATAAACATCACATTGAGTCTCATCACATAAGATGGTGTGATGGTTTGAATATATTTGGCACAAAGACTGGCACTATTAGGAGGTGTGGCCTTGTTGGAGGAAGTGCACCTTGTTGGAGGAAGTATGTCACTGTGGGATATACTGTGGGGCTTTGAGATGCTCTTCCTAGCCATGTGTGAGACAGTTTTCTCCTATCTGACTTTGGATCCATATGTAGAACTTTCTACTCTTCCAGCCCCCATATCTGCCTGGATGCTGCCATGTCCCTGCCTTGATGACAATGGACTGAACTGTGTAAGCCAGCCCAAACTACATGCTATTCTTTATAAGAGTTGCTTTAGTCATGATGTCTCTTCACAGCAGTAAAATCCAAACTAAGACAGATGTCACATTTATTTACTGGACTAACGACTTTAGAATTTAAGACTTGACTCTGTTTATAGACTTAACAAGCAGCAGAAGCCTGGGACTCGACTTTAAAATGTCCCCAGCAGCCATAAAGTATTTATAGAAAGGTGAGAAAGACAAAAGGAGACTGAGTCCACTTAAGGACTATGCTAAGGTCACCTATGCTTTAGTATCCCCTTTGGCAACATCACTTTTTAAAGTATATTTCTTTCGAAGATATCGGCCCATGTGTAAACATTTAAAAGAGATTTAGGTTTATTTCCGACATTGTAGTCAGAGCTTGGAATAGATGTTAGGCCAAGATTTGTGAAAATACCTGAAGCCAAAGAAAAGGGCTGTGTTTTCTATTATAATGATAGATTCAATGGCTTTTCAAAGTAAACACTGGCAATAAAGAGAGTAAGAGTGCTAAACTGGAAGATGAGCTATAAACAGTTAGCTTTTTTCTTTTCTCCTTAAATGTAGCTATGTTAAAATTTAAAAATTGAAGTAAGTGTTCAAAGTAGAACTTAGAAGTACTAAAAGAACTGAGTAGATGAAATAATATTTGCTATAAGTGGAGTGATGATTAGGCATCCACTCATAGTCACTATGTCCTGACTTTCTGTTGTTGATGTTTTTTTTTTTTAATCACAATGCATAAGCCTAATGCAATATTGTGGAAGGAGATGAAATTATTTTATTATATACCAAATAAAAAGCGAGAAGGAAGAGTAACTATTCTTCTCTCTCTCTCTCTCTCTCTCTCTCTCTCTCTCTCTCTCTCACACACACACACACACACACACACACATGCACGCTATATGAATTGATTCATTTAAGACATAAATAAGAAGGCCTTTGCATTGCAGAGCAGATATGAATACAGAATTTGGGAGAAAAAGAACAAATTGCTAAGTTTGAATAGAGTTATAAATTTATAAACATAGTAAATCAAGTGTCAGCAATAATAATTTGTAATGTATCCTAAATGTTAAGTAAATCTTAAATGTTAGTAAAGCCAGGATTTAAAATATGATTCTACCAAATATGAATTTTCATTACTCCTCAGGGCTCCATTGTTTGGCTTTTGCTAGTAGAATCTAAGATCTCTAAAATCTCTTATTTATTAAATTACTATGGTAAGTCTAAAATTGCCATGTTACTTGATAAGAGGATCTCGTATTCTAACATCAAAGCACTGGCTAGTCTAAGATCATGTCCATCTCTGGGAGAGTTAAAAATTCCCAAGATCATTCTTGTTGAAAAATTTATTTCTTTGTGTTGAATCGAAGTCCCAGTTAGCTTTCTTCCTGTCCTCCAGGAGCCAGTCTTAGCTTTACAGGAAGCAATAATGCCTTCATCTGGTCCTGATGTTGTAAAGCAACAATGGGATAACCAATCTTCATCTACTCTACTTTTAAAGAGTGCTATCATTAAGACAGGCCCATTCAGATTGTTTACCTGTCTGATGGGCAGGCATGCCATGCAGCAGAGCTGAATCCCAGCAATGCATTCTATCTAGCTTTCAGTCCTGTCCTTTATGTAGGCTCTGCTCTCTGTGGGAGGGAAACAGTGGCCTGTCATTAATTTATTGTTTCTTTAGTAGTGCCCTCATTGAAACAACTATGTTAGTAATCGTCGTCTAAGTACTTAATAACATTTTAATCTTATCACCAACTTTATTGTCGCTGCTTTTCTGAAGCTTCTCTTTGTATTTAAGTTACAATAGTGATAATGGTTGTGCCTGTTCTTATTCCTTCCCAGACACTTTTCTGTTCACTAACCTTGCTTGAGGATGCAGAGTAGATTGCCTGTAACTATGTACTGGAGGGAAGGAAAGCAAGCTCTAGGGACAACTAACACTTCCAGTCCTCCTTTCCTAAAACTCTTGCCTCACCATGCTTCATCTAGAATTTCAGTGCCCAGCCCTGCTTACAGCAGCATAAGAAACAATGCCTGTGATAACCCATCACCAGCACCTTTATTTTCCTTTTCATAATCATTTTTCTTTTCTAAATAGTCTTGTTTATTTTTCTGGTTCTCACTAAAATGTGGGATCCTGTTCTCCGACTCTTCTGTTTGGTTGTGGATATATCACCGGTTTGTCCACAGAACTGTTTTGACTGGCTTGCATATAACATTTAATGGCTCCAAGGTAACCCAAACTTGTGAAGCCAACCCTGCCTCACATTGAAGAAAGGTCTATGCACTTTTGGACCATCAATTTAATTTTAGCAAAACTCTAATCTACAATCTTCACTCTTATTACACAGTGGTGTTAGATTAGAACTCTCTGCCTAAGGATCGGAAATGTTCCACTCTTCAAGAATGTTAAGATAACTATAGACAGTAGTAAGGAGTGTCTTAAAAATTAAATGTTAAAAAAAGTGAAATAGTAATATTCACAGCAACAATCAATAAACCAAAAAGTATCTAATTTAATGATGTCTCTTTTCTTCTACAATATACACTTGGGATTCATTGTTATTTATAGGAGAACAACTCCTGCTTGTTCTGGTTATTGTTTTGGCTTGAGTTTTTCAATTCTCAGTGCTTACCCAGCATCTTTGCAGGCTACATTTACTGTTTACATTGGAAATCCATACTGAAAACAGTACGACATGCATCACTGTGGGACATATTATCTTCCTGAGATTCCTACGCCATGCACAATTATTACTCCAAAAGTACCCTCCCATTTCTGCTCTCAAATAGAAAGTGACACTGCCTGGTACTTTGCAGCTTAGCAAAATGTCTCTTAGGAAAGTCCTTATTCAGCATAAACGTGAGCTGCTCTGGGGATGTTTCTTACATGCTAAATGCCTAATGTAGTTTTAGGCATACTCAGAAGTAATTATTTAAATAATATCTGCAAGGGAATTTGTTCTTGCTTCATTTTCTTTTAAAGCCCGAAGGCTCAGTGCTGGCAACATTGCTTTGGAAGGAAATCAAGTCTGCTGCAGAAGAGTGGCACTTGAGACAGACTGCAAATGCACAATGGCTTTTAAAAATCTGTTATTTACCAGCAATTATTTTCTACTCACTTATCTGTCAACATGTTCCCATTTAACCAACTGATTAATCCTGAGTAACTTTCTACTTTGATTCTAAAATAACAAAACTTCATAGCTACCTAGGAATTATATTGGACAGAGCCTTTGGATTTTCCTGCTTCATGCAGACTGGCTGGAGTTTGATTACTCTTTTGTATTAGAATGAGAGACTGCCCCACCTGGGGGTCCATCCCATAATCTGCCACCAAAAGCAGACACTGTTGCATATGCCAGCAAGATCTTGCTGAAAGGACACTGATATAGGTATCTCTTGTGAGGCTATGCCAGTGCCTGGCAAATATAGAAGTGGATGCCCACAGTCATCTGTAGGATAGAACACAGAGACCCCAATGGAGGAGCTAGAGAAATTACCCAAGGAACTGAAGGGGTCTGCAACCCTATGGGTGGAACAACAATATGAGCTAATCACCCCCAGAGCTCGTGTCTCTAGCTGCATATATAGCAGAAGATGGCCTAGTCAGCCATCGTTGGGAAGAGATGCCCCTTGGTCTTGCAAACTTTATATGCCCCATACAGGGGTAACGCCAGGGCCAAGAAGTGGAAGTGGGTGGGCAGGGAAGCAGGGTGTAGGGAGGGTATATTCGGGATAGCATTTGAAATATAAATGAAGAAAATATCTAATAAAATAATTTAAAAAATAATTACAAGCTTTTAACATACCACCTGGAAATATGGATATATCTGCATTTCTTTATGTAGATATAATTTATCTAGAAAGAGGGGAAGATACATTCCAGCAACTAGTGGAGCTTTGGATGCAACTTGAGGCAGGTTCTCCTTACCCTTCCACCAGTTGTGCCTGAAGTCTTTACACAGGCATTTGGACTTAGCAGGTACCTTCACTGAATGAGCCATCTTCTACCTTAGTATTACCTTCCCCAGTTCTTTGTGCATCTGTGATTCTACAGTCTGTGCAGTGCTTCTAGAATGTTAGCACAAGTAATCTTTCATATTTGCCTTCACAGATAGCCTGTTAAAAGTCCCAAGATTGTCCGCCAATTTGTATATTTAGGCAAGAAGAATGAAATTTCAAAAAATGACAAAGAATTTTACTAGTCCAGATTAAATCACACCAGACTGCTTTGCTCTCCCATTCTTTCAATGTTCTGCAATATTTATTATAAATTCTAAACCAGCTTTAACTACCAGAGGAGCTGGGGCTTTAAAAGAATTTTTTTTTTACACATAATGCTGGGCAATAGTTTTCTTGCATGCTTTAACTATGTTATAAAAAGTATGGTCGCCTTATAACTTAGATGATGTATGGAGAGGCAGAGATGAAATTTGATGGGAAGGTATCCAAAGGGATTGTTCTATTGATCTTGTTCATATTAGGGTACCTTGGCAGGGAGACATTTGAAGTTCCTGAGTGTTGTTAAGGTGACATGAGGCACTTGAGCACTCTATGTTATATAACAAAGATCAACTTCCATTAGAATAGAATGGGTGCATCTTTCAAACACATAGACTTAGCAAATCTCTTTCAGAAATGACCAAAGACTGCACATAAGAAAGCTTAGCATTCACAGCAATATGTATTGTTTTGTTTCAGAATGTAAACAGTTAAGAGTCAACATGATCCCTCTTAACAAGACAATGTTGACCAGTTTCCTAACATTTCTATGCACATGTTATTTAAATGTAATTAAAATATATGAGTTCTAGTGTTTCACAATGACTGCCATTGCAAGTATGACAGAAGTCTGGCTTACTCCCAGCCAAACAAAAAATCATCAGACAAAAGACCTTCTCAACTGTCCTGTGAAAGAAATTTGCATTGTTGACCAAAACTTTTTAGTCACTTCCCATGGGAAAAAGAAGTTCTTTTGGAGGGCAGTGCAGAATAGCTTGGCATGTGCTGACACTTCTTCTATCTTTTCAATGGCAAAATCATTTCCAGGCCACCAGACACAGTGAATAATTCCTGAATGCTACATGTGGCGTGGCCAGGATGACAGTACTGCCATCTGGAATAATAACAAAATTTCCTCACAGCAGACATCCTTTCTGGAAGGATCACTCATCCAGATCATGTGTCCAGTCCTTCATTTCTTCTGGCTTTTCCCCCTGGACTGTACAATGACAGCAGAATGTAGTTATAGTAGCATTATGTTTTTACTGCAGAGGTGAGCTTCGTGGACCACACCAGATTGCCTTTCTGGTGCTCATGGGTATTAGGGAGGATCCAGCAATTGTAATACTAAAAACAGTACTGTTGTCAGCTTTTTATCTAATGTGTGGAGTTTACATTGCCATTGGACATGAAGATCCTGGACCACAGACTGCATAAATTATAGAAATACCTGGGAAACTAGGCAACTTTCTTAAATAAAGATCGCCAAACAGGAATGGAGCCTCTCATAACAATATCCAGATTCTACCCACTCCCGACAGTCTTGTGTATTGATAACTAATCTGCAGCCTTTCTGGGAAAAAGCTCCAATTTCTGTTCTCTAGTTAGGTTTTCTTTATTAATTGGTTGTGGTGTTTTTTGTATTTTGTTTTAACATTTTGATAAATTAAGAGATAGTTGTCTTGCTATTACATCAACACTGAAACTCTAAGAGTAAACGTATCAAGAGTAGTGTGCTCAGGCCTGCAATTATCAGTGACTTCTGCTATTTTTAAATTTTATCCTCCCTTATTCTTCCTTGGATTCTTTGGCCCAGCAATCAGTATTCAAAATTTCTGCTATATTCAACTGATAACTACTTGCAAAAAAATATTAGTTCTTTATTTTCTTTTATCTAAAAAAAAAATTATTGATCCTTTGCGAGTTTCACCCGTCTTGCTCATCAACCTATCTGTTCTTCACACTTGTAACTTTCCCCCTAATTAACACACACACACACACACACACACACACATCATAAAAAAATATCAGTATAGAAGATGTAGTGTGTCACAATCTGTTCCAGAGTATATCCTTTCCCCCCACACATCTGCATTTGCAAATATTCATTGCCATAACTTCAATGTCTGGTTTGAGGTCTCTGGCTTCTGTGACACCCTCAACATTGACTTCTCACAGTGACTGCTTCACATTATCCTGTTGTTGCCCGGTGTCCTGGAGCTTCTGATCAGCAGGACTGGTCTTTTCACTCATTCCCACTGTTGGCAGATGATAATAGACTTTGGCCTGAGGCAGCTCAGAGCTGGGTAATAGCTGAGATGGTCAGTGCTCCAGCTCTCCCTTATTTGCACCACGTGGGTGAGCTCTCCAGCACTGCTTAGGCAAGGCAACCCAATGCCCTCCATCTGCATCTCCTGCACCAAACTCCACTGTGCTGCTCAATTAAATTGTTGTGCTCAATGTCCCAAATGCTGCCACCTGCCAGTCAAGGTGTGGGGCTCAATTTCCTAAGTGCTGCAGCCCGTGAGGGGCTCGGGCATCTCTTCTGGTCTTGCACCCTCAGGGCTGGCTCACTGTTCCTTTGCATCAAGACCAGCTCCACTGTGCTCCCCAGAAGAGGTGCAGGACCCGCTTTATGGAGTGCTACAGCCAGTGAGAGGGTCTGACTAGCTCTCTGACTCTTATGCATCTAATGATATATGCTCTACTCAGTTAGTGTGCACTCACACTTATCTTTGATAAACAGAACATAAGTAGGCACTATGATTGTTCTAGATAATGAAATTGGAAAGTATTTATACAGCACCCTGATATGTTGCATTGTCTAGAGTATTCTGGGATTCCAGAGGGAATGACTGTGATGAGGAAGAATTGAACATGAACAGAATTAAGAAAATCTCTAGAAATCACTCTATATTTTACAGAATGTATCGCTCATTGACAATTATGAATATATGAATTATAATCATATTAATGTAAATTTTCTTATCAGCTATGTATAGTAAACTAGTTATTTCTCATCTCGTGAAATATAAACAGCAACATGAACTTATCCATATGATTTTATATTATATATTTTTAGGAAAAGCAATAAATTAGTTGTTACTGGTATGTAATAAACATAGGCTGAATGTTTCAATTTTTCAGGTCTTTAATTCATGTATATCAACAGAATGTTACATGCTGTCACAGTATTAGGTAAAGCTGAGGCACTTATTTGATGACTGTCTTAATATTGAATCTTAGAATCAGCATTTCTCCCTCTTCCAGGAGTGTGGAGAATAAACCTCAATGACTATGTTTAGGTTCTTTAGCGAAGACCAGTCATAAGTAACTCTAATGGCACCATACCAGTGCCCTATTTATTTGTTATGGAAGACAAGGAAGACCCAGAAGCATAAGAGCTACTGCTTTCTGTAGGCCCTGCCTTTTGCAGCAGGCAGCACTTGGAAAACAGCCCCACACTCAACATTATTGCCCAACTATTTTCCATTTACTAAACACGTATACCGTTCTTTCCTCTGCCTTGAATATACCTGGCTCTTTTCATATATTTCTGTCCCGCAGGTATGTTATAATATTTTTTGGAATTTTTTAGTTGTAAAATATCAAGATAAAAGACCTTAAGAGTATTCTTCACTTTTATACATGAGGATTAATATTTGGTCAAATAATTAGCTTTTAATATGTAGCAGTTATTTTATTCACTGATTGAATGGTTGTATAAATACATAGTTAAGGCCTATAAAGCACATATTCTAAGTAAAATTATTAAAACTAAAAAGGTCTAAACATATTTACTTTAAAATATTCAATATTATTATAAAGCTAAATAGGGCATCCTGAACAAATATCACCATATGCTAAAATTATCTTAATGCTTAAATTAAGTAAAAGTAAAATGAATTCCAGATATCATTAATAGTTAATTGAGAAGCATAAAACATTCAGTAGGAAAAGAGGGAGGGAAAATACTACATGTGTTTGAAGAGGCCATATGAAAAATAGCTAACCAGGGTAAACTTGGTACTATCATTATTTTGCTCAGTTGACAGAAATTAAGCTACCTTCAGAATTCTTAGTTTTATTCCTATAGGTCTGTTTAGCTCTCAGACTTCAACTGGGAAGTTTCTTTGTACAGTGGAGAACAATTCATGTAAAAACTCATAATAAATCAGGGTGCAGAGAATAATGGGTTTCTCTAGTGCTCAGATGCAAACAAGACATCTACTTCAAGCTCTTTTCTCTCAAGGTTCTGGGAACACTAGAGAAGAAGGGGCAGAAAGAATAATAAAATAAAAGATGAGGTCAGGATGACAATAGCTAAGCAGTGTCTATAGGCATCATAGGGCTGTTGCAGCTCACAGCAGCTGTGGTTGTGTGCAAAAGACTTGATGAATCCACTTGAAATTCCAGCATGGAGGGAAAAGATTTGTGAAACCCACCTTGTCAGGTCATAGCTTCTAGGATAGGTAGATTGATTTTCTTTAAGAGTGTGGCCTATGATATCCTAGTGGATATCCTCATGCCCGTTGGGCACCATGAATTGGACTTAGTAGAATAATTTAAAAAAAAAAAAAAACACAAACGGACAAACAAACAAAGGAGATCATGAAGCTAAAAGTGGGTACAATATATATCTGAGGTGAGTTAAAGGAAAAGAAAAAGGATTAACTTGATCAAAACACATTGTTTGATATATGGAATTTCCAAAAAAATGAGAAAAATAGTGTATTACAATTTCGAGTTAAAGAATTTAATGTAAACATCTGTTATTCATTCATAAGCTCAAAATTAAGAAAGAATTCTAATATTTTAAATCCTGACCTGCAGGAAGGTCATTTCATCCAGCTAACAACTGGACTTGTGTGTTTGGAGTAGGATGTTGTTTGGAAACATTAGAATTTCAGGAGGCTGTAAAAGTCCAGCATCACTTGAGTTGCTGATGGGGGACTTGTTTTATCTATTAAGATATTTTCCAAAAATCAAGTCACTCCCCCTTACTATTCCATGCCATTTCTGTTTTAGTTTTCCTTCACTGGATCTCATTTAATTCACTGAAAATCACTATGTAGCTAAGAATGAACTTGAGCTCTTAATCTTCCCCATTTCACAAGCCTGTGTCCTCGGATTTTAGCCATGCACTACTTCTATTTGCTCCCATACCTTTTTAATGAAGATTTGTATACGTTACTCCATTGCATTTTACTGAATTGTCTATGCATCTCTTTATCTATTTAATAAACATATTTATTAATTAATGGATTTGTTTAATTTTTTTAATTAAAGGATTTGTTTAATAAGGAGTTCTTTTCTGGTTTTGTTTTTTTGGGGTTTTTTGTTTTTGTTTTTTGTTTGTTTGTTTTGTTTTGTTTTTTGTCTTATTCCATACCAAAGAATTAAGTGGCTAGTGAGAATCAGTATGTCTCATAGCTGATTAGTATTATATTGTATAAAGGTAATTTAAAGGAGCAAATTGTATTTGAATTATTTATGTTTTCCTTTTTGACATATAGTTGCCATGATAGAATAATGCATATTACTGTATTCAGCCAAAACCTAGAGGCTTTGGTTGTAAAAGTTGGAAACTAATCATGTATTATGCTGTGACACACATTGTCACAGTGTTTTTCTTCCATAATCCCGAAGATACTTACTGCCTTATAAAAATAGTGGAAATAATTTTCAGATATACTTTAAGAAATTTAAGAACACTCATACTAGGTTTCCAGTATTCAATAGAAAATTCATCATGTAAATGATACCATTTATGATTTAAAAGTGGTAACTTTTCTATTACAAGATTGAACATTAGGCTCCAGTGGTTTAGGCATTGTGTCTTATCCTTCAAAGTAATAGCTGTTCTAAGTGGTAACCCAGCAGTTTATCAGCTCAAAATCACTAAAGAAAAATGCTATTGATTTTCACTATCAGTGGCTAAAAAGTGCTTCATGTACTAGAATTAGTCCAGAAAGCTGGAATAAACTGTGAACATGCCACTATGGATGTGGAAGCAGAGGAGAAATAAACCCTATCTTCCCCAACTTGCTTTTGGTCACAATGTTTCATCATAGCAATGGTAACCCAGACAAAGACAATATTGAAATGAACTATTTAAAAGGTTTTATCTTCTTCAAACACGTCGTAGCCATGAAATATTAATCACTGGAACATATAAAGGCTCAGGTTGCTGAAAGCATCCTGGGCAAGATTTTGAGATCCCTGTGTCACAGTTTCATAGATGGTTAAAAACGGTAAAGAAGGGGATTGAATTGATCTGTAGATTGCTTTCAGTTAGATGGCCATTTTTATTATATTAATCCTTCCAATCCATGAGAGAAAGTGGGGAAGAACCTCGAACACATGAGCACTGGGGAAAATTTACTGAACAGAACACCAAAGTCTTATGTTCTAAGATCAAGAATTGGCAAATAGAACCTCATTAAATTTCAAGGCAAAGAACACTGTCAAAAGGACAGAATGGCAACCAACAAATTGGGAAAAGACCTTTACCAAACCTACATCTGATTGAGAGCTAATATTGAATATATACAAAGAACTCAAGAAATTAGACTCCAGAGAACCAAATACCCTTATTAAAAATGGGATACAGAACTAAACAAAGAATTCTCAACTGAGGAATATTGAATGGCTGAGAAGTACCTAAAGAAATGTTCAACATCCTTAGTCATCAGGGAAATGCAAATTAAAACAACCCTGAGATTCCACCTCACACCAGTCAAAATGGCTAAGATCAGAAACTCAGGTGACAGCAGATGCTGGGAAGGTTGTGGAGAAAGAGGAACACACCTCCATTGCTGGTGGGATTGCAAGCTGGTACAACCACTCTGGAAATCAGTCTGGTGGTTTCTCAGAAAATTGGACATAGTACTACCAGAAGATCCAGCAATAGCACTCCTGGGAATATACCCAGAAGATGCTCCAACATGTAATATGAACACATGCTCCATTATGTTCATAGCAGCCTTGTTTATAATAGCCAGAAGCTGGAAACAACCCAGATGTCCCTCAACAGAGGAATGGATACAGAAAATGTGGTACCGTTACACAATGGAATACTACTCAGCTATTAAAAACATGAATTCATGAAATTCCTAGGCAAATACATGGAACTAGAAAATATCATCCTGTGTGAGGTAACCCAATCTCAAAAGAACACACATGGTATGTACTCACTGATAAGTGGATATTATCCCAGAAGCTCAGAATGTCCCAGATACAATTCACAGACCACATGAAGAAGGAAGACCAGAGTGTGGGTGCTTCTGTCATCCTTATAAAGGGAACAAACTATGCATGGGAGGAGACCCAGAGACAAAGTGTGAAGCAGAGACTGAAGGAAAGGCCATCCAGAGACTGCCACACCTGGGGATACATTCCATATAGTTACGAAACCCAGACACTATTAAGGATGCCAAGAAGAGCCTGCTAACAGGAGCCTGACATAGCTGTCTCCCGAGAGTCTCCGCCAGAGCCTGACAAATACAG
Organism: Mus pahari; assembly: GCF_900095145.1. Lineage (NCBI taxonomy): Eukaryota > Metazoa > Chordata > Mammalia > Rodentia > Muridae > Mus > Mus pahari. The sequence goes on from NC_034591.1 coordinate 81,949,052, forward strand.
GGATGGATGCTAATAGCCAAACATTGGTCTGATCACGGGGTTCCTAATGGAGGAGATAGAGAAAGGGTTAAAGGAACTGAAGGGGTTTGCAGCCCCATAGGAGGGACAATAATATCAACCAACCGGAACCTCCCATAGCTCTCAGAGACTAAACCACCAACCAAAGAGTACACATGGAGTGACCCATGGCTCTAGAGGCATATGTAGCAGAGGATGGCCTTGTTGAGCATCAATAGGAGGAGAGGCCATTGGTGCTGTGAAGGCTGGATGCCCCAGTGTAGGAGAATGCCGGGCTAGGAAATTAGGAGTGGGTGTGTGCATGGAGGAGCACCCTCATAGAAGCAGGATGAGGGGGCATGGGATAGGGGATTTTCAGAGAGGAAACCAGGAAAGGGGATAACATTTGAAATGAAAATAAAGAAAATACCTAATAAAAAAATTAAAGAACTAAGCATTTTTATAAAGGTGAAGAAAAAACTGGGAGTATTTGATGAGCATCATAGGTGGGCAATATTTAAAGGTGTTTGCTTCACGGTTTAGAACAGAGCAGCGTGTTTCCTAATCCAGTGCATTTCCATTGCTCTATAGGTATTGATTACATTAAGACAGCTTGAATTCTGATAGGCCTACTAATTCTTATTATAAAGCTGTTGAGCAAGACTGTGATTTTGTGCCATGGGGATTAGTACACAAGACTTTCTAGGGACAAATTAATCTAGAAAAAAGTATTCTTTGTAATGCTTTCACACAATATCAGTAGAAACAAAGTACATTGTCCTATGGGTCTTTGTTCCTGACAGCTACAGATATTAGTGTTTGTTTATTTTTCTCCTATGATTACACAACACTTATTTTCTGTTATACAATACTTATTCACTAAAGTTTGATTCTTCTGTCAACTCTAAACTCAAGTAAAATAGATTAATGGGCTGTGAACACATAAACAGCTAATTTAAACTATCAAAGGAAATATATTTCTTGTAATTTCTGACAGGAGTCTAAAATATGAAATCACTATGATTTTTCCCTGTTTTCCTCAGTTATGTTTGGAGGTAAAAGACAAACCAGTGGGAAGGTATATTTGTGTGATGCATTTGGATATGTATGTATACGTGGCTTTAGTATTTCTCAATGAACTCTGGTGAAATGGCTGATTAATTTTATGAACTATCTTGTGAAGGAAATGATAAGAATATCTCTTCCAGAAACTCTTGGTGTTCTCAGGAGTTTTGTTATAGGAATGTTCTTTACTATTTGCTTAAAAGATACATCAAAAGCATCTTTTATTCATGAGTGGAAATACACATAAAGACCTTTACATTATTTTCTAGGTCCCTGCTTTTTAGATTTAAATTAGTATGATAATTATATCAAGTTTTATGTGGACTCTGAAGAAAATTATTTTTCTACTTAAGAAATGTTTGTGAGCAATATTTAAATGTTCACTTGCTCACTTCTCTTCTTTCTTTGTATTTAAGAGGTAATATGTTCTATGACAGATTATAAACATTATATTTAATTCCAGACACAATATTTATTAGAGCTTAATATTAGCAGTGACATTAACATAAAGAATTCTAAGGTGTGAGTTATAACAAGTGAATGAACGATTAATTCAAGATCAAGCAAAGAAAAAAATAAACTACTAGAAGTTACCTTACATGAGACAGTGCCGCTAAAACTGAAATAAGTTTAGTTAAGACATTATACAAATTATGCTTTATATAGTAGGTAAATCAGTTGGTAAAAGGGCTCTGTCAAAATGATCAAAGTGACTGGTAATTTGATCACGATCACTCCTGTATGCCTTCTGTGTAAATTCACCATGATCAGTCCATTTCTCTGCCTGCGACAGGCCCAAAGTGGGATCCAGCTTAAGGGCAGGTCCCAAGGTCTGACACTATTTCTGAGGCTTTGGAGAGCTCACAAAAAGGGATCTATCATGACTGTCCTCCAAAAGATCCACCAAGCAGCTGAAAGAGTCATATGCAGATATTTGTACCTAACCAATGGAAATAAGCATTGACACCTGTTGTTGAATTGGGGAAGGCTGAAAGAAGCTGAGGAGAAGGGTGATCCTGTTGGAGGACAAGCAGTCTCAATTAATCTGGACCCCTGAGATCTCTCAAACACTGGACCACCAAACAGACAGAATACACCAGCTGGTATGAGGCCCCAGCACATATACAGTAGAGGAATTCTGGATCTGTGTTCATTCAGAGATGATGCACCTAACCCTCAAGAGACTACAGGACCCAGGGAGTTTAGAGTTCAGGTGGTACTGGGGGGGAGAGGGGCATCCACATGGAGACAGGGTGGGATGGGGAGGAGGTGTGTGATGTGGAGCAGATGGAGGGTGGATGGTGGGGGCAAGGAATGGATTATGGAGTGTAAAAATTAAATTAAAAATAAAATAAAAATGTTTAAAAAGTTAACAAAATAGGATTAAGAGTTACTAAGATCAAAGAAAAGTACAGTGTGGTTCAAAAGTGGAAACAACTGTAGCCAATGCACTTGGAGGAAGTCAATGAAGGTGTGTGGAGAGGTTTCTGAGGTTGATCAGTGGTGCATTGTTTGGAGAAGAGTGTGTTAGCATAGTATCTGCAGGAACAAAAGCACAGTGAACAAATGCATTATTACAATGAGTATGTGCATAAATACAAATCAAATTGGGTCCCCAGATAAACTTTGCCTTATGCTTGCTTAACTGACTTCTTTATTACATACAACGAATATACATTCACATATATAATATAATGAATATACATATTGAAAAATTTTTAATAGTTATAATTCTTATACTAATCAGTCTAAATTCTTTGTTACCATTGTTGCCATGTTTGTTAAACAGCATATACATGTATATAACATTGTAGCAATAAATAAATCTGGGTTGTTATTTTCTTAATTATGTTTATTAATTGTGTGGGGTGGGTGCCATAGCTTGGGTATCGAACTTAGAGGACAATTTGCAAGAGTTAGTTCTCTCCATAAACTATGTTAATAACAGCATTGAACTCACCCATCAGATTTGGAGACCTTATATGCTGAGCCATCTCTCAGATTCTAAGTATTTTATGAATTTTGTGTTAGAGACATCCAATTGGAGACTCCTATAGAGAATGTAGCCAGAAGAAGCAGATGTCTCTAGTGAAACCATATTTGCAGGACACGGCAGCAAAATGACACACATGAATTCATACCTGCTGTGACTTCATTTGTAAGACATGCGCAATATCAGGGCAGCCAAAACCCAGGCATGGATGGAAAGGAGCCATCTGTGAACCTACTGGCATTTATTTGATGGTTCTTGGAACCCTGGGCTTTCCTCAGGGTTGTGGGTCCTAAGAGGAACTGCTCAATAGATAGACCTATCGTCATGCAAATATGTCCGGCATTAAGTAGAGTATTGGAATGAGAGTGGGTAAGGAGAGCAGAAGCAGGAGTTTGGGAGTAAGCACTTATGGCATGGGAAAGGGAAGACATTAAAGGGGAAAATATGGAGATTATTTGATCAGAACACATTATAGGCATGCATGAAAATTTTAAAATATTATTAAATATTATGATACCTTGTACACATGCATGAAATTCTCAAAGAATATATTTAAAATACAAGTGAACAAATAAAGTAAATTTGGAGTCAAAAAAGATGGCTCAGCCGGTAAAGTTGCTTGCAGCCAAATCTGACAGCCAGAGTTTGATACCAAGGATCATGCCCCACATGATGGAAAGAGAGAACCAACTTCTTAAATGGGTCTACATGAAAGCGCATTTCCTTCTGGGTGTTCTGTTTGTTCTTGTTTGTTTGTTTGTTTCACATACACATACACACACTAAATAATTGCAATAAATAAATTTGATTTAAACATATTCCCCATATTTTCTACCTGTCCTTTTATCTGTCATTTTCCTTAAACTTTCCTGCTGTGTTACTTAAGGTGATAATGGCTAGGTAGAAATAAAGGTTTCCTTCTGGAGAATCTGAAGTTTGGTTTCTGTCGGTTATCTTTAGTTGTCAGCTTGTCCCAAAGCAAGGGTTATTTGGTCAAAAGAGACCCTTATTGCCATGTTGGTGAAGCACTTTCTTAATTACTAATTGGTGTCAAGAGTCCTACCCTTACTGTGCATGGTACCATTCTGAAGATCAAAGAAAAAAAGGTGAGCAAGCAGGGGGAGCAAGCTAGTAATTATTGGTGCTCTGTAGTCTCATCTTCAGTTCTTGCCGAACTGCTTCAGGAATGCTGCTGTGGGTTCCTGCCTTGGCCTCCCTTGATGATGGACTATAACCTATAAGCTGAACCTTTGCTTTCCATCCTGAGTTGCCTTCTGTCATGGTATTGTATCACAACAAGATAAAGCTAAAGAGGACAGCTTCTTATCCTGATTTGGCTATTTAGCTTGGTAGTTGACCTTCACACCCAGAGACTGGGTTTTCAGTGTTATTTTTAACATGTGCAATCAAAAGAACTCACATGGGCTTTTACTTTTTTCCTTTTCTTTTCTTTTTTTTTTTAACTATAGTTAATCTAGAGACACTGAGCCTGAGGAGTGAGTGCCATGCTCTCGCCTAGGGAAGTTGCCCCAGAAACCAGATTGTTTACAAATTTCAGAGATGCTTGCTCTAACTTCGAAAAATTAAAAAAAAAATAGTACTTATTTAGAACTTAACTTTTCAAGGTTATAACTTTAATGTTCCAGAGTTGAACTGCTCAAAGGTGCCTACCAATAGAACATATAAAGGTGTTCCATTCCGAAGTTCTTACTGTAAAACACTCAAGGGAAATAACTTGTGATGGCCTGTGGTTCAGAAGGTTGCTTAATTTATACAAGATACATTTGGCCACCTTGAGGGGCTCTTTCTTGATGTACTTACATTGTTGTTTTAAGTACATAGAAGAAGTCTTATTAAATTTGTAGTACAATTTGGGTTTAAAAAAAAACAGAAAAATGGTAACTGTAAGAATTCATGATTTTTTGTGTTCCTGGTGTGTGTGTGTGTGTGTGTGTGTGTGTGTGTGTGTGTATGCATGTATGCTGTATGAGTGTGTGTATGTGGTGTGAGTACATATATGTTTGTGTGTGATATAAGTTTGTGTGTGTATATGTGAGTTTTTGTGTGATGTATGTCTATGTATGTGTGTTGTGTGAATGCTTGTGTGAGGTATATGAGTGTGTGTCATGAGTGTATATGTGTGGTATGTGTGTGAGTTTGTGTGTGTACGTGTCTTTTTGTATGGTGTATGTTTGTTTTGTGTGTGTGTGGTGTGTAAATTTGTGCTTGTATGTGTGTTTGTATAGTGTATGTTTGTGTGTATATGTGTGTTTATGTGTGGTCTATGTTTCTGTTTCATATCTGTGTTTACGCATGTGTGTGTGTGTGTGGTGTGATTTTGTTTGTGTATCTGTGTTTTTGTATGGTCTATGTTTATGTTGTGTGTGTGGTATGTGAGTATTCGTGTTACATATGTTTGTGGGAGGATATATGTTTGTGTTGGGTGTGTGAGTTTTGTGTGGTATCTGTGTGTGTTGTATGTGTGTGTGAGTGTTCTTTTTTGTTTCATCAAGCCACTGCACTGATGAGGAGAGAAAAGGTGATTTGGAGGGTTTAGTTTGCTGCTTTCCACTATGTGTGTTCTGGGAACTGAAACTGGGTTGTCAGGCTTGATGACAAGCTCTTTTATCCTCTAAGCTATCTTGTGGCCCCTTCAGTTACATTCATCTGTGGAGCAAGATCAAAAGGATTAGGTTACCCACATCTCCTTCAGACACTTTACCCAGCTTATTCCTCTATATTGAGCACAGCATGGCTGCCTCCCATCTTGTCCAGGATTTCCCAGAGCCCATGACTCCAAAGCAGGCTCAGCAGAACTTTTAGTATGGCAAATTGACTTTGGAGTCCTTGTTGAAGGGAACATGTAACAGCCAGCTATAGTGTATTCCAATCGCACACTGTTTTTTTTCGCTTGACATAAAAGATGAGGAGGTGGAAGAGGAGGAGGAGGAGGAGGA
>NC_034591.1:81956078-81966713 GCF_900095145.1 Mus pahari
CAGCTATTAAAAACAATGAATTTATGAAATTCTTGGGCAAATGGATGTATCTGGAGGATATCATCCTTAGTGAGGTAACCCAATCACAAAAGAAGTGACTAGATATGCACTCACTGATAAGCAGATATTAGCCCAAAAACTTAGAATACCCATGATACATTTTCCAATCACACTCTTAATCCTTGGCTAAGTCTAGTCTTGTCTCATGTTAGTTCGTAAACGTGGATACCAGAAACTAAAAGGAACTGCTGTTGTGTATTCAGCACTTATCAGTAAACAAAGTAATATTTTAGGCACAAATACTTTATTTGTATTGTTCAAAATGATGACTTAAGATTCAGAAATCAGATTGGGAAATGCTCACAACAGCAAAAGTAGTCTTGATTGATGTAACTGGGTTAGATTCTTCTACAGAAAGGGGAATTTTACAAGAGACAGACTTCTTACAGAAGGTGATTTTAACTGGGATGTCACTTTAGCAACGAATATTATTCCTCCACCTGTCTGCACAGTGTTACTTTCCCCTTGAAAGCATTTATTATTCAGTATCAGAGGCTGCCCTAGTCAACCATCCTTCAAACATCTGTACTGCTTAGCTGCTCATTGAATGTAATATGTTGGAATGACCAGAAAGAAAACAGACACAAATGCTTATAAATAATAATGATACAGCCAGGGATTTATTTCTTCTACCTAGGTTAATTTAGGTTTATTATTTATAGTGATATTGATGACCATTATCTGTTGAACATGTCACGAGTATGAGGATAAAGAGATAGTACTTAAGATTCTAGTTTTAAAGATAGCTTTATCTATTATTAGAAAGTTCTGGGTGGTTTTATTTCTGTACAATGTTCTTCTTAATATTCCTCAACCTTAAACCAAAGCAGTCACGGAGGTTTTGAACATCTGTGAGTCCCTTATGCAGAATTACACTTGCTTTTCTACACATTTAATATTCATGTATTCATTCTTTTAGCAAATATTTATTGAATTCTTAATTTGTGGAAGATACACTTGTATAAGGAATAGTCATTGAGATCAAAGTTTATAATCTTGTTAGAGATCACACACACACACACAAATAATTAGCATGTGTTAAGTGGCACAGCAGAGAAAGAAAATATGCAGTAAGAGTTCAACTGAGGGCAAACCCAGTTCAGGCCAAATCTGATAATAGGAGGCTATGGAGCTCTCCAAATTCTGTTGATCTCCTAAATGTTATTTGGTGTGTTGCTGTTCTCCACACTTCTGGGGAAATGACTTCATATTATGTGAATTACTCTTGATCAGTATAATGACTTTTAAGTTTTCTAAGTTGTTGTCTTACTCTGAAATCAGATTGTTAAAGCATGTAGAGTTTTTTTATTATTATTATTACATTCTGTTGGCAATTTTCACAGTGTAAGCACATATAGGACAGTGCTGGATAGATACTATTATGTTCATTTTATTGGCAAAATATTCATGGTAATTGCTATCATTCTAAATATGTACTTTTAAAATTCAGATATAATTGTATTGATATGTCAAGGCCTTGATCTCTCTACTCCCTTCATTTTTGCTGACTTGGAAAGTATAAAATGAAACCCCAAAACAGTACTTTAGTAAGTATAGTACCAGCATTAAAAGATGAAAATGAAACAAACTCAGTAGTACCAGACTTGTCACTTTATAAGCTCATAAATGTTAGTCCTAATAGAATTAACTGACATTCTTTGGCTTATGGAATTCTGTCCTCTTTATTGGTCATTAAGATCCTGACTTTTGTGTAGAGTGAACGAAAGGCAAACCTCACTTTGTCCCTCATTTGTCTTCTGGCATGAAAAAGAATGAGGAAAATATCAGATATAATAGTTATGCCTGAATAGTAGATAACCTATACTCGTTAAACAGGGGAAATTCCACTTAGAAAAGATGTGTTGAGCTCTAACTATAATAGAAAAACACAGCCTTCTTTTCCCTATTTTCCAGTACATACACAGTAAATTGAAAGCAACATTTCAGTGGGCTGTTATGGGATGACTCTCCCTGGAGATCCTTAAATACTTACCTAACTCTCAGACTTTTAGAAATTGAGCCAATTCATCTTATTCAAACCCAGTATCTCCTTCCACATGCTTTATAACTCGATTTGGTTTTCCCACTGTCACACTCAAAATATAGTATCTACATGGCTTTTTGGGAGCTAAGCACACCTTCAAAAGTATAGTAAATGAACTATTATTAGTAGCATTTACCCACACAAGCCAACCTCCAAGCTATTCAAAGTACCTTCAAACCTGAAATTCTGTCTCCTCCAAAGCAAACTCATTCATCAATCTCACTCAGATTTACTTCCACATGTTCTCACTCACCGTGTAACACAAAGAGATCAGCAATTTTATGTGATCTAGTTAATTAATTATTAATTTAAAACTCTGAATCACAAAGGAAAATGTTTCAATTGTGGCTCGATTTGTAAAATCAAGGAAAAAGAAGTGATAAGTGAACACTATGATGTTTTCAATAGGAATCACTTCCCCTTTGGTCGGTACTAAAATGGATTTTATATTTGAACACCAAGCTTCAATGTTAGCTCTTAAAACAATAATCTGAGCAATCTATTAGATAGCAATAGGTAACATGATATGAATGTAAAAACAAAAATGTTTGTTCTTTTTGTTTTGTTTTGTTTTTTGTTTGTTTGTTTTGTTTGTTTGTTTTTTTGTTTTTTTCGAGACAGGGTTTCTCTGTGTAGCCCTGGCTGTCCTGGAGCTCACTTTGAAGACCAGGCTGGCCTCGAACTCAGAAACCCACCTGCCTCTGCCTCCCAAGTGCTGGGATTAAAGGCATGTGCCTCCACCATTTTTTAAAACTGAAAGACATCCTGAGCTGGGGCTTTTTAAAAGTAAGTTTTCATGTAGGGAGAGAATTCCCTGCCAGATACATTATATTTCTGTTTGCAGCCAGATAACAGAAGTTCTCCTGCAGGACAGCTCCCTAGGCTGGGGATACTGGAGTGCAGATTAGCATCAAATGGAGTGATAGGCACAATGTGGAGCCCTCAATGTGGAGGAAATATTTGCAGGTATATTAAGAGTCTCTTGCACTTTGTAACATATCAAGTGGCCTTCTGGAGGTTCCTATTTGGTTTCCTGTTACATTCCTGCTCAAGTTCTTTCATCTTAGTTTTTTCTGAGACACAGTTTAGGCCAGAAATGTTACAGTTCATAATATTTTCCCCAAAAAACTTCCTCGAGCTCGGTGACACTAGTTCAGAGATCAAACATGATGCTTCGTTTCCGCTTTTATCATCACAAAGCAGCAGTAATGAAGATTATAATTATCTGATCCTGCCTACTGCTGAAGCTTAAGAAACATAATTACATCTCATGGAAAATGCATTTTCCATTCCAATATATCTTAAATGCAGGCTTTAAAGACAGCAATTTGTTTTAAATATATCTTAGATTTAATAAATGTGTCGTATTAGGAAAAGTCCTCCACTGGTGTCCCATGAAATGGTGGACTTCTCAGGATGCTCTACCACGCATTGTGAAGGCATAATCATATGATTTTTTTCCTCTGACTCTTTTCTTTCATGAAACCATTGTTTCATCTTTACCAGTATATAAAATTTGTTTTTGGCTTTCGGAACTAAAATTTATCTATCCAAGCCCTCATATCCTTCTTAAATGCTAGAGAACTCAGAGAGTATCCATGCCACAGGAAGTGTTAGAATGACACATAAAACTGAAGAACAAATATTTAGCATAATTTTATCTGACCTACCTTACAACAAAGGAATAAGTAGAAATTCAGTATTTCTTAGGGTTTGGGGATGGAAGATTGATATTTTACTTAACAGTAATATCTTTTAAAAGATAGTTTAAACCCAGCACTCGGGAGGGCTACACAGAGAAACCCTGTCTCGAAAAACCAAAAAAAAAAAAAAAAAAAAAAAAAAGAGATAGTTTAAAAGTTTCTAATAAACAAAACTAGTTTTATGTGGAAGTCTTTGATCCACTTAGACTTGAGCTTTGTACAAGGAGATAAGAATGGATCAATTTGCATTCTTCTACATGATAACTTCCAGTTGTGCCAGCACCATTTGTTGAAAATGCTGTCTTTTTTCCACTGGATAGTTTTAGATCAAGTGACCATAGGTGTGTGGGTTCATTTCTGAGTCTTCAGTTCTATTCCATTGATCTACTTGTCTGTCGCTGTACCAGTATCATGCAGTTTTTATCACAATTGTTCTGTAGTACAGCTTGAGATCAGGCAAAACTAGAAAGAAATATGAAACATGTTTTCTTTATGTTTGTTGAAAGTAAACATTTGAATTATAAATATATTCTTCAAAAAGTCAATATACCTATTACATTTTTCAGTTCTCATTATATACTGGTAATATTCTGATAAAACATTCCATTTACTAAGGATTACTGCCCACTGGGCCAAATAATAGCTCAATAATAATTCTCAAGAATTGTCCCAACTCTATTTGTCTTTGTGAAATTATTAGATGTGGGTAAGTCAGGTAGTTAGTTTACTTATTTTTTTTTTTTTAAAGTTGAGAATTTTTGTTTTGAAATAGTCTCATTAAGTGATGCTACTTCATATAGGAGTCATCAGAAACTGAACTCTATAGCATAGTTTCGTTAAAATTAAATATTAAGTGATAAAAGAAAGAATAAGAGCCAGCTGTGTTTTATCCATATTGTGAATAAAAATATGTTTAAGACTAATTGGCATTTGCATAATTATGTGTGTGCATTTTTTATTTTTATAAAGAATTTTAATATATTAATTGATTGAGAAATTCCCATATTGTTTTTAGTTTAGATTTAATACCCTCCTTCACCTACTCCCAGATCCACAACTACCACTCAATTTCTTCTTTCTTTCAAAACCTATCCAGTTCTGTTTGGGTTGGACTACTCTACTACTCCTATGTATAAGACCTTCTCTAGAATGTGGGTGATGTAGCAGGTGTCACATAATTAAGGAAGAGTAACTTTCATTTTCCTAGGAGCAGTCAAATATCAATAGTTCATTACCTAGATGTGGGATTTCATACTTACTTACCTTTCCATATGCTGGCTTGAACTTTAGCTGCTTTCTTGTATACTGTCCATATTGCTCTGAGTTCATATGTGCATCTCCCCAAGCACTGTTGTCTTACACAAGTCTATCTGCTCCAGATCATATGCTCTTCCTTCTATACCCCTTTTCTACCTAAATCTGTATGCATTAAGGGGAAAGTATTGTGATATAAACATTATAGTTAGGGTTAAGCACTCCAGATTTTCTTATCATCTATTTGACTTGTGATTCTTTCCGTTGTTATCTACTGCAAGTTTAGACCTCATGGATGAAAGCTGAGTGATGCAATGATCTGTGCATAAAACAATAATCCATTAGGAGTTGTTTTAATGCCAGGTCTATTTAACAGGAAAGTAGTAATACATTTTCTCTATGACCCATATTTACCTGTCATTGACTCATTGACAGTGTCATGTATAGATTCCATCTCATGGAAAGGTTTTAAATTCAATTTTGGTCACATCCACAAGTGGTTGTTCACTCCCATAGCATTGGTGCTACTACTGTACCTGAGGGAATATCATGCCAGGAACCTTCTTTCATATTTTGCAGGGTTCACAGATGGTGAGACAATTGCTTCTCTTTTTTTCTTTCTAGTATCATGCATAGCATGTTCAGCATGCTGAAAACTAGCCAGTAAAGATGGAGCTTCCAGCTGGGTATCATCTAGTAGCAGAATAGCGTAGCTGATTTCTCCACGTTCTATGATTGAAATATGTAGAATCGTCAGCAACTCATTTTATTGTCAGATTGTACCAGTAGCAATGGCTATAGCTTACAAAGTTTGGACATCTTGGTTAGGTTGGTATAGCTGCGATATAGGAACTCTGGAAGAGTCATTTTACAACTTTCAGGCCACACATTTTTAATGAGAAAGTTAGTTTAGGAGCCTGGAGACATGAACTAAATAGACACAGAGTAAAAATGTTCACTGGCTTGCTTGTACTTCCTATTGTATTCTACGTGATTTCTTATATACGAAGTGACTACCTCGCCAGGGGTAAAACCACTGACAATGGCTGACAACTTTTACTTCAGTCACTAATCAGTATGCCCCCAGAGGCATGCTTATAGGACAATATTATGATTTTTCTTTTCCTCTCAAGTAAGGTTGCCTTCTCTGTGATGATTCTATCTTATATCAAGTTGACAAAGTAACCACACATGTAAATTTTATTATTTCCCTTTTCTTAACAACTGAATAATATTGCATTGTAAGAATTTACCACTTATCCTTTTCCCATTTACCTTGGCTATTGTACACATGAGGGTACAGTGAAACCTCAGAACTAGACTTCTCTGTGGGCAAAAAGAAACATTTATTTGGGAAACAAATTGCCAAGGCTGTATCGAAGAATAAACAAGAGCAACTTGATAGGAAAGCAATTGGATTTTATATAATAGGCAACAGGATGGAGGTCTTTAAGCTGATACAGGCTAATTGTTTAGATTAATTGGGAAGTAGATACCCTTGCCAGAGATAGCTGTTTTCTGGCAGGGTGAGGGGAGGATGGAAGGAGTGGTTATTTTGGCAAACAGAAACCCTCCTTGTGATATTTCTGAGGAATACCGAGTTTAAACTTCTGATTATCCAATAACAGTTCTTCTGTTTACCCCGTCAGAGTCCTTCTGTTTATGGCAATGTTATACATACTGCCAATTTTAGAACCTGCTTTCAAACTAACAGTAAATAATGCATTAGTGAGCATGGATGAGCTCTGTAATGAGATGGAGTCCTCTGAGTACATACAAAAGACTGATACAGTTGGATCCTTTGGTAGATTTATGTTCAGCTTTTTGAAGAACTTCAACAATTATATTCATAGTGGCTACACCAGTTTATGCAGTCATAAATAATGACTATGTGTTTATCTTCACCATATCCTCACCAGTAGCAGCTTGCTATTTTCACTTTTATTTTTGTTTAACTTTCATTTATTTATTTATTTATTTATTTATTTATTTATTTATTTATTTAATGTGATCACACTGTCACTCTCTTCAAACACACCAGAGTAGGTCATCAGATCCCATTATAGATGGTTGTCAGCCACCATGTGGTTGTTGGGGATTAAACTCAAGACCTCTGGAAGACCAGTCAGTGCTCTCAACCGCAGAGCCATCTTCTCTGCCCAACTTCTTATAATTTTATCTTAGGTAGTCTGACTAGAGTAAATAAAATCTCAAAATGTTTTTAATTGCATTTCACTGATGGCTACAGATGTTAAACATTTAAAATATTTTATTCATATTTTTGAAATTATAATATAATTAATATAATTTCCTCCCTTTTGTTTCTTCTTCCACACAGTGCATTATATGCCTCCTACACATATGTATGTATGCATGCATGTGTGTATGTATACATAGATAGATAGATACACACATGTATATATATATATATACACACACACACGTGTATGTGTGTGTGTGTGTATTCCTACAATCACATATATAAACTGCTTAGTCTGTATTATCTTACTTGTACATATGTACTAAGGGATGGCCATTTGATATTGGAAATATTAATGGTATTGGAAATATTATTGGTATATTTTCCCCCAGGGAAGACTATTTCTCTAGCTTTCAGCATTTCTTAGGTGCCAATATAGTTTTAGTCTATACTGAGCCCTCCTGTTGTTTTCCTGCTCACATTAGGTTATCTACTGTTGTCCTTGTTCAGCTACTATTTTGGCAGTCTTATTGGTAAGACTTAATGGAAGTAGTTTCTGACATTTCTAGGAAACACCATCTCACTGCAACTTTCTGTGTCTCTGAAATAATCTTTCCACATCTTTTTCAGAAATGATGTCTGAGCTTTAGTTGCAGTTGTAGTCATTGGAAATAGGTGCCATAACTCTCCATTTTGATTGCTTGTCGCTTAAGTGATCAGCCGCTTATGTTTTATTTTCAGAGAACTTCCTCTTAATTTCATGCTTTTCTTTTCAATAGGGTTTTTATGCCAGTATTGTGTTTTTTTATTACTATATGTCTGTAGTATAACAAAATCAGATGTGAATGGTAATACTTTTTTTTAGTTATTTTATTTTTAAGATTGTTTTAAGCAATCCTGTTTGTATTTCAACATGATGTTTTAGATATTTTAATTTCAATTTATGTAAAGAATTGGAGTTTTGAAGGAACATTATGATAAATATCTTTAAAAGTAAGGCAGTGTTAGGTAGTCAACAGCCTCGTCATTTTTTAAAATTTAAAACACTTAGAGCTGTGTTTGGCATATTATGTTTAAAAATAAATGAGTAATGTCCAGGAAAAAAGCACAATCAGTGAATTACTTGCTATGGAAGCATGAAGACAAGTGTTCAATTACATGTGACACGTGCTTATATTCCACGCACTGTGGGATCAGAGACACACAGACCTCTTGCACTCACACGAAAGATATTCTAGTTTACATGATTGAGATACAGGGACCAGTGTGAGATCCCGCTCCGAAACACAAATTATGGTTACTGAGAAACAACATAGAAGGTTGAAGCTTGACTGCCCATGAAAGGACACACACTAGAGAATCTTTCAGTGAGAAATAGCTCACATCATTATCATTAAGTAAGTCAGGAAATAAAGGGATTTCAAATCACAGCTCCTTGCATTACCTCTTCCATTTCACAATGGCCTACCTTCAACCTTCCTGTTTCTAATGCAAGCACTTCTATAGCTACTGCAACAGGCAGTAGAAAATTTGAAGCCCCCAGGATGCTCGTTTTGCCCATTATGATCTTTATTTTCATTCACAGTTTCTGGAAGTCAAAACATTTCTGAGCATCATAGAGATGATACTTGGGTGACCCTGCATGTTCAAGAATATAATTAAAGCTGGTTTTCTATTTTTCCCAACTCAGATACAATGCTTTTACATGTTGCCCCAAAGTTAATAACTCTGTGGCAAAATACTGCACCCGCAGACCACTTTTCTCTCTTTAAATGTGGAATTTTGGTGGGTAAGGAGATGAGGATGATTTGTGCAGAGTTGAGAAAAGGGAGAATGTGATCAAAATATATTCTATAGAAAATTTTATATAAAAATAGAATTTGTATAACACATTACTTTTAAGTTCTTTATATTTAAGTTTAGAATTATATTAGCCCTCTAGTTTTTTACACTTCTGATTAGAACTAGATCTTTTAATGTAAATTTTATAGTTGTATGCTAATTACAGATATTATTATATGTAAAATAGGTAATGGGGATATTTAGAAATTAGTTTAGAACACAAAGTATATTATTATAATTATTTATTAGCTGGTGTTAGGTCTGAACATAAATTTTCTCTTACTTAAAAATGCAATTCTACAAAAGTAATAAAATGTGATTTTAGTGTTTTATACAATTTAAATTTCTTACAGCCAGATGATAATTGTCATATATCACATTATGAATACAGTCTTGAAATGAGAATAATGTGGAGAAGAAAGTTTACAGGGAATGTTTTCTGAGTCTGAGTCTCTTAAGATCATTGATTTCTTCTTTGGCCATAGCCTAAGCTTGTGGTCTCTCTTTTAACATATACCTGGGGCTAAGGTTAACACGACAGATGTACTGATAATCACTCATACGAAATGCTGATGTTCTTCAGAATGACTGCTCAGCAGAGTCAGTGTTGATGTTCTGATGAGAACTGTTGTCCTCTAAATTTATATGCCACAATGCCTTTATTACATATTTTCATTGGATTATCACTCTACAATGTGGTAGTCATGTACTAGTTTGTCATTTATTTTTAAATATTTCAAGATGACATTTATTTCAACAACTAGGAAGAAAAAGAATGCACACCGTTTTCTCAGAACACACCATCAGCACACATAAATGAGATGGAGACTTTGCAGTTTAGTTTTAGTTTGTTTTGGCACTGATCTGTCATCTTTCTGTCTCTTCTGTAGCCTCCTGTTTGCTATCACTCTACAAGTCAAACAGCATACTAATGTAACTCAAATGCAGCAGCATGCTCAGTGATGGGCAAAAAAATTTTTCATTACTCTCAGAGGAGTGTATGTTCACTCATAAAATTACACTTTTATATCTAGGAAAGAGGTGAACCTAAAGTGACTTTTGGCCATTGAAATGCTAAAATTCCCTTGTAGTTTTATGTATGTGAATCTCTGCAACAGTAGCTGAATCTAACTCATTGTCAGTGTAAAAAATATGTGAGTGTCTGCCGTGTACCACAGACTGCAAATCGGGCACAGTACATAGAGCCTGAGCGAGCAATCAGCCACTTTCTCTAGAGACAAATAACACTGTGCACAGCTGGGGGAAGAACTGCGTGAACTATAAAATACTTCAAGTCAGTGAGTAAAATTGTGAGTATTGTGGAAAGGGGAGGGAGCAATATGATATTTCTGGATTTCATCCCTAGATATAATAGATTTACTCTGAAGCCAAAGCTGCTTTTCAACTCCTGGTCCTTTCTCCTTAGACTTCCCAATGCTGGACTGCAGTTATGTACCTCTACACCTATTTGGAATGTTTGCTTTGCTTTTGATTCTCTCCTCCTCCTCCTCCTCCTCCTCCTCCTCCTCCTC
>NC_034591.1:81966891-81981442 GCF_900095145.1 Mus pahari
CTCCTCCTCCTCCTCCTCCCCCTCCTCTTCCTCCTCCTCCTCCTATTCTTTTTCATACATATTACTGCACATTTGGATATTCTCTGGGGATGATCATGTGGAAAAAGGGATTGATACATTTACTAGTAGGTTTCAGTCAGATTGTTGTTTTGGTAGATGAATTTTAATACAGCAATATGGCTGCTCTGGCAAAGGATCACATCAAAAGATTTAGGTTTGTTTGATCTGGTTAGAATGGACATCTTTAATCCCTCTGGCTGAAATATAGACATAGACAAGTCCTTAGGATACACTTTTAACCCTCAAGCAATGTAGGTAAGGTTAGTTTGTATAAGGAAGTAACAAGGTTTGAAAGTGACATCTATTTGAGGGGAAGACAAAGTGACAAATCAGAGAAAGATTTGACAGAATGAGTCAGAAATAGGATATGCCCTACACTCATGAGAAGAGAAAGTAAAGAGAGGTGGCATATGAGAGAAATGCAGAGAGAGAGAGAGAGAGAGAGAGAGAGAGAGAGAGAGAGAGAGAGAGAGAGGAGAGACAGAGAAACAGAGACAGAGAGACAGAGAGACAGAGAGACTGAGACAGAGAGAGGAGGCTGTTTTACCAGGACAGCTTTACAGAGACAGGTTGCATGTGAAGACAAAACAAGACAGAGAATGAGAAGGTGCCAGAAAATTAAAACAGATTGCTAGGTGTAGTGTGAGGCCAATCAGAGTATACATTCAGTTAGAAGCAGAACAAATCCACTTTGAATCAATCAGGTTGGAGAGGAGTTGGGGCCAGAACAACTGAGTTGAACCAACCAACCAAAGTTCAGGAAAGGCTAGAAAGAGTGAATTTATTCAACAGTAGGTCTCCAAGATGACAATTACATCTGACAAATAAAATGCACATTTACAGGTTTTGATAAACATGTGCTGGAAATTTATTTTAAAAATTCCTCAAGAAGACTTGATATAAGCTGCAGATTTTTGAAGTCTGAGTCTAGACATGTGCTCCTGATATGTGCTCCCAAAAGTCATCATCACAAGGCCACTTCTGAAGCTGCACTTGTATATTTAATGGTTTTTCTTCATATGTAAGGGTTTTCTATTTGGTGTTGCAGCACAAAAATTTCACTAAATGCCAATGTACAAGTCATTCTAAATTTCTCTCCTTTAAATATTACATCAAACATTATAGGAGTCCTGCTACTTGTCTTTCTGAATTACACCTCTTAAATGCCATTGGGCATATATTTAGGTATTCCTACACACACATAGGTTATGAGTTATGACTATAGTTTTGATGTTGTCTACAATTTCATTGTTAAAAGGCACAGGAAGATATTCTGTAATAAATTGTTATTTTTAAGTTTGCTCTTCTGTATTTTCTTTTTATGCTAGACATCCATTCTTCAAGATTCATGATAATTTACACTAATAAGAACTGTAGCTTCTCTTAAAAAATGTGGCACTGCATATGTTATTGTAATCACAGGTTAGAGAGTTTAGGCTACAAATATTAGTCATGATATCACTTAGTACTTGGAAACATGCTTTTTGGACAGTGTAGCTGGGTGAATGAATAAGGATAAAGATAATATAAAAAATTTCATCAGCAATGGCATGTGCTACAGAAAATTAATTCTTTATGAATATGTACCGGGTATTATAAGATAAAATAGTATATACAAATTTTATTAATTTCATTATATATAAAAAACAATTTTCAAAGGTGGAACATACAAAAGAAAGATTGAAAAAAATTCTGAGTAAATTTTAGAACCACAAGGGACAATACATATTTTGATGATCTTTTACTTTAAGTTTCAGACATATATATATATTATATAATAATATAACAATATATATTTATAATTGATAAAATTATATTATTTGTAAATATATGTGTTTATGTGTCTAGTAATATAAGTAAGTGTGCAAAACTGAAAGCTCATTTACAAACTAATGACTCAAAGTTGTTGAAAATGCAAAAAATCAGTAATTCATACATAATCATATTGATTATCTGACAACTCATTCAATGATATCTGTCACGATTACTGAAAACAATTATCAAAATCATATTCTATAAATAAAACACAAGTTAGAGCCTCCTTATATATGCACACACACATTTTCCCATACTTACCAATAGTCACATACATAATTGAAAGGTGAAAATGTCCTTATTATCAACATGGGAATAATAATTGAATCAACAAGCTTCTAATAATCTCATATATAGACCATATATAATATTTAATACTAGTATTCAAAGGCATGAAACTGCTCATGATATAATAACACTAAGGCACACATCATTCTGTGTGTGTGTGTGTGTGTGTGTGTACGCATGTGTGCATACGTGTGTGTGTGTGTGTGTGTGTGTGTGTGTGTGTATGTGTGTCAAAGAGATAGATGATAGATCAGGAACCTTGAACATACTAGGCACATATGTGTATGTGCTATGCTACTTCTGAACTTAGAGGTAAAATTTTGTGTTTGATGAATTCCTAATTAAATTATATACAGACAAAATAATTGATATACACAGTCAGAAAAAATCAATTTATGATAAAAATGGAGGGCAGAATGTTGTGGTACTTAAATTTTTTTCCGTTGTCTCTATGGCTATGAACTTTTATTAAACTCAAATGAAGCTATAATAGGGTTCTTCAGACATATTAAAAATAACCTTGTAGAATGATTTCTGAGAACAGTCCCTATCTTTCTCAATTTATCCTTCATTGAGTTTCAGCTAGACTAGCTGAAGGGAGTGCTTAGTGGTAGGAGTAAAGTGAGTGTATTGCCAGACAGGTGATTAAAGAAAGTTAACCACATCTTTCTCAGTCACTTCCTTTGGGCTCTTTATTCTTTATCAGATGAAATATCGCCTTTCAAATCAGGGACACTGTGCAAAATAGGAATGGATCTGAGATGACACACATCCTAAGCTCCTTTCCTGGCTCTGATCCTTTTTAACTATCAGACATTAGACAGTCCCTGCACTTCCTGAGTCTATTTCCTCTTGTAAAAAATGAAGGGGCTGGAAGAGAATGATCATGAAATTACCCTCCTTTTATGTTGTAACAATGCAGTAGCCCTCCCTTTTGCCGCTCTCAGCCTTTCAAATTTGAGAAATTCTTGCTCTATGTTTTTCTTAGTTGTACAGACATGATTCATTATTATGATGTAAAGACTCCCTACTGTGCCACAGCTGGCACAGGTGAAAGAAATTAAGCAAGAGCACACTATCACTGTAAGACCTCATCACCTACTCTGCTTAATTATAGAAGTCAGAACTGGAATATGAGATTTATGAAGATAAGCTGAAATGCAAATAATGGGTTCAGGGTAATGTAAGGTTGATGATGTGTTATTTTGGAATCTTAAGTTCTCAAGTTCTGTATAAGTCAAGTAAGATAGCATCATAAATTTCAAAGAGAAAAATCGATCCTCCGGTCTCTAGGCCAGTGGGTATAGAGTAAAAAAAAAATTAAATTTGATGATTAATTACATTAATGAACACCAAGAAAATAAATAACCAAAAGGTAGCATGATTCCTCTGGTTATAATTTATATCTATTCAAATGACTGTAGGAAAGTAAGTAATGGATGTTAATTTATACAAGACATTAAGAAAAACACTCATTATAGACTTGCCATATGGCATGGAGATGTGGGATGGTATTCTCTCATAAATCAACTGGTGAAACAAGGATCTCTATTGAGTTTCTCTCCCTTTCTCCTCCTCCGTTCTTCCTCTGTCTCTGTCTCTTCTCCTGTCTCTGTTTCTCTCCCCCGCCCCCTCTCTGTGTCTCTCCATCCCTCTCAGTCTCTTGTTTTCCCAAAGGATGTTTGATGTTTGTTTATTACATTCCCAAGACTGGTATTGTTTTCAAGGTTTTAGGTGGTGATTTAATAATTGACTTCTAAATGAGTGTTTAATGTTACATGAAATGACCAGAAGGATAGATTGTGCTAAATAAAATCTAGTTTTATAAGTCAAGAGTAGCATTTCAAATAAAAGATATATAAAATAAATAAATAAATATACAAACATAAAAACAAAAACCCCTGTTCAAGTAGGCAATTAAGTATAGAATGTGAGGAATTCAACTTGGCAGTGTTTATTAAAGGATACCAAGATGTTTGGACTTCCCTAATAGAATAATAAACAAATGGCCATTTCTTTATATTGTTGTTCAGAATTCATGCTAACTACTTACCTATAAGAAAAAGGCTTAATTAAAAAGTAATTGAAATAAGACTAGAAAAGAAACTATATTTTAGAATGATTTCTCAAGATCGTGGGTAGAAAGTCATGCTTGTTGGGTTTACCTGGAATAACTTCCTCCTTTCATAACTCATTTTCCTCGAGATTAGATTTATGGAGGTACGATATTCTATAATAAATCACTGCTCAAACTACATTCCGCTGATCTTCCTTACTTCTCTGAATTATATTGTTAAGAATATTAAGGGAAATTCTGTAATCAAAGCTATGTAAAGGGCTCTGCAAGTTATACAAGTTATTCCCAAGAAGAATTAGTTCTGGTTGGCTGTTACTACATATTCACACATACAACTGCTGTTCCCACGGAATACAGTGTTGGTATTAGTGTGATTCAGACTGTAGATACTTTCTTTTTCACGAGACTTCCTGTCATTAAGACCTATATCTGGGCCTTTATTATTATAACATGAATAAATTTATTAGGTCTATATGTGTAGAAGGTAAGACAAGATGTAAAGATTTTAGGATTTTAAAGAATTAAAATTGTGGGTTGTGGGCCATAGTAAACCTAGACCTAGGACTTGTGTGCTAGTTCATAGAGTAAATAAATAATAAGATAACTTAAAAATAGAATTTTGTTTTAGCCAAAAATAAAAGTATCAACCAGGCACAATCATGTAGAAAAGCATATGTATTCTTTACTCTATTGCCACCATACATACAAACAGGAATAAAAACAGAACATCTGAGTATCCAGACATTGAAGGATCCAGTAAGGAAAGAGACTCACTTTTGCAACAGTGTAAGTTAATATAGAAGCCAGGTGTGGTGGTGCATGCCTTTAATCTCAGCACTCA
Source organism: Mus pahari (assembly GCF_900095145.1). NCBI lineage: Eukaryota > Metazoa > Chordata > Mammalia > Rodentia > Muridae > Mus > Mus pahari. The sequence goes on from NC_034591.1 coordinate 81,971,973, forward strand.
GGAGGCAGAGGCAGGCAGATTTCTGAGTTCGAGGCCAGCCTGGTCTACAAAGTGAGTTCCAGGACAGCCAGGGTTATACAGAGAAACCCTGTCTTGAAAAACAAAAAACAAAACAAAACAAAACAAAACAAAAAACCAACCAACCAAACAAACAAACAAACAAACAAAAAGTTAATATAGAATCCTGTTTATGATGTATTTAGTATCTGCTGAATGAACCATTAGCTCTTGCTAAAGTTCTGACAATAAACAAGTTCTGCCCTGGGCATTTCCTGGAAAGAGTTTGCTACTACTAATAGAAGAAAGCACAAAGGAGAGATAAGGTCAAATAATTCCACAAATGTAAAAAAAAAATAACTAACACATAGCTTGGTAAACATAGAGCCTGAAGAGACTCACTTAGTGCTCTTTCCACTAATATTCTAATGGGGTCTGAGGCTTTGTGGATTTGAAGCAATTATATAATCCCTCCTTTCATCAGAATTTTAGCTATGATTTACAATTTTAAAAATGAACTAATGTGGTCCAAAATTGATTTACCTTTGATTTATGTACAATAAGGTTTTATGGAGCTTTGAAAAACACACTAAAGGCACTTTAGTATGTAAATTCTATGATGATTAAAAGGTGCCATGCCAATGCATGTATAACTAGGCATTGCAGCTTATGTAATTCTATAAATACTAAGGTGAAATACTAAACAAAATCAATCATGAAAATGCAAGGTAAGTGTTTTTGTTTCTCAGAAGGTCAAAAGAGCTCCTGGGCAGTGCGTATTCAAAGGCTAAGGAGCCATGTAATCTCCAAGAACAGAAGCAAATATGAAGTATTCGAGAATTAAGAACAGAGTAGACATAGAAGAGACTCACCACTGTAAATGAGACATGATGGAATTTGTACAAAGGGGCTTTCACTGCTAATGGCATTATCAATTCACTGCATTTGCCTTTATCTAAAAGTAAAGAAGATATTTCAAAAGTTTGTTGTTGTGTTTTTGTTATTGTTTTTGTTTTTGTTTTTCCACAAGTATCTGATGGCCTGAGAGATTCCATTTTATCTCAGTCACAATGGCTATTGTCAAGAAAACAAATGAGAGAAGATGCTGGTGAGGATATGAGGGGAAAGGACATGAACACACTGCTGATGAGAATGCAAATTAGTGCCACACTATGCAAATCACTATGGTGATTCTGACAAAACCTAAAAATAAGTCCACTATATGATCAGACTATACCATTTCTCGGAATCAAAACCCTTTTCTAAAAAGATTAAAAACATCTTCATTATGTAGTCTTTCAAACCAAATTTTGAGGTCAAAAACACTAAGGATTCTGTCTCTGTTATCATCTGAAAAATGTGAATCTTAATATACACTTCAGAATATTATTCCTGAGATTAAATGACAGAACTTCTAGTTTTTCTGTGCCTGTGGAAGTTTCTCCATAGAAAGTATTAGTCTCCCCAGCAAACCTTCTCTGTACTTGTCTACCTCTGTGACTTAATCTCAAAACTCGTGCAATCCAACAGTATGGTTTACTTCTATATTTCACTTCCCCTAGTTTCAGTCTCAAATGGTAATCATTATCCATAACAATAAATAAATAGTTTTAGAAATAAATATTTCTAAATTAAGCCTGGGTGTTAGATGTTTTCCTTGGCAAATTACTTTTTGTACAAGTAATAGGATCAAGGTTTGTATCACCAGAACCTGTGTCACAATTTTTTGTCTGCATTCTCATTATAGGAAATCATTGTGGATTGCTACCTAGCTAGTCTAGCCATGTGGTGAGCTGCAGGTTTAGTGGAAAACACTCTGTGTGTGTGTGTGTGTGTGTGTGTGTGTGTGTGTGTGTGTGTGTGTGTGTACTGAAGAAGTGGCACACAACAGCAACCCACCAACAACCACTAACCCACCTGCCTCTTGGATCCTAGCATCTATATAGCCCCTGAAAAGTTCCTAGAGTTCTGAACATCACACAATCACAGCAACCACATGCTGCTGGCAAAATCATGCCCTTGTCCAAGGGAAATCACGCTGCTGACAATCTGAAACAGCCCCATATTCCCCACCTGGGGTTAAAGTGAAAACATATTTTTATAATATTTCTGTGCTTTTTAAAGAACACAAAACTTCAAAATTGTCACTATGGAAGGAAATAGCAGTGCATTAGCTGTTCTGTGCACTGAGGGTGAAGATGCAAGGACAGTAAAATAAGCTATACTGAGAGAGTAGACCACTCTATATTTCTCTCAATGTGATTGATGGTTGTTATTATTGTGACTATCTACTAAATTTAATTTGACATTAGAGCATAGATTAGTATATATAAGAAAAACCTATTTAGGGATCAGTAATATCTGCCTCCAGGTATTGTGTCGAGTCAGGGAACATGTTTCTACTTATCAGGTGGAATAGATCTCCTTAGCAGTAATCCAATTGTAAGCCTTTGACTTGGTATAGAAGGTGCTCGTTTTTCTGGTAAATGCATTTCTATAGTGTTTGTTTAATAAATAAAGAAATTTAAGTAATCTAAAATCCATTTTAAGATCAATACCCATCTATTAAATTCATCTTATTTTGCTTCAGAAACTTTTCATAGGAATCACACATGAAAGCACAGTAAAATCTTTTATTTTTAGAATAATTATTATATTCATAAACTTTTACTGCCAATCAAATTCAAACGAGGATATTAGTTCTTCCCTAATTTGCATAAAAATACACATGTGTATACCTATGCAAGAACACTTTGTCTTTTAGAGCATCTGGGTGCCATTACAGGGATAAAATGAAAAAAAAAATTAAAAAGCCTTGTTAGTCCTGTTGCTCTGTCAGTGTTTGTAAACACACACCAGCATCTTAAACTGGGGGAAACAAAACACACACACACAAAAAAAACGATAAATCTCTTATGATCACATAAAGATGGATTATAATAATTCTGAGCATGACAGTCTGTGAAGGCTTAGGATGTGAAGACAATGCACTGTTAAGCTTAGGATGAGACATATAAATGCAGCTATGAGCAGAACACCTCTTCAGTTTCTTATATACTTCATCTAAAAAATCTTATAAATTTAAAGGGTAAAATATCTAGCTTACTTATATAAATACAAGAGAAGTTCTGGGCAACACCTGAGTCCTCCTACATGCATTCCAGTTATTAACCATAGGTGTTTCCTTATACTGACTATGTAAAAAACAAATATCAAACTTCAGGTCTGCAGGAAATAATAATGTAAACCCATCCTTCCATCATTTTCCCAAGGGATCTGAAATATGAACCAGAATTTTGTCTTATGCCATAAAACTTGTAATCAAAAGATTTGGATTACCAAAGAACAATGACAACACAAACAAAAGAATGTACTTTCTTAAACCATGCATGGAACCTAGATGTATGATAGACTTGAGACAGAAATTACTACTTTTCCCAATGATTCTAGAAGCAGCAAATCACAGAACACAATTTAATTTTGCTCTATGATAATAGAAAATATTACATATCACCATTAAGCATGTACTGCATAGTCCTGTCTCTTCAAAATCTTTTTTTTATTAGCTTAACTCCCTGAGCTGTTAAATGTAGCACAAAACTTCTGTTAAATTCCCTTGCTTTGCAGAAGAAGAACAAATTCTTTTTAATTGGAAGATTGCAGAGGAGGATGTAAAACAGGAGAGCACTTTTAAAAGTTTGGGTAGTTTAGAAAGGAAAAATTCTGGATGCTTCAGCAAATTGCCAACCCTGGGAGATTCAGCTTTGTGTATTATTGCTAATGCAATGCTTTTAGTGTACAGTAAATTAGATCTTGAGCACATTACGGACCAAATTCTATCCTTTTATTCTAGTGTGTTATTCTTAACAGGTTCCATCAGAAAGTTTGCTTGGTAACTGCAAAGCCGTTTCTGTGTTACAAAATTATTTCTCTGTCTCACCTCTGATATACTAAAAAGAAAATGCCAGGGTGAGGAGTTTGCCCAAATTCAATAGCATAATTAATAATTTCTGAAAAAGTATTTTTTGATTAGAAATAATTGTATGTTTTAATATGACTGCATCACAAGTGTGTGATGGATTAAATTTAGATGTTTGTATGAAATTGCAAATATTTCATAATCAAATTTAACAGTAAGCCATAGAAAAAGATGACTAGCTGGATTTCTGCTTAATAATACAAGATGAGAATAAAATCATAAATTCTATTTTGTCAAATTGCCAATCATAGTAATTAATTATCTAAGTATGTGTATAATCTATAAACAATTTTGCAATTACCAAATAGTTCAAATTCATATTATATGTTTATGAATCCTTCCTTTTTTCTTTCCTTTTTTCTTTTTATTTGCATGATCTTCAAAGTTTGTTTTCCTTAGCTTGGTTTTGTTTTCATTTTTTGTTTTGTTATATTGGAAAGCCATTAAGGCACTGGCTTCCAGCTGGGGAAATTGTGGGCCAGTCCCTTAAGACATGTCATGGGTGGTTGAACGTCTGATAACTAATAATCTTGACCCAGCTGCATCATGCAAGTTCAGCTAAACCTTGTGTGTTTCAGCTACTAAATCACTTCTGAGTTTTTTAACCCTCTATGAAGGTATATTTACAGTTCTCAAAGGATTCCATTTTTACTACCAGAATTCTGTCATACTTAGTTCCATGGGATTAAAGACAAGAGAAAACAAAGTATAGAACAAAATGTGAAATTCTGACCCAAAAGGAATAGTGCTTGTTATATTTTCTTATAGATGACTGAATAAAGCATAAAAGTTCCCAATTATTGGAGAAGACATGATAACAATAACAAATGTAATGAATAAATAATTTTATAAATCTGGTTAGATGAGTTCTATGGAGAAAGAAAAGTATAAGCAGAATGAGGGACAGGAGTATAGCTCTGAGCAAAGATTTGATAAAGTAAAGGGGGTAGCCAACTGCAGTAGGAACACTGGAATTTCAACATCTGAGATAAAAATCCCAATGATTCCTGGACTTCCCCACTTAGTGAACGCAGATGCAACAGTGCAGATTTATTCACTCTCAGAAAACCTTGCCACAGAGAATGAGCTTCTTTCCATGACAGCAAACCCAAACCATTCTCTCTCACTTCTGTCTAGTCACAACCATCACGTACCTCACGGAATTTGGCCCCTCTTCAATTATTTTATAATTGGAGGCACTATCTTGTTTTGTATATCAGTTTTGCTTCAGATTCAGTATATAACTCAAGGTGGCCTTGAACTCATAGTGTTTTACTGCCTTAGCCTCCGAAGTACTGTAATTGGTTTACACCAAGGTAAGTTCCTTTTGTTTCTCTACACATCAAATTCTTGAATCATGCACATACTTGCATCTAAAGTTGACATTAGTACCTTCCCTAGCATCATTTGTTGCAGAGCAATAAAAATATAATCAAATGTAATGTGTTATCAATATGATACTAGTTTTTTTTCAATACATTGTTTAGTCACACTTCTTTACATGTAGGATTTTAGGTTTCTGTGAATGACTTTATCTTTTGTATGTACATATAAATAAGGATAAAAAATAATTGTATACCTTTTATTGACACTAATTATAAATTAAATATGTTCGTGACAATTGTTCTGTACTTATAGTTATTATTGGCTTAAGAGCATGATGTGGAACATTTCCTTTCAGTAGTGTGCTATGATATTACTACCAAGAGTATATATTCTTTTAGCAGCCCAAGCATAAAGTCCACAGTGTGACTTCACCAATGGAGATTCTAATATATATCATGGAATTATGAAGAAGAGATGACAATGCAGAGAAAATCATGATTAGGCCAGATATTAAAATAGCACTTATATAATTAGTTATGACAAAGTTCCTGATAATTAAACTTTAAAATTAAATTTTGAAAATAAAATCAAGATATAAAATGGAATCAGCTGAAATAAGCAATGACTCTGGGTTGCTTACAAAGAAGTAAATACTTACAAGTAAAAGGGAAGGTAGTTTGAAGTTATTAAGATCTAATGTGTTGTCTTATAAATGTAGCAGAGGATGGCCTAATCGGCCGTCAATGGGAGGAGAGACCCTTGGTCTTGCAAAGATCATATGCCCCAGTACAGGGGAATGTCAGGGCCAGGAAGCAGGAGTGGGTTGGTTGGGGAGCAGGGCAGGGGGAGTGTATAGGGGACTTTGGGGATAGCATTTGAAATGTAAATGAAGAAAATAAATAAATAAATAAATAAATAAATAAATAAATAAATAAATAAATAAAGTAACTTAGGAGTGATGATAAAGCACGGTAACCTTAGTATGGATTTTGGTGGAAGGAAATATTGGAGGGGATGTTCATTTAATCTTCCTATGCTAATGTGATGGTACTTTTAACATCAGCTGTTGATTTGGTTTAGGCTAAGTACTTGACTGTGTTTCTTCTAGAAGTCTGAGTGACCAGTTAATTCTCTGCTGGATATTCTTGACTGAAACAAATGTTTTGGAATTGCTGTCCAGCTGAACTTGCCTAGTTGCTGATACCCAGATGCCAGTGACATAACAAAAACAAGGTGGATGATATATTAGGACACACACTAAATAAATGCTTTCTGTGGATATAGAGTGAATGAAAGTTTTGTAGTGTTTATGTAGTTTGTGCTTACCTTGCCTGGAGTAGTCTTCCATGCCTCTCACTTAAATTTTTCTCAACTCTGGCTGAGAGGGTGGGACATCTACTCTGCACACACTCCTTGCTCATAGATGACTAGGAGCCCAGTCTGCCAACCTTTACAGCTCAGGGTTTAAATCTTTCTCCTATAACACATTATTTTTCTTTCCTTATGTCTCAGATTATCTTTAACTTTGTGACTCTCCTGATAAAAGCTTTTTTTGAAGTAGAGTTTTACCTCGGAGCTTTTTGAAAATACAGAATATATGGACCCAATTTTGACCTATCTGGTTAGAATTGATAGTAATTATTTTCTCTTTTTTGCTTATTTTTTAATCCTTGAGTCTTTTTTTTTTTTACACTCCAGTCTTTATCCCCATCCAGTTCAACCCTCTGACTATTTCACATCCCAGACTTCCTTTTTGTCTCACATCAGTTGGTGTACGCTGCCTGGTTGGTGGCTCAGTGTCTGGAGATCTCAGAGGTCCAGGTTAGTTGAGACTGCTGGTCTTCCTATGGGGTTGTCCTCCCTCCCCAGCTTCTTCCTGCTTTCTCCTAATTCAACCAGAGGGGTCAGCAGGTGCTGTCCATTTGTTGGGTGCAAATATCTGCATCTGACTCTTTCAGCTGCTTGTTGGGTCTTACAAAGGTCAGTCTTGCTAGTTTCCTGTTGATAAGCACACAATAGCATCAGTAATAGTGTCAGGCCTTGGGCCATCCCCCTGAGCTGGATCCCAGGTTGGACCTGTCACTGGACCTCCTTTTCCTCAGACTCTTCTCCATTTTCATCCCTGAATTTCTTTTAGACAGGAACAATTCTGGGTCAGAGTTTTTGACCCAGATATCACTTGATGCCCTGTCTTTCTATTGAAGGTAGACTCTACAAGTTCCCTCTTCCCACTGTAGGGCATTTCATCTAAGGTCCCTCCCTTTGAGTCCTGAGAGTCTCTCACCTCCTAGGTCTCTGGTACATTCTAGGGGGTCCCTCTCTCAACTTCCAACTCCCAAGGCTGCCTGTTTCCATTCTTTCTGCTGGCCTTTAAGGCTTCAGCCCTGTTCCCCCCAATACCTGATCATGTTCCCACTTTCCCCTCTCTGTTCACTTTCCTACCCTCCCACCCTTCCCCACCCCCCACCCTAGCCCACACCCCAGTGATTGCTCTTTTCTTCCTCCCAAGTGGGATTGACAACATATTAATTTGGGCTCTTCTACTTGTTAACTTTCTTGAGTTCTGTAGATTATATCCTGTGTATTCTATACTTTTTGACCAATACCCACTTATTACTGAGTACATACCATACATGTCTTGGAGTAATTATTTTCAAGTGTTTCAAACACATACAGTTTAAGAAGCACCAGCTGATCACATGTTCCTCCAATTTGCTCTGGTAAGTAGGCAAGCTCTGTGTTAATTGAATCTGTATTGATACTATCTTGTTACCTGAGCCAACTTCTTAACCCATAACCAACCTGTCCCTTACTCTTCTGTCTCATTTCTTTTTCTGATTTATTTTTAAAATGTCAACTGAGCGCTGTCCTCTCCTGTCTCGATGCAATATGATCATCCACAAACCAGCAGTTCTGATGTTATCACGTTCTCCTGGAGAGCTGAAGTCCCATTCAAGCTTTAAATATGCTGTTTGCTTCTTTTCTTCCCTCCTCCCTTCTCATTTTTGGAAGTTTAAACTAAAGTTCTGTTCTTTGAGCTCTGGGTTATTATAGTTCTCAATGTCATTCTTCCATTGTTACCTGGAATCTATATAAAAATGATATAAAATATGTGCACGGGATCATCAATTTTTTGGTTTGCCTACTGCTTGGTCTAAGTACAAACAGGAGAAATAGCAAGGATGTCAGCCTGAGCCCTCTTCCTTACCTCTCTACTTCAGTTTGTTAGACAGGGAATTTGTCAGATTAATTAACATTTAGATATGAGACAGTTATGCTCAGATTTGCTATTGTTATTTCATATGATTTATTTCTGCAAACATTTAATTATGAATGAACAAATAACAAAAAGAAACCCAGAGTGCTCTTGAATATGTCACAAAGCAGAAAAACCTAAAGGAATATTAGATAGGTCCTCAAATTTCTTAATTTGGTTAACAAACTAAGACAAAAACATACATGGAAGTCATTCATGGTATGAAATAATTATTTTCCCAGTTTTTTAACAATTCACTATTTCAAATTATGTATTCAAATAGAATATCACATTTTGGTTAAATATGTCTTGATTGATGATAATTATTCTAAATCAATGTTCATGATGGAACAGCAATAGTTTTCTGGACAAATATTGGCCCAAAGTGCTGCTACCCATACATCATTATCATGTGTTGTTATTGAGTAGCCAGGACCTACCCACATGCATCAATATTACTGAAGGATTTCAGAACCTTTTCCTGGACTATGGTCATTCACTTACAATTCTTTGTTACCCATTCCGTATTTGTAAACATTTCATCATGTAGCTTAAATGATGCTTTTAAAATGCTGCTGTGGAAAGTTGTCCATTTGTTGACAGTGATCATGTTTTCATGTTTATTGCAATCTTAATTGGTAGTTCGGAAAAATATGTTCACTTTGCTTTTTATCTGAAAATGCTTTCCTTTACAGTTTTTATAGTCAGTTATATATTTTTGTTCTTGTTATTTTTTAGCACTATATACAGAGAGTTGACTGGAAAGTGAGCAAATGAAGTGACAGAGGAACCATTCTGCTGTTTCTCTTTGTGACAACCATTGAAAAATCTTTCTAAGCAGAGAGAAAGAGAGAGGGAGGGGAAGGGGAGGGGAGGGGAGGAGAAGGGTGAGGGGAGAGAAGGGGAGGGGAG
>NC_034591.1:81981582-82005563 GCF_900095145.1 Mus pahari
AGGAGAGGAGAGGAGAGGAGAGGAGAGGAGAGGAGAGGAGAGGAGAGGAAAGGAGACAAACATTCTCACACATCATGACACCTTTCTAAAGATAAGTGGACAGCTTTCAGGAGTATGTATGTTCTCTGCATCTATCATGCAATCTCTAAGACCAAACTTGGGTTATCAAGCTTAGCAGCAAATGGCTTTACCAGTCCAAACATTTCACTGTCTCTTGATTGCTTTAATGTAGCTCATAAACATTTTTTATTATTTTGCATGTAGATTTTGAGACATATCAAAGGATATATTTAATTTCAAGAAATGTTAGTAGTTAACAGTAGTCTGGAGAAAATAAGGTGCTGATTACTTGGTTGCTATGATGGTCAGGATTAACTGCTATTTTATAAGAATTTAGGTTATCTGGGAGAATCTTCTGTGGCCATTCCTATAGAGAGTAATCTTGAATGTAATAATTGTGGTGATGTGACCCACAGACTTAGTAGCAAATGCCATGGATAGGATCCTGGATTGCATAATTGGAGAGAGGCTGCTGCATAACAACATTCATTCCTTCCCACCTTCCTAACTACATACATAATGGGGCAAGTTGACCTTCGAACTCCACTACCATACCTTCACTTCCATGATGGGCAGGAACCATATACCAAAATAATCTCTTTCTATCTTGAAAGGGTGTTTTCTTCAATGCAACAGAACAGTAACTAGATGCTATTATCTACATAATTTTAAAATACATTAATCCAGGAAAGCCATTTCTTATCACAGGTGACTTTTAGATCGGTAAAGAGCTATGACTCTCAACAAGTAACCACCAACTGGTTGTTCACCAGGTAAATGAGTAGAAAAATAATAGTGTGATAAAGAACTAAACTATCAACTGATATCTCTCCTGATGTTCTGTTTTCATTTCCTTTTCAACAGCAGTTTATTACAGATCACCATAACCTTAACATTCAAAATATTTGGTATAATTGTGTTGTAAACATAATGTAATCAAGTAATTTAACAATTACTTGACTTACTGATACTCCCAACACCCACTCTATCCACACTGCTTTAAATATCATACTTTCTGCTAACTTTTAAAAATTTAATTTGCAAGCTATTTTTTTATTTTCCACAAAGATATTGAAAAATGTAGAGATTTTGTGGAATTTTAATCTGAATCCATTAAATAGAGAGAGCAATTAAAAGTTAGCATAATTAAAAACACATTGATCATTTGAAAACTAAGTATGCTGTTTCTTAGTAACATGGTACTATTTATTTATAAAGAGTAGTGAAGTATTTTGGGTGAAAACATAAAATTTCCACTATTAATAGAACAATAAATCTTTGCTCAAAGCAATTAAAGTTCCTACATTTATGGTTCTGAAGGAGCACTTGTTCCTTCTCAGTCAACTGCAGTTATTGCACAACACCTGCATTTTGTCCAAATTCTTAAACTTTCCTCTGCCAGACTCCAGCCTGGTATGAAAGGGTCCAAAGGAAAGGAAGTGAAGGGATACAGTCCTGGGTTGTGGTCAAAGCTTTCTTATCTTTTGCATTTCTTCTGNTTATAACTATTTGCTATTTTAAGGACAAAAACTATTGGCTTTTGGTAATTAATTCCTATTGGCAGCAAAAGGGGATTAAGAGAAAAATAAGGCTCAATTACTAGGGATCTTTTCTCTTTTACTCAAGTAACTTTTTCTGTTTAGGCTAAGAACTCATTATCTCTTTGTGAGCCGGAGAGAAAAGAAAAGGAAAAAAAAGGAATTCATTTACACAGACAATGAACACAAACATAAATACATTCATACACACACACATATTCTGTTCAGGCCTGACCACCTGTCTCATCATCTCCACAGGTGTTCATGCATACTTATATAGTACAATCTCCTCACAGACAGACAGACAGACAGACAGACAGACAGACAGACACACACACACACACACACACACACACACACACACACACCTATAGAAAAACACACACATATATGTATACATTTCGTAGATAGGTTCCCCCAAGCCAAGTCCCACTCTGTTTCTTCTCTCTGGCCTTATTCTACTTTCTTAGTTTCTTAGTCCTTTAGAAAATTAGCTCAAAGATCAAATGTTACACAGAAGAGGAGTTACAGAAGAATGTCAATATTAAGTTCAAAGCAGTGTTTCATTCTATAATCTCATTATAAGTTCAAAGTAATAGTTTCACATGGTCTTGTTTTATCATATTGCATACCTGTGACTTCATCCTTGGTCTTGACCTAGAATGAATGTTTTTCCTTGATCACAAATTTTTCCCAAGCCTAGTTTTTATAGTGTAATTGTGAAAGCTCATTTTATCTCTTATTATGCAACATTTACTTACTAATCTATGAGGAACAAGCATATTGTATTCTTGACTCTAGCATCATTACATTTTTTGAAAACAAAACAAAACAAACAAACAAACAAGCAAACAAAACGACTGAAACCATGTCCTAAAACTTCCTAAAATTATTTAAACCAAATCAGGAATTGTATTTGCCACAAATTGATGAAAATTCATCTTCATGTTGATCTGCAGGGAATTTGCCAACAGGGTGGGCTGGTGCCCAGGAACCCTCAGGCTATGCAATAGTGACAGGAATGTCATAGCAGTAGCAAGAAGTAATCCTGGGATGAAATTTCTCTGGAATCTTCATTCATAGAATTCACCCATCACAGATCATGCAAAACTGTAGACCATCTCCAGAAAACTCACTTGCATGTCTTTAGCCGTTCCCAGATGAATCCTGACAGTACTCCGTCTTCAGGTATATGCCAACATAATTAACATGGTTATCACAGACGCCCATATCCAGGAGGTTTTTAAAAACAAAGCAAATCCTTTAGTAACTTTAAAGTATCCTTACAGATTACAAAGTGATGATGATGGTGGTGATGATTATGACTTTTATAGTTTAAAAACTTCTATCTCTTAGTTTTTCTAAATATTTGTCAATTGAACTGTTTTAGCTTACTGTCTTAATTATCTTTATTTGATTGTTCACTTGAATAATGACCACTTTAAAAGTAATATATACAAAGTTATAGACAAAATGTTTACAAGTTGAATTCACTTTAAATTACCAGACCGCCAAAGAAAATTCTGGTTATAAATGTAATTTTCCTTTTTCTTAAAAGAAATACATTAACAAATTTAATTTGATCTCAATGTTTTCAACTGGAAATGCCCACTGTTCCTTACTCAACACTTCAATTTATCTTTTTGGCAAAAATCAACTTTTTAATATTTTATTTTTGACTCTAGCTATTTCACTATACGTATCTTCCCTCAAATGTGAAAACATTTTTTAACAATGGAAGGAAAAACAGGTACAGTATGTATATGCATGTTACAGTATAACAAAGATCCTTTTTATTACAGCTTTAATTATTAACTATTTCACACTATCACACATTGTTTAGGACGGAAGATGCAACTCATCTTCTGAGGAATTACTTTCCTCAGAGGATAACTCTTAGATGGTTACTACAAAGTACTATTTTACTGACTTAATATTTATATTCTAAATAAAAAAAGCATAAACTTTTTTTACATTGAATAGTACGATAGATCCCACTCTGTTCTCAAGTAAATGTTTTTCCTTAATGAGATTAGCATATAATGAAGAAATAAATATGTAGGTATATGACTCTTAAAGAGGAAGATAAAAGACTAAAAATAGGAAGTATGGGAAATTGTTACTAGGAATATTTAACAAAGCCTTTAAAAAGAAAATGTGGTCTTCAAAGAAAAATTAGATTTTGTATTACGGGAAAGAAGGAGAAATGGAAGGAAGAAGTAAGGAAGGTGAAAGAAAGGAAGGAAAGAAGGAAGGAAGGAAGGAAGGAAGGAAGGAAGGAAGGAAGGAAGGAAGGAAAGAAATAGGGAAGGATGGGCTAAGCTGCATTCTAGAATGGTAACTGTGAAAGAGAAATTAATTATAGGAGTACGATGAGAAATTTGAAGCTATTATAACATAAAACATATTATATGAGTTTCTTGTTTTGAATTTTTCAGTAATAACATTGTTTTAGTTAAGAATACTATTGCTGTCCTGAAACACAAAGACCAAAGAAGCTTAAGGAAGACAGGGTTTATTTGGCTTATATGTCTCCAGCACTGTTCATCATTGAAGGAAGTCATGATAGAAACTCAAAAAAGACCGGATCCTGAAAGCAGGAACTTGTACAGGAGCCTTGAGGGGACCTGCTTACTCTTTCCCAAAATATTGCTCAGTGTGCTTTATTATATAGTCAAATTCTCCCAAACCCATGGATGAGACCACCCACCTTGGGATATCCCCCCCATCAAACACTAAGAAGATGCCTTACTACTGGATCTTACAGAAGAACTTCCCTCCTAAATTCATTGTTTTTAATAGCTGAGTAGTACTCCATTGTGTAAAAAAACAATGAATTTATGAAATTCTTGGGCAAATGTATGTATCTGAAGGATATCATCCTTAGTGAGGTCACCCAATCACAAAAGAAGTCACTAGATATGCACTCACTGATAAGCGGATATTAGCCCATAAACTTAGAATACCCAAGATACATTTTGCAAAACACAGGAAAACAAAGAAGGATGACCATTGTGTGGATACTTCATTCCTCCTTAGAATAAGGAACAAAATACCCATGAGAGGATATGGGTACAGAGACAAAGTTTGGAGCTAAGATGAAAGGATGGACTATCTAGAGACTACCCCATCTGGGAATCCATCCCATCATCAGCCACCAAAGCCAGATACTAATGCATATGCTAGCAAGATTCTGCTGAAGGGACCCTGATATAGCGGCCACTTGTGAGGCTATGCCAGTACCTGGCAAACACAGAAGTGGATGCTCANAGTCAGCTATTGGCTGGAACACAGGGCCCCCAATGGAGGAGCTAGAGTAAGTACCCAAGGAGTTGTAGGGGGCTGCAACCCTGTAGGTGCAACAACAATATGAACTAACCAGTACCCCCTGAGCTCGAGTCTCTAGCTGCATATGTAGCAGAAGATGGCCTAATCAGCTATCATTGGGAAGAGAGGTCCCTTGGTCTTGTAAACTTTATATGACCCAGCACAGAGGAAGGCCAGGGCCAAGTAGTGGGAGTGGGTGGATAAGAGAGCAGGGGCGGGGGTGGGGTATAGGGAACTTTCGGGATAGCGTTTGAAATGTAAATAAAGAAAATAATAATAAATATAAAATGGAAGAAAAAATAAAAAAGAACTTCCGTCCTTTCAGATGACTCTAGATTGTGTCATGTTGACACAAAACTAACCAGCATAAATATTCGATAGACAATCTAGAACAAATCGAAATTGTTTTATGACCTGTGGTCTCAGAAAATGAGTTGATATTCAGAACTTCATCAAAATTTTACAGGTAAATTTTTAGAGTATGGATTCCTTCATCGCCTTTATTCCTACACCAGAGAAACTGTAAGAGTTGTAGGTTGTACCAGTAGCATTCAATCTCATATTTCTAAGGCTCGTTTTGAGATTAGGATCAACATTGATGGAGAATAACTGAACTACAACCCCAAAGATCCAATAGTGGTAATCAAAAGTATCATCTATATGATATATTTCAATTAAAAATGATAATTCTGGAAGCTTTTGTAAACAAAATAGTAAACCAAAATTCTATTGAAAGGGACATTCAGTCAAAAGATAAGGACTATACTCAATTTTATCAAAGAAAATAGTGGTGGTATAAATAGGAATGCTTTGATATGGTTTAGAATTATCTTCTCTCCCACATCTTAGAATATGTTTTGTGAGTACTTGTTTAATCATTTATTTCATACTTGCTTATAACACAATAATAAAGTTCAAATGTAGTGCAGTTACTGATTTTTAGCATTAGTATATGAACACACAAATAATGAAATTATTTATATTCTACATATTTTCTAATTGTTCAATAATTTGAAATATGTGTAACATTCCAAACATTGTTATTGTGATATGATTTCAATTAGGTAAAATGAAATAGTTTATCACATACCATATAACTCATGTAAGTCTTATGAGTTCTCTCTAACATTAGTACTGAGAAATTTCAAAGGCATTTAGAAATTGGAACTGTATTTCTGAAAGGAGATGACATCTTTCAAGATGTTGAAAGAGGACAAAATATGCATTATTTTTTTTTGTAAGTAAGTCCTTATGAATTGAATTAAGTAATATTTCACAAACATATTTATTCTTATTGGCTAACTCTACACAATATGCCCTAAATACCTTGCCATGATAAAATACCTATCTCTTTTCCAACAGCTCAAATTTATACAGAAAGTCTAATTGTTATGTAAACAGAGAAGTTGTACCATGGTTGTTCTGTTTGATACTCCTTTGATCAAATGTGTTACATTAATGTATGACTGTATTTCTAAATCAATCATCATTGAAAAGAAAAAGGCACACATACAAGTACCAACAAAGAAATGTGTCTTCTCACAATTTTCCTCTGACTGATATAAATTAGGTAGAGGAATGCAAGTCATATGAGGTAATGGCAGATCATTATAGCTATTATTACCAATAACCCAATGTAGTCCATGTAGGCTTCAATTTATTTCAGTTAAGAGTGCATAGTAACCATGACATAAGGATTCACCTGGTTGGAATTCCACTTATTTAAACAGATTGATGTCAAATAAAAATAGTAGATATTAATTAAAATAGGCTTTGGATATAAGCATACATTGTATAATCATATTAATTATTTAAAGACATCATCTCTTTAGAGAAAAGTAACAAATTCTTTCAGCATTTGATTATTTAGAAAATGCAACCATTGTTGATATTCAGCTTATTAAAAACTGAGTTAATTAAGAATTCTCACTTCTGTATTTTAGTATCCTTTTTTGAAACTACTGGCCTAAGTGTCTTTCCCAAATCTTTAACTTTTTTTTGTTGTTGTTGTTTTTGGTTTTTCGAGGCAGGGTTTCTCTGTACAGCCCTGGCTGTCCTGGAACTCACTTTGTAGACCAGGCTGCCCTCGAACTCAGGAATCTCCCTGCCTCTGCCTCCCAAGTGCTGGGATTAAAGGTGTTTTCCACCACACCTGGCTTCCGAATCTTTAGTAATTAGTATTTCAGTCTCAACCTGAGTTCAACTTCTGTTTATCTTAACAGAGCGTTGTTTTCTTCTGAATCCCATTGTGCTAGGTCTTTCACATTCATGTTATGGTTGTGTAGCTTGGGATTCTTGTGGGACACCTAACAGGAAGGTAGATGTAATATACTCTTTTGCCTGTTTTGGCAACTATTTTCCTCCTTCCGGGTTATCTCATCCAACTTTGATAGGAATCTTTGTGCCTAGTTTTATTGTAACTTGTTATGCTCTGTTCAGTTGATATCTCTGGTGGGGGGTTCAGGGGGTGGGCTGCTCATTCTTTTAGGGAAACAGAGCAATGGATCTAGAGAAGAGGGGAGATAGGGGGAAGACTAGGAGGAGTGGAGCTAGGGGAACTCTGTTTGGATGTAAAGTATGAGATAAGAATAAATTAAAAGAGGAAGAAGAAGTTAACAGAATATAGTGAATCCTGAATTGGATCTACAGACAAAATTAAAACAAAACAGAATCTCATATTCAATGAAATATGATCATATCCAACCATCATTCTTTATCGCCTCCACTTCCACCTCTATTCATTCCTTCCTAATAGTCCTGTAACTCAAGTTCTCTTCATTTTCTCTTCATTTATTTGATAACCCCCTAATTCAAATTAGTGTTTCTCATATGTGCATGAGTGTAGAGTCACGCAATGAAGCATTGTCATCCTAAAACCTACTGAGAATTAGTCTCCCTCCCCGAGTAGCCATCCACTGCCAACAGCATCTCAGTATTTGAGAATTTTGGCTGCCCTATGTTCAATACTTTTAGAGTGTGCATGCCGATGAGGTCATGTTGCATGGTACTTGTTCTTGTTGTTTCTGTTTTGTCTCAGCTAAGGTAGTGGTGTCCAGTACCATACACGTGTCTGCAAATCTCTGAATTCTATCCTTTGCATGAAAATACTGATTTCTTGTTTTATTTTCTTTGAATATATATCCAGAAATATGATTGGTGGGTTGATGGCTGTTTGACTTTTTTAATTGTGAAAATTCTACATGGATTCTGAAAAAAAAGGTAGTACTAATTTACATTGCCATCAACAGGAGGAAAAATATCTTCCTCCTCCATATTCTAATCAACACTTGTCATTTCTGTCTTGTCTTGCGGTAGCCAGTGTCATTGGGGAGAAATTACAGTGAGCATGCTTCTCATTTTTGTTTCTCCAATGACAACTAGTGATTTTCATATTGTTTTTATATGGATTTTACTGATTTTTATATCCTTCACCTGGAAATGGTTAAGCCTGTTGCTTTTTTTTTTTTAGAATTCAAACATACCTTGGATTTGCCTCCTATTTTACTTTAAGTAAAGAATATAGCCATGTATTAATATATGCTATTAATACTTAAAATTTAATAATAGAACATTGAAATAACTCCACCAGTAAATCCCTTGCTTATAAAGCATAAAATCCTGAGCTTTATATACAGAATTAAAATAAAAATCAGAAGCAGTGGTAGGTGTTTGCACCAGGGCTGGGAGGCAGAGGCAGAAAGTTCCATCAGACCTGCTGGCCTATGTGCCTACTCCAATGTGTAAGCTCCTGGCCAATTAACAGCATTCAAGCAAATGAATTTACTTGAAATTCCATTCACATGCACATGTCACACAAGTGTACCTGCACACATACATATATATCAACACACATGAACATGCATGTACATATAACATAAAAAATCAATATTCCCTCTATATTTCCCTAAACAGTTATGAGTTAGGATAAATTATAAGTTGGAATTTTTGTTATGACTATTTTGGGTAAATTATGAACTATATAGTGACTACTTCTATATCTTGTTTCATACAACATAGACTTATAAATACACTTTTGTTATGTCTATATTTTTAGCAATTAACAAAATAACCATAGTACTATATTTTTCAAATGCCCCATCTATTTTTTTTTGTTTGTGCATGCAATTAAATTTTTCCTCACAGTTAATTTGAAGAGAAAGATGCCATCTCATTTCCTGACAACAGGCACTTAAATTTTAGGAAATTTTCTAGATTCATTCTCTGTTGCTGTAACAAATAACGATCAAAAGAAGTTTGGTCAGCAAAGGACGATTTGGCTTATTCTTGCAGGTCACAGTCCATCATCGAGGGAAGTCAAGGCAAATGCTTAAGCAAAAGCAAAGCTATGAGGTAAAGCTGCTGTCTAGCTAGCTCATAGGCACATAGTTAGGCTTTTTATGCACCCATAACAGCCTGCCTAGGAATGGTGCTGCCCAGAGGAGTTTTGGTCCTACTCCACCAATTGAAAAACAACTCTTCAAAAATATGGCCACAGGCCATCTTATCCATGCAACTCCTAGACTGAGGCTCTTCTCTCAGATGACTCTAGGAGAGCAGGTTTTAACATTTGGGGCATAACCCCAATGGGAGTGGCATAGCAGATATCCTGTGTATCAGATATTTACAGTAAAATTCCTAACAGTGGCAAAATTAAAGTTATAAAGTATCAGTAAAATAATTTTATGGTTGAGGGTCACCGTGGCATGAGAAACTTTACAGCTCTAGGCTGTCAAACTCATTAGGAATGTTGCACTTTTTCCCACATAACATATTCTATACTTTGTAGACTCCATAGTATCCTACTATACAGATATAATGTGATTTATGTGATTTCTAGAGATTGTATACAGCCTTCTTTCATTTGAGCTAGGGAATATTCTAGTATCACTAGCAAGGGAATATTCTTAGTAATTTATAACCAATCTGTAAGTATGAATTCTTTAGCTGTGAGCAACAGTGTATTGAACATGTAAAACATGTATGTACACCTTTTTTAGAATAAATTCTAAGAGCAAACCTTTATGTATATATGTTAAATTGTCCTTCAGAAGATTCTATATACTTACAGTGAATAAAGCTTTTGCTTGTACAATCTAAACAATTTTTAGTTATTTTTCACCCACCAAAAGGTTCCCTGTTTCTATTGGAATGCCAAAACTGTTTTGTCTTGATTGACTATTTAAATTTTCAATATCCTTTTTACATAAAATTAAAAGACAATCACTGGGATATTTCTGTCAGAGTAAAGAAACTGAATAACAATTAAACACTACATTAAATTAAAATGAAACATACAAATTATAGAATCCTGGTACAATAGAATATCATAAGCTGGTGACAGTGAATCATGGCTGCCTGAATTTCAATGAAGAGGAATTTCAGAGTCACATAATGAAATGAAGAAGACTGACACTGAAGGACTGGAATTATGATTATGTCCAAAAATTAAATCTCTGTATGTGTTTATCCTCATTAAGAGATTGGATAACAAAAAACACAGTATTTGTGATTGGATTTTGGAGCATTCCGCTCTTGTATTAGGGCAGTGGTTAAATGCAAAAACTCATGAAATAAAATATCATTGAGCTTTATAATATTAATTGCATTTTTATGTGTGGATTGTACTTCATTAGTAAATTTTATTAATGCGTAACAAAATGCCATTGTATAGAGTCTATATGTTACATTCATATCGTTTTTTAATCCAATTTACATTTTTCACCAGATCAATCCTAGTGGGTTCTGGCTAACTTTGTTTCCTTACAAAGGGAACAAGAGATTGCAGGTGTTATGTCATGAAATTATAGTGTGACGGAGAAGTTAATTAGGTTGCTTCTATTTTTTAATAGTGAAAAACAAGCAAGTTTATTCTGATACTTGAGTGCATTATTTCTCTTGGCTCTTGTCATATCAAATATACTTTTAGAACATTTATACATAGATGCTCCTATATTTTATTGAAAAATTGTTTCATAAAATATATTCTGATCAAAATTACCCCTTTCTTTTTGCCTCCCATATTCTCCAACAACTCTCATCCGGCCAACTCCATGTCTTTTCTCTCTCTTTAGAAAACACACAGGTAGTCAAACAAAAGCCAAACTGGTTAGAATTAATGATAATTTAAAAGTCCCATAAAAACACAAAATCAGGAACCAAAACACAAATAGATAGTCCTTTCAAATGAAGACTGTTTCTAAAAATACTACCTTTATGTTTTGATTTTACTAATGTAGCAAAACATTCAAGATGACCTTCAATATTGCTCTTTACATTTTTCCTTTAAATCACAATTATCTGGACAGACAGGTCCTTAGTTCACTAACACTGGAGCAGAGATATCCTGCCGTGTTGTCTGGATTCTTTTTTCCTAGCTACATTCATCATACTGCAGCCTGGAGATAGAAACTGTTGAGAAAGAAAGCTGTCTCATTAATCCAATTGTCCCTGAGATTGAGATTCTGAGGACTATCAGGCACCCTCCTCCTTCCTGCCCTTCTAGATTTTGACACTGGCTGAAGTATTTTGTAGAGTCATTATCACAAGTATTTGCCTATATTAGCATAGCGCTGATTTAGGATTCTTTGTTTCAGCCTCATTCAATTCACCTGGAAACTCCTGAGTAAGTGGACTCCATACCCTGCTAGCTCTTGGAGCTGCCTTACTATTCCCTTTGTCCTGTGTCCAGGAGCCACCAGTTACTGATTTGTTCCTTAATATTCTGGAGCCCTCTGCTCCAGCAAAAAGTCTTGCCATGTTTTCCATGTGAGTTTAGTTTACTATCTGTATAGAATAAATTACTCCAAAGCAAGTCTTTAAATATTAAGTTGAAGTTCACTACAACATGCTGTACTTTATGAGAAAAATTTATTTTCACATAAAGAAAAATAGCTGAAAAATTTAATAGTCACTTGAAATATTATTTGATTTATTGCTTAATTCAGCATTCTCTCTCTCTCTCTCTCTATCTATCTATCTATCTTTCTCTCTCTCTCTCCTCTCCCTTTCCACTCCTATTGTTCTAATTCATGATGTAAGAAGTTACACTAAGATTACTATGTCAAAAAATGAGAGGTGGCACTCTCTTCAAGACATTTATAGATCTCTAAAGGCATGTGACAAGTTATAGCTTAGCACATGAAAACTAATATCGACAAAGGGAAGCCCAGTATTGAGGAAGCTGCAGAATAGTTAGCATCCTAAAAATTGTAAATTCATTTATTCCCCAACAAATACAATACCAAATTTAATGTGCAAAAAACCCATGTGATCAACTTTATGCTATCTGTGTGAAGGCTGAGAAATCCAACCTACACGTGACATTTCAAATGATATGTGTGTGGGTAGAAATGTAAAAGTATCGAATGTTTTCTGAATGTCAGGCATATATGGAGTTATCTAGACTGAGTTAAAGCATGTCACATCTAGTACATGAAAACTCCTACATTGCATACCTATCTAATACACCTAAACTTGAAAATGATATACCAGGAGCCTGTCATCTACTTATTGTGTAGATTTCTCCACTCTTCTATATTACAATTTCAAATTGAGTATCAATACCATTAAGCCTTCCTATTAGGATTATAACACAGTATCAAAGAGAAAAAGTGAGATTTAGGAATAATATACACTATGGAACAATCCTATGTATAAGTCTGTACACTTTTACCAGAAATAAAAATGTATAGCAATAGCTATAATAACCAAGTTCAGGTTTCTTACTGAGCAAGGAGCATCATAAAGTAGGGGTTTAATATTTCAGATTGTTACAGTGATATTTAAAAGCTATGTTTTATTAAGTGACATTTTATACCCTTCTCAGTGATGGAGATTAATTGTGCCCTTGGGATATTTTGTTGCACGTAAATTAGGGGTGATTAATAGAACCTGCTGCATAAAATAACCACAAGGAAAATGCAGAAATTTCTTTTCTTTATGTTAACGAATATTTCAAAGTTATCTTATTTATGGTTAAAAGTATAAACATCCTTCAATTAGGTGAGTTATAAAGTCTCTGCACCTTCATGGCAGTGACAACATGAAATGGGAATCACTAGGAGCAGTGAAGGGTGGCCCATTGATTACAGTGGGACGTAGTAAGAGCTCACCCAGCGGATTAATCTACTGCTACAAAAATATATGTTCTTTGATTTCTAAATGGGGAAAGCAAATTGAAATTAACAAGGATATCCTTTGAAGTATGAAAACTGAAAAGGGGTCTGTTTAATAACATAACAAATGTATACTGTGTAATTGTAAATTAGATTTCTGTAATAGTTTTGTACAATTAATTGTAATTGGGTTTATAGTCATTGCGTTTCAATCCCTTATGCCCAAATCCCTTTCCCAAATCTGATTTTCACATAGTATTTGGCATAATTAAAGAAGACCACTCATTTAAATCATTATGATCATTTTGTCAACTCGGGTAAATCAGTATAAACTAGTGCGATTGGAGATTATGCTCAAGGAATGAAGAAATGAAGGCTGTGTTTAGTATACCAGTTAGACTTCTTTTTTTTTTTTTTTTTGTTTTTTTCCAGACAGGGTTTCTAGGTATAGTCCTGGCTGTCCAGGAACTCATATTGTAGACCAGGCTGGCCTCGAACTCAGATATCCACCTGTCTCTGCCTCCTTTGTTTTCCAAGATGTGTGGGTGTTGTCTTAAGAAATGTGTTCTAGCCTTCTGTTTGTGGAGAGCAACCTATAGTCTTGACAACAGACTGATTTATTAAGATATTCCACAGCTTAGCCAACACTTAGTTAGATATAACCCACTTTTAATACTAGAAACTTCATTTAGTGACAAAAGATGGTCAATTGAGCTTGTTTATACCCTATCATTTTGCAATATCATTTAGATTGCAATAATATATGTACATATCTTGGGAAGTTTCTACTCTATTCGGTTTCAATAATACTCTCAATTGCCACTTAATTTTACCTGTCTCTCTCCAGATTTCCTTTCTCTTTTCATCTTCCCTCACTTTCTCCACTCCCTCTTCCCATTCCAGGCTCCCCAATCAATAACAATCTATTACCCTTTCCTAGGGAGAACTAGCCCCCTTCCCCCAATCCCTTATTCTATACCTATTTTTTTGTAGTTCAATGAATTGTGACTTGGTTGCTATTGACTTAACAAGTAATATTCACATATAAGCACATATACAGTATCTCTCTTTCTGGATCTGAGTAACCTCATTCATGTATTTGTAGATATTATCTATTCTTCTCTTCAGGGACATTTCAGTTGTCTCTAATTTTGGAACATTATGAACAGAGCAGCAACGAAAATGGTTATGTACGTGCCTCTTTGATAGGATG
Organism: Mus pahari; assembly: GCF_900095145.1. Classification (NCBI taxonomy): domain Eukaryota; kingdom Metazoa; phylum Chordata; class Mammalia; order Rodentia; family Muridae; genus Mus; species Mus pahari. The sequence goes on from NC_034591.1 coordinate 81,995,835, forward strand.
AAGTATACTTTTGGTATGTACCCCAAAACAGTATCTGAATCTTGAGACAGATGAATTCCCATCTTCCTGAGGAATTGGCACACTAATTTCCATAGTGGTTGTACAAGTTTGCACATCTGCCAGCGATGAATGTGATTTCCACTTGCTCCATCACCAGTCTGGAATGTCATTTGCTTTATTTTCTTGGTCATTCTGTTGGGTATAAGAAGGAATTTCAAAGCACTTTTGATTTTAATTTCACTAATGACTAAGGATGTTGAAAACTTCTTTTTTAAAAAAAAAATTGATTTATTTACATTTCAAAAGTTGCTCCCTTCCCCCCCAGAGTTCTCTCCCCCATGCCCCCTTCCCTTTGCCTCTGAGAGGGTGCTTTCCCTCCACTCCCTACCCCATTCCACCCCATTTCACCTTCTCTGTGGGCATCCCTCTTCCCTTGGGCATTTTTCTAGAGGATTAGGCGAATTTTCTCTTATTGAGACCAGACAAGACATCCCTCTGCTACATAACTTACTGGAGCCATGTACAGGACAGACAGGCATGTGAGTGATTCACAGGTAATGTCAATGGAGTTCATACACATAAAGTGAAGTTTGTACATACATTGGTTACTAACAATTAGCCATTAAGAACATAATAACAGAAGCAGAAAAACAAAACAGAGATTTGTTTAAATAGAAAAAAAATGAATTACATTAGGCCTTGCCATATCATTTTGTATGTAAATTTTACATCAATTTTTATCTTTGGATGAATAAATTCAGAGTTTTGAACAACCCAGAAAGAGTCAGAGATGGTAGATATACTTCTGTTTGAGTTCCATGCATATTTATGTTCACACACTTGAAGAGTTGAGCACATGGAAATTAAAGAATGAGTAGATTATAACACAGAGATGTGTGGAAAATTTACATTTGCAAAGTAATAGGTTTCTAATTTTTTAAAAAAAATATTTAGTTGATATAATTCTACTATTTACTTGAAATACATTCCTGAAATTTACTATAATGTAGAAATTTCCAGGAATATTAGAAACTAATATATAGTTTTAGTGGGTAATTAACCACTGAACTAAAGGTCTGATTATTTTTCCAATTTTATTTTAAAATAACAACATGAAACCCAACAACAGAACATATCAAAACTGTATTCTACCATAAGCCTTCACAGTTAGTAGTGGTTTTGTCTCTTGAGGTTTGGATAGTTATTCAAGTGAAAAATCTTCACATGATGATAACTGCTAGGGGCCACCTTTGATGACATATTAACAACTGATTTCCCCATTTAATAAATTAATGGGTAAAAGAAATTCCCTAGCCTATATCCAATTATAACCCAAATTAAATTGTTTGTTCTAGGATGGCAGTGAATTGAACCCATTTGTTTTGCTTAAACCCAATGTAAGTATTAATATTATCAATATGTCTCTATTAACCTGTTAGAAGCACTTAAAAGTCCCTGTTGTGCATCAAACCATACTGTTAAAATTGTTTCAGGTTCACCGCTTTTGTAGAACACTTTTTAAAAATTATGATGACATCCTGTGGGTATCATTAGTGACTGAGTAAATATAACTTTTTCACAATTTCTTGACAAAAATTTATTTTTAAAAGTATTGTTTAGAATTTCATACGTGTACACTGCATCAACATAATTCCCACCCCTTCCTCCTTCAGACTCCTCTCGCTTCATCTCAAATTTATGATCTCCACTTTAGCTATAATTGTTCCATATGTTTGTGTATGTATGTGAGTGTGTGTGTGTGTTTGTGTATATGTGTATGCACATACATATATGCACAAATGTACATATGCACTTCTGAGTCCATTTTGTGTGGCTTGTATGCACATGAATTCAGCCATAAGCACTGGAGATTGGACTATCGACATGAGACTTAATGTCTTCTGTAGCTCCTCCTCTAGGGTGACACCACCCAGAATCCCTCCCTGCTGGCATTGGTGGTGCCATTATGCTGATTCAAGCAGCCATACTATAGAGAGTCCATGAGTGCATTTTACATGTGGTGTCAATGGGCCCACAATATATTGATAGGTGTTCTGGGTCTCTAGTTCTAACTCTTTTTCTGCCCCATCATGAATTATTTTCCCCCTGAGTCTTAAGTTTAGGGGTAATATTGCAAATGTATAAGTTGGAATTAAGCACAGCACAATCACTTATTCTGTGCATTTAGACAAGTTGTGGATTCCCATAATCGTCTGTGTCTGTCAGAAAATGAAGCTTCCTTTGTGAGTGTTGAAAGCTGCCCTAACTGACAAAGGATGACAGCTAGGATTGAAGACTAAAAATCTTCCTTGAATGTTGATCATCTTCTTTTCTTCAAATACTTATAGTTAGGTTCCTTTTTTTGCATAAGTTATAGATTTTGCAAGTGGAATGCTTCCTTGATAAAGAATGCAATAAAAATATCAATAGTAAACAATTATTCTTAAAAATCAATATACATATTTATAAGTAAAACGCTTAATTTTGTCTGATCGGCAAGTTACAATATTTTGTCCTTAGTTTTGTATTAGTCAAAAAACTATATTTCATGAGCATTGTTAGCACAAATAAAATACAAAATTCAAAATTGAGATGACATTGTTTTAGTGAAACTCTGAACTTGCAGTCCCAAAATCTTCAGGTTAAATATTGATCTTACTAGTTTTGTGTGAAGTTTACTTTTTCGGCCTTTGTTGTTGTTTTTGTTGTTGTTGTTGTTACTTAATCAGAGGAAAGTATAGGATCTAAAGGACCAAATACTTTTAAATTTGACTCCGTTGCTGTGTAATGAGCTTGTTGAAATACTTCTGCCTGTACTGGGTAAAAGCCTTCATTTACAAATTCAGTTGGAACAGAATAAAACACAAATTGAACAATAATACACTGTAAATATATAAAAACATGCTATCAGTTTTAGCTTGAAATTAAATGTAATATAAGGAATAAAACTTAAAAAAAATACTCACTGAAGTGAATTTAAATTTAAAGATCAAAATCTTCCAGAAAAGAATTACAAAGAAATTTGTTAATAAATTGCATCATGAACTTGAGGAAAAAACAACCACAATATAAGAAAATCTTTAGGCATTATGAAAGGAAATACTTCTCAATGTTTGAAAAAAAGTAACAACTGAAACAAACTAGAAAATGTAGGCTTCCACATGAAGGAAATCATAGATTTCCACAGGCCTGAAAACTAATTAAAATTCTGTAGTTTTACAATTTTCTATTTATTATGTAAGGATTTGCTGCATATAGACATTATACCTTGATGGACTCTATTCTTGACCCTTCTTAAAATTCCTCTGGGACTCCTTTTCTCTCTATGCCACCTCATCAAACTTCATGTGATTTAAAAATGATAATAACCCAAATGTGCATGCATGTAAAGCCATCTAGTCAAGCATGATCAACCTCCTCAGGACACAGAGCTAAGGAAAACTGACTCCTGTATTCCTACCACATACCAACTGCCCATAGGTCCCCAGACAGGAGAGAGGATACTTAACTCTATTGCTCATGGCAGGCTGTCCCTGCCTGACAATCTTATTCAGGTCCAGAACTGCTGGGAGTAAATGAGGCCAATAACTTTGCTATGTCCAGGGAGCACCATTTTACAGAAGTCTTCTTGATATCTGGCTCCTGAAATTTTGCTGCCTCCTCCTCTGTGATTTTTCCAGAAGTTGTGGGGCAGCATGTATAATAAAAATGTGCCATTGGCAACTAAATACTACATATGTTTCTTCCATGAACTTGGAACTACTATGATTCTTTGTATTAACTTCTGTCCAATGTAAAAGGAATACCACATTAAGTACTCACAGAGGTAACTTCTTCCACCGCATCATACCATGCTTCTATCTAACATATCCCTGGCTTCTTTTTCTTTTAATAAAACACAACACAAACTATATTCTCTGCTTAATTGTTGCAAATACCGGTACCACAGGGCTCATGGCTATGAAGATGAGCCTTAGTTTCATATGAGGCTTTGTGTTATCTATTGTGACATTAGCATTGATGATCATTTACATACAAATATCTACTATATACTAATCATGCCAGTTTTTAATATAGCAGTCATTTTTTTCTTTTACAATTATATAGTAGATACCAGTGGGAAAGGATTAAAAATAAGAATTGATAATATTCAAGTCTACAGGGTGAAGGTCTTGTGTGGGATACCAAGGTTAACTATGAAAACACTATCAGCATTCATCAGAAATGTCTATACACTAGAGTTGTAAATAAGCTTCAGCAGTTGTATCTGACGCTGACATGCTCTGGCATGGTGGTCATTTCGGTGTAATGATAAAGGGGAGCTTACCTCCTTTGCTCACTTTAATTACATTTTGCTTTCAGCATTGTTATCAGCATTTTCCATGGCTTCAAACATAATTCTGAGGCATTATGTTTTAATCCAAACAGTATTTAATTATATGGGTATATAACAAAATAGGCATGTTTCTCATGTTGAAAAATTATTTCCTTAAAATGGAATTGCTATATTATAGTGCATGATATACTCGCTACTGGCTGCAATAGAGACATGTATACTGAAAGTAAGCTGTTTTTAAAACCCTTGTATTTTTATCAATTTACAGGCAAAATCAAAACATCTATGAAGTTTGAGTTTTAATTTATGCAGTTTTAGCTGTGGAACAATATTTTAAATGCTTTTTGGTTAGTTATATGTGCATTTTCAAATAGACTATGGGTTAAGTATAGGTTTAACATTAGACAAAGAATTACTTAGGTAAATTATTTTATACTCTTTTAGTTCTTATATCCATAAGTGTATTATAAGTATATATTTGATTACAAGAACTTATTTGAGTTTTTGTCAAGTACAAATTGTATTTGTGTGTGTATCTGTCTGTATTGTATGTACATTTATATATAGTCTTTTATTCCCTGTCTTATATTCTGTTTTATGCTCCTAGATCATATTAATTTAAGCTCACTTACTTAATCCATAATCAGAGCATAAATGGTCTATGGTTAAGGGAAACATAATTCATTTGTGATTGAGAGTACTGTGCAAGAAGGGTATACTGTAAAAAATTATAAAGAGTTTCTTATTTATAGATACTGTGACTCACTAAAAATGCTGGCAGCATCTTTATTTTTATTTCACACCAAATTAAAATTATTATGATTGAAAATCAAGCATAATGTTTTTAAGAAAACATGTGGGAAGAAAAGGGAAACACTCCATAAAATGGGATTTCCAACAAAAGATTTTCCAATTTATTGTCTGGTATATATGAATTAATTGTGAAATTGAACCACTTCATTTATCATCTGAGAACATATAATATTATATTTTTCAGTAAATTAACATCAGCAGTTCTCAACTGATTTTTAAATACAGCATGCACTTATGTGTGAAAGTATTAATGCAGTTTTATCTCTAGTAGCATCCTATCAATCATCATTACTTTATAATGAAAGGAAGTAGAGATATGTGAGAAAGAGGTACAGGAGAGAAAACTGTTTTCAGTAAGACAGAGTGAATATAACTTGCATTTGCTTTTATTGTATATCTATGTAAATACTGAAGGCAAAATTAAAAGACCATAATATTTTAGGAAAAACATATTTTTGAATGGAAAGTTAAAATGCCTTTTACTATTTCAGAGGTGATAGAAATGTATGTCCCGATTCACTTTCTTCCAACAGTGCCGACAGAGTCCAGGGTGGGAGCTAAATGTGACTGGGCTGCGATAAGAATTGGGGGAAATAGAAAAAGTAATTGCTTTAGCAATGATCGAGTTTTGAAGTGATGGGTTCTTCCAGGTGTATTTGGTAACCTTTCTCTGCTGGAACATTCTTCTGACCTTCTCTGAGGTCAAATATCTTCATGTATGAAGGTGCAGGAAGTTCAGACACCTCCTACTCTCCAAAATATTAAAGCTGAACTCCAGTCATCCCACTCTGAACCCAGAGTTTTCTCTCTGTGTCCTTGAGTATGAGGTGAGGAAGAACTCTATCCTAAAGCTTTTTCTATCAGATAGTCTTCAGCATCTAATGAGATCAGTCAACTTCTGAAAAATAGGCTGATAGTACCCATTGCTCAGCTAACCTGCCAGCTTTTAGCTTTTTGCAGCAGAGATAGCAATGTATGTTCAGGGCAAAGCAATGCCAATTTTTATGTGACAATTCAAGAAAAGAAGCAAAATATGTCAATAAAGATGTAGGCCAAAAACCTTTTGTATAAATCTCGTTTTGCTTGTCAGCCTACCACACATGCATGGTGGAGCTGTAATTTACTTGACAGACGTATTCTGTATTGCACTAACACATGAATTTTCAGGAAAGGAAAAGGTATTTTGTCCTCAGGCACTCGCACAACAGGTGGTCTAATTTTTGCCTGTTGGTTCACAATAGGTGTTTGCTGATTTCCACTCTGACCTGAATCGATTCTTAAACTGACAGAGTAAAGTAAATCATGAACAAAACCAGCAAAGCATGTGTTTCCACTAGCAAGGTCAGTGTAAATTACGGAGGATTTATGACCTAATGTGATGGGTAGTATCCTAGTGCTTTTGATTATGTAGGAATACCCAACCACCAAATTCTGTTCCTTTATACATACACACATTTTAGCCTAACTTTAAACATTAGTATTTATTGCTTTGCTCTCCTGATACTTGGATAGTTGCACAACTAGCTACTTAAGAAGTTCCTGTTTCAGTCTCTAAAGAAACTGGCTTCTCATAGAGATAGCTAGCACTTCCTCTGACAGAGCTGCTAAACAGCCATGATCGGTAGGGTCCGATTCTCCAGACATCAACCTTAAAAGTCTGCCCATGATTATTCTGGTTCCATTTGATTAGACATATATGTGTATTATTATGCATTCATTTACACATGTATATATATATATTTTTTCAAGCATCTACATTCCAAACATAGTCTTCAAGGTAAACAAAAATGGTTGTTTTCTTTCCCTAACGAATGTGATTGTATTTCAACTGTCGGGTACTGTCAGTTGCTTAAAGTAAGATCAAGTTCACATACTAGGTAATACTAATCGTAATTTGTTTATAGATCTGCTTCCTATCTTAATATTTTCCCCAATCATCATTATGATGCCTTGCTTTTGAGACATCTTACTATGTTAGGGAGGCAGAGTTTGAACTTAGCAGCTCTGAGTTCGCTCTGACTCTTGCCTCAGTGATCCTGTGTCACAGCGTACTCAAAACAACTTTTAGCTTATACTTTAATTATAACCATTATATTGGCCTAAAGCTTTATGTAATATATAATTACATCATTAGCTGGGAGTCTACTATAAATATTTACTTCCTTAGTAGTTAAGAAAATTGAGTAATTAAAACAAGATCATTTAAACTGAAAGAAATTCATGCAACACAGTGTTTTTGTTGGCAAATAAACTTGGCCAAAGCATATTTTATATTCAGTTTTCCCTTTATTCTTGTTGGACATAGGCAAGCAACAGCCACTTTATGTGATTAGTTTTATTGCACTTAATAAAAGTTAAACAGAATTACAGCTCAAGTCTGTCAATGGGCAACAATTCACAGCAAATGAGTCAATTGATTATTCCTAAGCTTTGAGTTCTCAAGAGTCCCAAGCTGCTGAAGGATTCACAACACATTGTGTGAACCAAACGTAAGTGATAAAATTATCTTCTTAAAACTACCTCATAAATATGGTCAATCTTGATACCTGAGCTGGTAATCTTTAAAATTCAAACTAAATGAGCTTTTACTTCCAAGTCTAGTATTTTTAACAAATACATTTTTTATACAAATCATCTGGGATAAAAAGCAATCATAGCATTTAAGATTTTATTATACATATATATATATATATATAAACAATGGACCATAGCAATCTGAAATGCAAATTATTTAGATTTTCAGATGAAAGGATTTGTTTCTCTGATTTTTCATTCCTGGCTAATCATAGATTAAATAGATCCAGATAAACTAGCTTTCTACCAAGTATACTTCCGGGAGAATTTGAACTCATGACCAAAAATATATGTATTGATTGAATTTAAAGCTTTCTTACTTATGCCAAAATCAGATTAAATCTTAAAAATACAAGAAATATAGACCTTATGCTCAGTGATTCACAGTGTAATAAATTTAAACAAAGTGAAAAATCCAAGAGGAAACACTTAACACCTTTCAGTACTTGGCGTCTGTCATGAAGACACATTCAGAGGATTTTTAAAATGACTTTTAATATTTTTGAAAGTATAATTTCATTTTTCTTGACTCTATCATGTGCGCTCGCCACCTCTATCAAATTCACGACTTTTCTTTATGATATATAGGTATATACTATAAATGTATATATACATATGTATACATATACATATAGTCATGCTTCTTCTAAATAAAAGGTCTAAGTATGTACATATTATATATATATATATATATATGTATGTATATATATATATTAAAGAAAATGTGTGCGTAACATATATGATGGTGTGTGTTACTAAATACATAAGTTCAACATGCTTAATCTTTGTAACATTAAGTGTGTATGTGTGATGACAAGGATGACCAATTAGTGTTGAGTAATCAGTTTGCAGAAAGTCCTCCCTGACAAGACCATTTCCCTCACTTTCAGCATTCTCCAGTGGCCTTTTGTTCTGTTTATCGTTGAGGCCCCATGAGCCTTGCCCCTTCTGTGTTAGCACATCCATTGGTGTTAACATTGGTCAAGTCTAATTTAGGCATCCTCATTGATTAGCTCTCTAGGCTGCAATCTCTTGACATTTCTAGGAGAAATTATATCACAGCACACTTCTCCTTTCTATAGTGTTTATAATACTTCTGCTCTCTCTTCCTCAGTGTAGGAATTATGATTAGGCACCACCCTGTCTCTTCTTTCTTCCATTTAGTTTTTTTGGGTTTTATGAGATGGGCTTTATCCATTGAAAAGATATGTTTGGGCTTTCTTTGTTTCTTTGACTATGGCAGTTGGAGGCTCATCTCCAAGTCCTATACCTACCCTTGATCCACGTGGTTGGCTAGGTTTCCCTTATTTAAACGTCATACCAGGTACTTCCAAGCTCCTAGAAAGAGTAGATCAAAGACCCTCCCTTTAAAAAGTCACGTTTTATTTAGAAGCATGGTTACACATGTGACAGCAAGTTATAACATAACAAATCTACATGGTACTAAGAAAGATTTGCTGTAAAACCTATCTATGTGCATAGAAAACATTAGCATAAGACTTTTTTTAGGAGTTCAGGTTAAGGGTTCTCACTGACCAAAAGAAAGCCAGAGTTATTAAACAGATAAGAAAGCCCTTATTTCACAGAAAGAATTTTCTTGAACTTATAAGCTCAAAGTCATATAAAATTTCCATTCAGGTTTTAGTAGGCCTATATGCTATTCACTAATTGAAATCATAGGCATATTTACAGCTAGTTTTTCCATTGTGACTTCATTCCTGCAATATTTGTAAGTAGTATCTGACATAAGCACATCGTAATGTCCACCTTTGAGACATAAACTTAAGGTAATACATCATTTTGTACATCTCATTTGGGTCCAAGATGTGCTCATCTGATGAACCCAAAGATAGGTTCAGCAGAAAAGTTTATAGCATCTTGTGAATTGTTCCTTCACGACTGTGACAAAATAAACTCACTTTCTTTCTTTCTTTCTTTCTTTCTTTCTTTCTTTCTTTCTTTCTTTCTTTCTTTCTTTCTTTTTTTTTTTTTTTTTTTTTTTTTTT
>NC_034591.1:82005588-82046628 GCF_900095145.1 Mus pahari
TTTTTTTTTTTGGTTTTTCGAGACAGGGTTTCTCTGTTAAGCCCTGGCTGTCCTGGAACTCACTCTGTAGACCAGGCTAGCCTCGAACTCAGAAATCTGCCTGCCTCTGCCTCCCCAGTGCTGGGATTAAAGGCGTGCGCCACCACGCCTGGCCTCACTTTCTTTTTAAGTGACCTAGACATACATATCATTTTTTTTTTATCAGAAATGAAAGCATAAAATAGTAATGGTTTTAAAACATTCCTATTGTGAGGCCAATGCCTTATTTTATTTTTTGCACCATTTTTATCATTTCAGAGAAGTTCCAGATCAATTATCATTCATAAATTATTTCTCAGTGTACTGCCCAGCCATAGGTTACCAGAAGTCTAATTTTCATTTCTGTTAGAGATTTGACACACTTAGTCTACACAAATATATAAAATCATAACACTGACATCATTTTGACCAGCTTTGAAAAAACTTGATTTTTATTTAAAATATCATTATATATGCATATACATACTCATAAAATACATGTTTATAATTTTAATACCACCCGTGCAGACTAGATTTATTTTAACTTGACACAAGCTAGTCATTTGGAAAAAAAGGAACCCCAACAGACTGGCCTTTGGCAAGCCTATGAACCATTTTCTTGATTGATGATTGATGTGGAAAGACTTAGCTCACTGAAGGCTGTGCCACACTGGGATGGTGGTCCTTTATAAAATAAGAAATCAGTCTGAGCAACTCATGGGAAGAATCCAATAAACAGTTTTCCTAATTCAACAGCATGTAGAACTACTATAGAAGCATATTTATTTGGAATTTATCCTGTGTGTATCAACCAGAATTAAATGAAGTTAAATGTAAAGTATCATGGGCAAGCAAAAAACAGCCTGAGATTAAAGCCTCATTATAAATAGCTAATGGTCCATGTAAATGATCTTACTGTGGATTATAATGGCTACATTCTATATAAAGTTTATTGAATACCAAAATTACAGAGAATACCAACTATTATTGAAACTTTAGTCAGACATTAATGATGAGTTATAGTTAGACAACATTGTTGGGATGCATTGTATATAGTGAGTTCTCTGTGCAAATTCAGTAATGATACAACTAATATTTACCATGTGGTTAATATCCTAGGATGCACTATAAGTGATTTGCAATCATTTTGGATTTTCTATATAAGCACCTTAAACTCTAGAGACCTCTGACACATGTTGACAGGTACATGTGTCTCTCACTTTAATAGTATACGTTTGAATGTTTGTATTTTTTTTTATTCTAAGCAATGAGATTATTCTTGGTTGTTTTTCATGGTGGAAAGTTTGTTCATGAGGAAAGATGGAGGTGTCTTCAGAAATTAAAACAGTTCTTCAAAATATAGCCTAACTGAAAAATAGCATAATACAAGTGCTGGCTACTTCTCCAGCGGTCCAGAGTTCAATACCCAGAACCAATATAACAGCTCACAACTGATGACAACTGAAGTCTCATGGAGTCCAATGACTTCAATTGATTTGCAGAAATACATGAAGACAAAGTACCCATCTACATAAAATACATATATAAATGTTTAAAACAAAACATCGCAATACAGAAAGTGTACCCTCAGCTGTTTTTAAGTGTTGATTGCCAGAAGTATAGAATTTTAGGAATAGAAATGCCAAATCGTTCATAATGAGATGCCATCATTTCTCAGCTGAGATGAGGTAAGATGAAATCCTTTTGGTAATTGATTTTACTCAATTAAATAGAAAATATTTGAATAAGATTTACAGTTAGCCCTGTGTAAGAATGCCACTGAATGTATCATGCAATCCCAATCATACACAAAGGTATTGGTCAATACACAAATCATAGACGCTGCAGAGTAATAATTTCACAATTAGCCAATTTAAGTTTCAGAGCTGCTTTTCTTCAATCTCTGAAAGAAAGAAAAATTCCTCTTTTAAAATGAGCTCTATTATGTACTGATTAATTCAAATATAACTCTTTTGTTACTGTAATAAAGAATATAGTGATTTGTATACATATATAAATAAATTGAATATATAAGAAAATAAGGACCAAATATATGAAAATCATGTTGTATCACTGTTAAAATATATATTACTTAGACATACTGTCTTAGAAATAATTATATATTTTATATAATATACTTATATACTTATTAAACTATATATGTATATATATCAGCTTTTTCTTTTTAGAAAAATATAATTATTCTTCTGGAATGAGAAAAATTACTCTTTTCATTCTATGTTTTCGAAAATACTATGTCATTTTGTTGAAGAGAAAAAATGAAAAAAAAATATAAAGTTTTAAATCCATGGGTTTTTTAAAACTTATTTTATTAGATATTTTCTTTATTTACATGTCAAATGCTATCCGAAAGTCCTCTATACCCTCCCCCCCGCCCTGCTCCCCTACCCACCCACTCCCACTTCTTGGCCCTGGCATTCCCCTGTATTGGGGCATATAAAGTTTGCAAGACCAGGGGCCTCTCTTCCCAGTGATGGCCAACTCGGCCATCTTCTGCTACCTCACCCAGGGATCCATCCCATCATCAGCCACCAAACCAAGACACTATTGCATATACCAGCAAGATTTTGCTGAAGGAACCCTGATATAGCTGTCTCATATGAGGCTATCCCATTGCTGGCAAATAAAGAAGTGGATGCTCACAGTTATCTATAGGATGGAACACAGGGCCACCAATAGAGGAGCTAGAGAAAGAACCCAAGTTGCTGAAGGGGTCTGCAGCCCTATAGATGGAACAACAATATGAACTAACCAGTACCCCAAGTACTTGTGTCTCTAGCTGCATATGTAGCAAATCCATGGTTTTTAAGAGATTATGATAACTGCATATATAGAACATTATGTTGATTTCCTTAAATGCAATCATTCATTACTATCAGACAAAAACAACAGCATTAATGCAGTTATGCACATGAATACTTTCCATTTCCATTCCATTATAACTAACAAAAAGGGAGAGTTGTTTTACATCTGCCAGTTGATTATATTTTGACTATAACAAGGATAGGAAGATTAAAAGCATTATTATCTAAAATGCAAAGTGTTATTATTTTACTAGCTTCTTTATACTGACTTGTAATCAGTACTTTCAAGTAATTATTTAAAATAGTAAACATTTGAATGACTAAAATATAGTCTATAGTAAAAACAATTCACTTTCAATACACAGTTAATGATTACTCCATAATATGTACACCATCTAACATACTTAGAAAACAAACAAAACATTTCTGTAATATGAAATAATTTATTTTACTCCATTTATTCTTTTACCAATATATTTGAGAATGTAATGCATTCAGATATCAGTACACTTAGAAAAACTATTATAATTTCATAGGGCTATATCTTGGAGAAGCAATTTATTAAACTAATCATTAAATGATGGCTATAATACAAATGTCATTACTAATATACTCACCAACAAAATAATGTGCTAAACATACATCCATATATAATGAGATAGAATACAATACATGACATTGTGTGAAATTAAATGACATTTATTCAATGATTCCATTTCATTTTATATTATTGAGCAATTTCAAGGAACTTATTTACAAATTAAATGCTTGGAGTAATCAAATTAGACTATTACCAATACTATGTTTGAAGTCAGCTTTGCTACTGTAATTGCAGCATAATATCAGGATTATTCTGTTCACTGATGTTTGCATACAGGTTAGAAATGATTGCTAAAATTTGAATAATGTTAAGAGAACAAAAAGGTAATATCTGATGATTGATTACAGAGGATTCTGCATATAGAAAATTCTCTCTTTTAAATGTATCTACTTTCAAGATGAATAGAAGTACAGATATACAGATGAATATATACATAAACATCATGTTTTTGTCTTAAGTAACATGTCATTTGGGTGGAAGAGAAGTAATAAGAAAAATACAAGGTATTTAAAAGGTTACAATTTTTGGCTTTAAGACTGTGTAGTTTCAAAAATTAATTTCTTGCATTTATCTCTGCACTCCATATTGTATCTGTTTTAAGGTAATTGATTTAGTAATTGATTAAATTATGAAATTTTACAAAAATAAAGTGCAATATTCTCTTTTCAGTTACTATGGTTTTTTTCATTCCATTGGAATGTTTTTCTTATGTAGAGGACATTAAAAATAGTTTGCCTAATAAATTAAAGATCCTGTAAAGAAAAAATAAAAATGGCATGTGCCTTCATATATAGAGCACACATGGAGAAAATATGAATGAAGAATTAGAAAAAAAGCACAAGGCATGACATGTATGTCTAAAGGAATGCATTCAAAAGATGCATTGTATCTGTTTATTTAACAGTTCATGAATAGTGACATACAGAGATAAAAATCTTACAAATCTCATGACATATAAGGTCTATGCTATGTGTACAATATATCCAATATTTTATCAGACATTTAGTCCACTTGATTAATTCATATATATTTTCCTCATCAGCTCTTACTTCTCTCTGATCTCTAATGCAATAAGAATGAGATGAATTTTTGGCTTGCTCTTCTCTGTTCTAACTCTACTATGTTTAGAGACCACAGGACCATTTAGCATTACCAAAGCAAAACACAATTACAACAGCGAAAAATATGTCATTAGGTATTATGTCTGCATTTCTGCATATATCAGCAGAGAAAATTGAATTGATATTTATTTCTGAGTATTCCAGAATCTGTGCTTCAACATAGCTGAGAGATTTCATGGCTCTATTGGCCAGTTGGCATGAATGTGATTTTATCACAATCTTACCAGTACCTAAATTTGGGAGTTTCAAGCTCTCATTTAATAGAATTACAAATTCCTATTAAACTGTAAACCAATACTGTAATTTATTATTTCAGAACTAAAATACTGAGACCCTTGTCTTATAGCAACTATAACTGGCTATCTTTTGGTCTGTAAATCTAAGAACAGAACTCAATTTGTCTAATTTCTGTAAAATTTATGCAATAAAAATATTATTCATAGCGTGTTTGCTAAGATGTGCCAGTCTCTGGCAATGTTATCATGTATTTCAATGGTTTAAAAAATTAACATGTACACATGCAAAGATAAGTGTGTGTTGAATGTGCACTATGGCAAGCGATGATGTGATTCTGCATACACAGAGGGATGAGAATTTTGCCTAAAGACATGATACTCAATGTGAGAAACAAAACACACAAAAGAAGCCAGCCATGAGGGAAATTGGGAGAGGAACAAGTCACACTACAGTCACAGAAGTGCACGTGTTCACAGGCAGAGGTGAGACTGATGTCTAGGAACAGAAACGTTGTATGACACAAGTAAAATAGATAAAACCATAGATAAAGCAATGAGACTGTGGCAGTTCTACTAGTCACAGACCCAGACAGAGTCTCTGTAGGGAAAAGAATGACGAAAGCCAACTCTCAGCACTTTGCAATTAGACAAAGGGCATACAGGAGGCCAGACTAGGGAAGGCAAAGCCAAAGGTATGATACTGTCGGGAGAGAAGAGTCAGAAGAGCATATTTACCAAAGGATCGAGTACTGTAGATGGTAATGTGAATTAGAAAATGTATACTAAAAATGGCCTGGAGAATTGAAAGAAATGACACACATTCCACATATATTCCAGTAGCCTCAAAATTGTTCTATTTTCTTACCCATAAAACCCTCAAATGTAAAAGAGTCAAAAGTTCTGTTTCTCTGTATAGTTAGTCAAACCTAGATTCTTCCTCATGCAGCAGCCACCAAAAAAAACCTGTTTTTTTTTTATCTGAAGACACTATCCTCACGCTACTACTATGTAACCAAACGCTTCCATCTATCATTTTCCATTACCAATTCTCTGGATGTTTTATCCCTTGATCTTTCTAGAAGAGATATTTATGGTGATTTTTCCCATGAGATGGCATTCTTCCCATTTACTGAGGTAATTTCATCTCCAACACGTGGAGCTTGGGACTGGCCCAAGTCCCCGATGAAGAGGTTTATTTCCATCCCTGCTGCATGTGCTCTTACTCAGGGTTTGACTACTTTTCTCAGGTGATTGTGCCCCAGACCTCCAACCTTTGGGGAAGCCTCACATTGGTTTCATCTCCCTCGCAGGGACAAAACGAATTATAGACACTACACATACAGAACATCACTTAAGGAACAAGATTTGCATAGATACCACAAAGAGCCCACCGATGAGAAAAAACAAACAAACAAACAAACAAACAAACAAAAAGACAATGACTATTTCACCAAGAAAAGGTTGTTTAATTTTCTTCTTTCTAACTCGTATAAAGGTCTTCTATGTAGCTGTGGCTATCAGACTTTTACATGCAACATGGGTTGTATGAACTCTGACATTCTATCCTATGGAAACAAGGAAAAGGGAATACAAGAATCTGAGAAGCTAAAACTGTGTAATTACTTAGGCACTCTTGGTACCCCGATCGATAGATTTATTGTTCTAATAAGCTTAAGCATTGAAATTCCTTATGCCTTTAAAAATTGTCATTGCAGTACTAGACAGGAAACGTTAAGTGCAGGTTCCACTCTTTTTTTTTTTTTTTTTTTTTTTTTTTTTGTACAGTACAATTGTATTCTTTTTACACTCATAGCAAATGCCTCACACTATGGCTCAGGAATCAACTTACTAGTTGCTGCTGTTAAACAAGCAGAATCTAAGTCTCATTTCCAGATCTATTAATAGGAATCTGCATTTTCTTAAAGATCATGTAATTTACATGCAGCTGGAGTTTGGGAAGTGCTATTCTATATCGTCGCTGTCTTTGGAGAGCAAGGTGTAGTTGTGCCTTTGAGTAATGACATATCCAGCTTCATTCCCATTGTAATTCAGGCTGAAATCTGGAAACCACAAATCCTACAGTGATGCACTGGAGGTTAATATCACTGTGAACCTGCCATGCTGGCCGCAGGTCTCCATTTCCCACAAGAAGGCTTTATGTGTTGTACTTCAGAATTAGAGCAAGCCAAAGCCATCTCATATTGCTTCTGCATTTTGTCACCTATAGAGATTTGCATTTAGCAATTTAACTCAGCAGTGCTGTGGTAAAAAAAAAAAAAATGTCCTCACCAGAATTTGTGAAAACCTGTTTTACTTAACAATATATGGAGTGGCCAGCAGGAATGGAAACAGGAAAACCTCATTTTTGAGCTAATGTGGTCATATCACAAGGGTATGATTGTAAAGAGCTACCTGGCAGGAATCTGATTTTATTTGTTGGCATTGTGATTTTCCCATGTTAAATTATAATCTTATATTAATTTTACCTTCCATGTAATGTGTCCTGTTGAAATAAATATTTTTTTCTAAACATACTAAATACAAATACTATTGAAATAAACTCTGAAGCTCAGATATTGGGTATTTGGCCTTGATGTATATTTGTATATTTTGTTATTTCTTCTATCTCTTTTTTTTAAAGATTTAGAATAAAATAGTTATTTATTTATAGATTTTATTTTTTTACAGTCCAGTTGTTATCCCTTTCCATTCAGCCTATTGACAGTTCTTCACCTCATTTCTCCTCCCCCATCTCTGAGAACATGTTCCTACACCCTCACATACCCCCATACCCCGCAGGACTCACGATTCCCTGAGGCCTTAAGTCTCTTTTAAGGGTTACGTGCATCTTCTTTCACTAAAACCAGACCAGGAGGTCCTCTACTCTATATGTGTTGGGGACCTTCCACCAGGTGGTATATGCTGCCTGGTTGGTGGCTCAGTGTCTGCGAAATCTCAGGGGTCCAGATATTTAGACTGCTGGCCTTCCCAAGGGATTGCCTGCCTCTTCAACCTCTTCCAGCCTTTCCCTAATTCAACCACAGGGGTTCCTGTCTTCAGACCAGTGGTTGGGTGTAAGTTGACATATTTAGATAAGGTTATGAGAGTGTCGTTGTTTTATAAAATATTAAATTACAGGCTGGATGAATGGCTCAGTAGGTAAGAGCATGTACAATGCTTTCAGAGGACTGGAGTTTTGTTCCTGGCATCTACAACCGACCACTAATAACTACTTGTATCTCCATCCAGTGCATCTGATGCCCTTTTCTGAAGAATCAGGGGCCTCATGGGCACCTGCATCTATGTGCCCAAGGGCACACCCCCCACACACACACACACCACCCACCCACACATGCACATGCCACTTTAAAATTAAAAGAAACCTTTAAAATATTTATATTATGTATGCATGGTCATATTGTCTAGACATATGTACTTGATAATGGTTCAGAAATTTCTTATTTAATAAATAATTTAAATTATTTAATTGCTATAACACTTTTACTTAAGAAAATTATCAAAAGCAATGTGATGACCACATGGATGGTGCTGAAGCTCCAGCTTTTATTCACTTTACTTTTTAAAAGAAATGAGATACTCCTATAAAATAAAAGAATGTGTATTATTTGGAAGTATACATAAGCATTTACCCAATACAGTTTTTAGAAGTAACAGCTAGATTTTAAATGTTATAGCTTTAATTTTCTTATTTTTTTGGAATATTAAAAGTGTATGAGCAACTTGAATCTTATAGAGATATGAAGCATCATTCTTTCTGTGTGTCAACCAGTGCAATAAACATTGAAAACTATCACAACCAAATAGAGGAAAACATGAAATTACCTTTAAAGATATTATGAATTAAAACATCACTGTTTTATTTCATGATGTTTCAAATACATTTGAAAAGGAGGATGACTACCCTCCAGATACATAAATAATTTTTTGGGATTTTTTGCTTCCAAATAAAATATCTTTCTTCTGAGTTACTCCACATGGTTTTTAAAGAAATCTTTTGAAAGAAATATCATCATTCCTACATTGAAGCTGAAATTAAGAGAACAAAGTAAATCACTAAATCACTTTTAAAAAGGTGATTGATTTCTTATTCTGAGGCATATGGTGGCTGTTCTACTCTGGCGCTTCCAAAACAGTGAAATATAATTACAAAGCACTGATATTACATTTTGCATTCTTCACATCTCTTTGTATAATTCAGTAATACTCCCTGATAGTTTTGTGTGAGCTTATGCCAACAGTCCCAAGTGTATAACTGTTTGCTTAGCTTTTCTAAGCTGTGAGAATCATGTCCAACTTCATTGATGTAAGCAGCCCCCGACATAATAACCACCGTATCTCACATGTGTTCAAGCTAAGGCTTCTGCATTATTGACAATCATCTAATTATATCAGTAAGAATAATTGTGCACTTGAGTAATTCTTGTAATTATTTTTAGAATTCTTTCATGTCTAAGCTCATAAACAGAGAAAGAATCAATAGTTCAAAAGTTTTAATCAAAGGTAGAGAGATTAAGTCTGCAGCTAACCCCCATTCCCAAGGCCTTTTGCTCTTTATAATGTGTCTTCGTGGATTAAAAGTTAATGTGGCCTCATAGTGACTGCATTATCAACAAGTTATACACAGTGAGCTGAAGCTGAATTTATTGGGACAATTATATTTGCTTATATTTGGTATATAAATACAAAGGGTAATTCTCCAGAGTGCTAAGGGACATGGTGTTAATAATTCAGGAAAATCTTAGGAATACAATCTGTAAAAGTACAGACAATCAATACAATATAGAGACTAATAACAAAACGAATAACCTTCTGCATTATCCCAACTTGAATGTTTGCTATGCTGTGGAAACTCACATCTTTGCAGATCAATTCTAAAGGCTATTAAATGCTGCAATGTGAAACTAAGTATTTCTGAATTTACCCAGGTCCAGCAATACTGACACATGCGGGAGTGTTTAGGTTATTTCCGTTGTTATAGGAAAGTAGCTTCACAGTTTAATGTGCTGTTTATTTAAAAAAAACATGAGTCAGAAATCAACACCTTACTTGATAAGCAGAGTCTCATTTTTACTCTTTCCCACCATTTCCTCTGGAGAATGTGATAATGAACTGTGAAATGGTCAGAATGGGTGGAAGAATAAAGGAATGTACTGATTCCCAAATACATTGTCACAAGCTTAATTTTTCCTACATTAATAATTTGTCTTGTTCAAGATTTAAATTTGAGTCATGTAAACATCTGAAGTATTTATATACTTTCATATATATGAATACATATCATATATATGTAATATATATAATATCCATATATTACCTCTGTGTGTGTGTGTGTGTGTGTGTGTGTGTGTGTTTGTACATATTAGGCCTGAACTTGGTACGTTCCACATGCTATACTAGGACCGTATCTTTGAGCTAAATCCTCAGGAATGTATATACCATATATACAGATAGATAGATAGATAGATAGATAGATAGATAGATAGATAGATAGATAGATAGACAGATAGACAGATATAGATATATAGATACAGATACACATACATACATATACATATATGTGTGTATATATATACATATATTATATTTAAATAAAAATATAAATAAATATGTCTGCCGGTTCCAATATTAATTTATTCTCGATGGTGAAACCCTCAAATTTGTATTTTATTTTATTCTATTTTATTTGTTTACATTCCAGTTGTTGCCCCCTTATCGGTCCCTCCTCCCACAGTTCCTCATCTTCTTCCTTACCCCCTTGCCTCTGAGAGGGTGCTTCCTCACCCATCACCAGAGCTCCCCTTTCCCTTGGGCCTCAAGTCTCTTGAGGACTAAGCACATCTTCTCCCACTGAGGCTTGACCAGGCAGAACTCTGCTATATTTGTGCTAATTTTTATTAGATAGTTTCTTTATTTCAAATGTTATCCTCTTTCCTAGCTTCTCCTCAGAAAATCCCCTAGCCCACCCCCCTGCTCCCCAACCCACCCATTCCTATTCCTGGTCCTGGCACTCCCCGAAACTGAGGCATAGAGCCTTCATAGGATGAAGAGCCACTCCTCCCTTTGATGACTGATTAGGCCATCCTTTGCTACATATGCAGCTAGAGCCACAAGTTGCACCATGTGTTTTCTTTGATTGGTGGTACAGTTCCAAGGAGCTCTGGGGGGTACTGGTTAATTCATATTGATGCTCCTCCTGTGGGGCTTCAGTCCACTTCAGCACCCTGGGCATTTCTCTGGCTCCTTCATCGGGGACCTTATGCTCCTTCTAATGGATGATTGTGAGCATCCACTTCTGTATTGCCAGGCACTGGCAGAGCCTCGCAGGAGACAGCTATATCAGGCTCCTGTCAGCTGGCTCTTGTTGGCATCTGCCTAGTGTCTGGGTTAGGTGGTTGTTTATGGAGTGGATCCCTAAGTGGCGCAGTCTTTGGATAATCACTCCTTCAGGCTCTGCTCAGAACTTTGTAACTCCTTCCATGGGTATTTTGTTCCCCATTCTAAGAAGAAACAAAGTATCCACACTCTGGTCTTCCTTCTTCATGTGTTTTGCAAATTGTATCTTGGGTATTCTAAGTTTCTGAACTAATATCCACTTATCAGTGAGTGCATATCATGTGAGTTCTGTGACTGGCTTACCTCACTCAGAATAATATCCTCCAGATACATTTATTTGCCTAAGAATTTCATAAATTCATTGTTTTTAATAGCTGAGTAGTACTCCATTGTGTAAATGTACCATATTTTATGTATCCATTCTTCTGTTGAGGGATATCTGGATTCTTTCCAGCTTCTGGCTATTATAAATAAGGCTACTATGAACATGGTGGAGCCTGTGTCCTTCTTACAAGTTGGAACATCTTCTGGGTATATGCCCAGGAGAGATATTACTGGATCTTCCAGTAGTACTATGTCCAATTTTCTGAGGAACTGTCAGACTGGTTTCCAGAGTGGTTATACCAGCTTGCAATCCCACCAGCAATGGAGGAGTGTTCCTCTTTCTCCACATCCTCAGCAGCATTTGCTTTCACCTGAATTTTTGATCTTAGCCATTAGGACTGGTGTGAGGTAGAATCTTAGGGTTGCTTTGATTTGCATTTCCCTAAAGTCAGTATTCAGTGTTGCTTTATCCATGGCCCTGCCCCACAGCAGCATATCAGATCTATTTGCTCTCAACTCTGATTTGATACAAATCAGCTGCTGATTGGCATCCTAAACATATGACGTTACAAAATGTGTAACAACCATACAGTACTCACTAACTAACCAAGAATTACAAAATTATTTTAATTGTAATTAATAACTTTCCTAGGGGCTGAGGTTGGTAGAACTTTATGCACCTTTATCTCCCACACCTATTTTATCTCTAGTTTTAATTTTTCTCTCCATCTCTCTTCTCCACCTTTGCTAGCTATTCCTAACAGTTTCCTTGGATTTTGGCGGATTTCGTCCTCCTGTCTTCAAGTTCCCTTAACTGGTAAAAGTCTTCTTTGAGTCTGCAAGGGTATTCAGAGTCTAATTATTATAAAATAATGTATTATATATTTCCTTGGCCAATGCATAAATAAATTTATGCTAGGTATTATGCATAATCATGTAAAAAGTTGAATATAATTACAGAACAAATTCCTTTGGTTTTTTCAAATGATCAAAAAGTGCATTAAAATGTAAGAAAATACAGTGGAGTGTATCTCTTCCTCCGAAGTGCTCATAGCAGAGAGGCCATTCTGTAAATGCTGGATCTGGAAGTTAGTTGTGTCCAGCTTGTCAGCATAGGGAGAAGCAACTCAAGATGCAGCTTAAGGGGAAATGGAGGCATTTTCTCTGATTATGAACAGAGTGAGTCTATGAAGAAAACACAAATGTTTATTTAGCACACAAATGAAGTCAAGTTAATACAGAGAACTGAGGCAAATAGAAGAATGTAATGTAATATCCTACCCCTTTTTTGAGATTTTTGAAAATGCCTGCAACATACATCTAAATTATTTGGCACATCTTAAAATAAAAAGAAACCAATAGAACAAATCACCCAGTTGACATATGGAAAAACAAATCGGAGACATTTTTTAATTTCAAATATTCTTCAATAAATATGTAATTAATGATTGCTTGTATACTTTAATTATTTTATATTTAGTTAAGTTGTTTAAGCAAACAGATGGATTACATCCCAAATCAGCATAGAGTACTTACATGGCCTTCTTCCATACTTCTCAGCTTTTTGTTCTCCCCACAAGCATGAAAGTGATTTACTATCATGAGTTTTTATTTATAGGATTAATGAAGATAATATTTGGAGAAGTTTTGATCTAATAGGGTTAAAATATTAGATTTCCAATACCACAATTGAACTGCGGCAACCTCAGACTCCAGAATATTTCATCCTGAGTCAAATGTTGTCAGTCAACCACAAGTCATCCTCCAGAAATTGAGCTCCTGGCTGAAGTCCTACATCAATTATAGAATCTGAGAGAAATATTGCCATAGATTATATATGTGATAGTTTCTAGATCTGAGGGGGAAGGCATCTATAATACATTCTCATTAAAGCAGCTCTTAATCCTTATATCCTCACGCAGCTGACATATGAGTCATTTTCAGGAATAAAAGAAAGTGAAGATGTAGCAGAGCTCAGCATCCAAGAGAGGCAGTTGAATCTGAGTTTTATATTTCCTCAGGGACACGGATCACTTCCTTGAATTTGGTTTGCATTGATCAATGTTGACAGATGATAGATTAAATGCCATATCTAAACTCCAATTTTAAATTTTCTTATACTTATGGGGAGAAACCCCCTAAAGAATTAGAGACGCCTGTGCTGACATGAAGGCAGGCACAGCACTTTATAAACAAATGAACGAATACACATACATGTGATTTTAGATGCAACTAAACTAAAAACCTGTTTTGAAGCTAATTCAGCCAATAATTCAAGAAATAATTTTAAAGTTTTTATTTGCCTCTACTTACAACGTCGGAGTACTGAGCTATAAAAGATAATCAGAAAATATCTCCATACTCAAGGAGTTTGTGACTTTACCTTTGTAGGTCCAATATATTATACTCAAATTGTCATGAACAACCAAATGTAGCAAGTATCTTCTCTGCTTCACAGGAACAGAATAGTGAACTTTCAAGATGCAAACTACCATTCCACCTGTGCCCCTCTGAGAAAGTGTGAACTTCTCTTGACCACTGTTTTCTCACTTCTAAGGGGTGGGGAGTCATTCCTCTCTCAGAAATTATTTGAAAGAGCAGAGAGAGAATCATGTATGACTTGTGGCTTCTGGGTGAGTAGACATTATAGAAGGAACAGAAATGCAACATGAGTTAAGTTGCCATACTAAGGAAAACATATAATAGACAGGAACATTCTCCTTTGCAGTAACATAAGCTATCTAGGATTGTCCTTTGATGTGGGGTTCTTATTAAACGAGTCTATGCATTTTCTACTTATCTTTATGGATTTAGACAATCCCATGGTGGTAGGGGGAATGTGTGGTCAAGGAACTGTATGAGTTTCAAATAAAAAAAGGGAATGCATCCAAAAATGAAGGGGCACCGCTATATATGACATAAATAGGCTCAATGTGAAATAGCAAATAAAATATCAGATCATTATGAAAAACATATTTGCAGTGATCAACACTTTATTCGAGTTCACTTTCTTACATTTTCATGTCTTGAAAATGAAAAAGAAAAGAAAAGAAACAGGAAATTTGCCTAACCAGAAGTCATATTTGATTTACCAGATAATAAAATCAGTCCACACTGAAATTGTCTATTATTTATTATCTACTTATCTAGTATATTATTAGGTTGGTTTTTATCTGTTTCTGTGGGTTTTTTCCAGTTTGAGGTTTGCCATGGACTTCAACAGTGCCCCTTAAATTTCATTGCCCTTAATTAATTAATGGATTTGGAAGGAGAATATCTTTGAAATTTTTTCAGTGTACTATGATTGCAAAAATAAACAAAAACTATAAGTGTTATTATTTCAATCTGATGTTGATGCCATGTCACTCTAACTGTAATTAAGGATGGACATTATGGTCCCTAATAATTTACAAAGCAATAGAAGCACCTGATGCAGCACCAGGATGCTATAATGAGATCCTGGTGCACTTGAAATCAAAATCTTGCAAATAATTCATCACACTTTACCCTGGTGACACATACTTATGGCTTGCAGGTGCACTATCTCTTTCCTGAATATTCTTTTAAATTAATCTAGGACAAGGTAAATCTATGTATGTATTTCAGTTCATATTATACATATAAATCACAGCAAAATGTTTCCAGATGAAAACAATATTTATGATGTGTCATCTGTTTAGAAACTGGATGTGGGATTTGAAGGGAAGAAAGCCTATACAAAGAATAGTGAAATATTCTTATACAAAAACATGGAGTGCTGGCTAGTGTGCTGAAGGGAATTTCACCATGTTCAAAGTAATAATCACCTTTGGTAGTTGATCCTGGGAGGTGGAAATAAGCTTTTCATAACTGGCATATAACAAAAATATGGAGATCCAAATCAATGACACTGAACAAAAGAGTATTTTCCAATACAATGGAAATATGCTAGAAACACTAAATATCAGGTATGAAATGTACAGATTATATTCACCTCAAATTATGTTAACTTGAATTTTACATGGAAAGAGTAAACACTAATTAGCAGTGTTATAGACTCTCTAGAAATGGGTTAGTTTTTCTCAATGAGAATTAAAAACTCCAATAGAACAATAGCCCCCTCACAAAGACAAATCTTAGTGATTTTCAATTCAAATCACCCAACACCAATTAGGAGATACTAGAGATACTGAAATAAATGAGAAGTTTGGAAAGTGATTACAAGAATGACTATGCTAGCCATACTAAATGATAATTCTGCACATGTGTGTGCACATGTGGTTATATATATATATATATATATATATATATATATATATATATATATGTGTGTGTGTATGTGTGTGTGTGTGTGTGTGTGTGNTGTGTGTGTGTGTGTGTGTGTGTGTGTGTGAATATCAAGATGCATGTGTAAAGGTCTGAGATTAACCTGAACAATCTATGCGTTGTAGTTGGTCCTAAGGAACTCAGGTCATGAGACTTTAAGTAACGTGTCCCTATCTGCTTCAGCAAATTATGATATTTCTTTTATAATCATTTTTTCCTATTTATAATAAAAACTCTAAAATTTGTATATCATTTTATTACTTTCACAAATTAAAGTACTTGACAATAATGAATATTAAGCAGTTAGTCCAAGGCCACAGATATTGAATGAATCTCCAACTCTTTTCAGTTCAGGAATCTGAGCTTTATAGTTTTAATAGCTAATGTCTATTTAAACTATTCAAAAAATGAGTTTTCTAAGGAATTTACAAATTTACAAATTATGAGAACTTTAGGGTTAAAAATAAAGTGAGTTTGGATCCAGATGAGGACTTAATTAGTGGACTTCAGTTGATAAATGAATAAAAATGTCTCCAAATGAAATGTCAAGGAAGAAAATAACACAGAATTAAAGAATTTCAGAAATTGTTACTGTATATGAGAGAGCATGTGTGTGTGTATACATATAACAAAGCAGAAAAAAGGAGAAGCACTTGAAATAATAGCGTCCAATAACTTTCCAAAATTAATGATTGTCATTAAACGCTACTATAAAATTTTTTAAAGATGAAGATTGTACAAAATTTTAGATTACATAGCATATTTGAAACCTAGAAAAATAGATTGATGTAACAAAGGAAAAAAAGAAAGAAAGAAAGAAAGAAAGAACGAAAGAAAGAAAGAACAAAAGAAAGAAAGAAGAAAAGAAAGGAAGAAAGGAAGAAAGGAAGAAAGGAAGAAAGAAAGAAAGAAAGAAAGAAAGAAAGAAAGAAAGAAAGAAAGAAAGAAAGAAGAAAGAAAGAAAGAAAGAAAGAAAGAAGAAAGAAAGAAAGAAAGAAAGAAAGAAAGAAAGAAAGAAAGAAAGAAAGAAAGAAAGAAAGAAAGAAAGAAAGAGAAAGGTCTATTCCGTTTTTGATCCCAGCACATCTGATTGTGTTAAGTTGTGAACTGGAGCAAGTGTGGAAGAAGGAGATGCTCTCGTTGCCAAAGACCACACTATGACAATTGAGAGAGTCCTTGATCTCTCATAAATTGCACAAAAATAAATAAAAACCCAACTTTTATTTTTGTAAGATAAAAGCCTTATACCAACTCACCTACAAAAAGAGAGGGGACAAGAGGAGAGGGAGAGAGAAGGAGAGAGAGATTACAAAAGAGAAAGAAAGGAAGGAGAGAAATCATCTTCATGAAAATAATATCGTTTTTCCAATTAAAAGAGAAATTTGGTTCTACTTGGTCTTGTATACTTCTAAACATTCAAAAATTAATGTTATTTAGTATAGGGTAAGAAATTATTACAAAACTGGGGATGGCTAAGAACTGTGACATGTTTTTGGATCTGATTGTCTTCAAGTGATTCTTAGAATTTTCAGTAGATTATAGAAGCTAATACAGTTTCAAACTAAGATATTGAGAGGTGTAAATGCAAGTAATTTAGATGTGAAATCAAACACAAAAGTCAAACATCTAATCCAAACAACACCTTCAATTTCATTAAAACAAACCAACAAGGGACCACACAAACAAGAAAAAACCTTACCACATCAAAGGGTAGTTATTCTATCAAGTGTTGCCTCCTGATATTTTCAGTATAGAATTGTTATGTTTTATTTTATTTTGTTTTTCTATATTTTGGATACATTTCATGTAATATCAGGGGCAAGTGCACTGGAAGCTGCAGTGGAGTATCCTAGTTTCAGACCCTTGGCCTTCCTGCCTCCAGCTGATTTGGACAGGACAGAAGTGCAGGTTAAAACACTAAATTACAGAGAAGCAACAAAGAAAGAAACAAAAAGTAATAAAAAAAAAAAAATAGGACTTGGCATGTTGTCCCCAATGGAGGAATTAGAGAAAGGACTGAAGGAGCTGAAGGGTTTGCAACCCATAGGAAGAGCAAACAGAACCAGCAAAGCTCCCAGGGACTAAACCAGTAACCAAAGAGTACTTATAGAGGGACCCATGGCTCCCCCTTCGTATGTAGTGGAGGGTGGCATTGTCTGGCATCAATAGGAGGAGAAGCCCTTAGTCCTGTGTAGCCTCATTCTCCAGTGTAATGAGGAATGCCAGGGCGATGAGATGGAAGTAGTGGATAGGAGGGAGAGCATCCTCATAGAAGCAGGGGGAGAGGCGGATGGGAGAGAGGGGTTCCAAAGAGGAAACCAAGAAAGGGGATAACATTTGAAATGTAAATATATGAAAAATACCCAACAAAACAAACAAACAAAGAAACAAAAGCACTGAATTACAATATGCTGGTTGGCCTGACCATTTTTGAAGGAAAAGAAGGAGGGGTGGATCCGGGAGAGAGGGCAGATGTGGGAAGAGAGACTGGAGGAAAGCAGGGAGGGAAATCTATAGTCAGGAAGCAGGATATGAGAGAAGAATAAATTAAAAATTAAAATAAACCATACAATGGAAAAATAAACAAACAAATGACTGTGTTCCTTGTTTGATCCCGTCTTTACACTTTACTGTCTCAAGTCAAGCTCAGATGCCAAAGCCAGGACTTGCCTAACTTCTGTGATTGGTACAGCTGTGGCCTGTTGCCTAGGACGTAGCATGATCACCTCCGAAGAAGGAAGGTAGGAAATCCTCTTCCTTAGCTCCAGAAATTATGCTGATTGTATAGTTTTCTGGATTACACATGCCTTATGGAAGTTTTCACATTAGCCATGTGGAATTATGCTGGCAAAATAAAGTGCATCTTCTCTACTTTTCCTCATTTCAATTTTACATTTTCGACTGCATGTGTGCACCTTACACAACTAGGAGCAGTTAGTGCAATTAGTGAGACTTCTTCATTTGCCAAAAATTTCACTCAAACTTGGCTCACGTGAGCTAACCCATACAATTTTTAGCTTTACCTGCAAAATAATGATTTTTGTGACCAGTAAGCAGTAAATGTTTCAGGCTCTCTGCTAAATTTGCCAGCAGATAATAATGAAATGTCACAGACTTGAACATCATTAAACTTATATTTGAGATCCCTTTTGGAATCTGTCACCTTTCCTCCTGCAATGTGCCCGTGCTTCTTCTGTTGTGCCTCATAAATTTTTATGACCGCTCTACTTGGAAATATGTATTTTTTTCTTACCACATCTCTGCTGGGTTCTTTCTCGAAGTAATAAAATTCTTGTCGCTTTCCATTGTGGCTACTTTTAGAGTAAGGCTTACTGGCTTCACTCTGCAGCATATTAAATAAAATAATCAATATGTTCAGTCTGAAAAATTAAATGCAGCATTAGTATACCTACCAAGTTATGGTACTTTGAGCCTAGAGCCTTGCAAGAGGTTTGCTGGCTTTCTCAAGTGAAGTTTTTTGTTTTTTTTCTGATTTGTATATACTTTACTTTGAGTCAATAATGGTAATAATAACAGTGATCATAATGAAAAAAATCACCAAGAATGAGTTTTACAAAATCTATTTAGAGATTCTTGAAAAATAGGGCATTATAAGTTATAAGAACAATTAGAGAATTTTCAATTTTTTTCCCATGCTGTAAAGTTACCAACAGAAGCAAGAACTGGACTTTCTTGTGTCTTTCATTTGTGAACTTGGTGTGTGCTTTTCTCTATGCACTTCCGCTTCTCAGTTCTTAGGGATTTGGGTCTGGGTGTAGTTGTATTTTCAGACAAAGTTGTCTAAACAGAAAACTATAACAACTTTATTATATCCTCCAAATGTTAAAGTCACTATTGAAGCTCAGCCCCGATCCTCTCTTTCTAGGAAGTGCTCATCCTTTGGGGGTTAAAACATCCAACCATTTCAAAAATTTCACATTTCTATTCATATAATATGAAATCACAAGACTGCATTCCTTGCAAGGCAGTTTGGAAGAGGTTCTCAAGCTTTAAAGGAAATGATGGCCTAATTATTTCCAACGAAATCCTACCACTTTAATTTCTGCTAGTGTTAGATAACTCTACATGCAGTTAACAGGATTTAAGTATACTCAACTAATATTTTTGTACTTATACAAGAATCCATGTCGACATTATGTTGGAACATATATATAGAGGGCCATGTAAAACACACAAGAACTTGTAATCTTAGAGGTTTACTGTGATTTGAATATGCTGTGGCATAAGCACAAATTCTGTTCTTTTAGACGTAAGAAAATTTATTAATTTTCTTATATAAATATTTTTAGTTTATGTTTTCCCAATTTTTAATAACAACCATAATTATAAATTCCTATGAGAGACAATACACCATTTTAATACAAATACAAATTCATAGTGTACAGTATATAACTGATCAGCAATTAACATATCCACATGGTAAGATGCATCATTGTCTGTGTTTGAAATAATCAGGGAATACTCCAAATTTTCCTTGCTAACTATTTTAATGTATATATGCACAGGTTGCCTACTGTGCTGTTAACAGTAGAGGATTTTCTGAGGCAGCTGCACTTCTGTTCTTGCATCCAAGCAGTCTTCAACCCCACTGGTTTGTACATGCCTCTGGCTCCCAGAAAATACCTATAGATTATTAACATGGAAGATACCTAACTGACAAGCCCAAGCATCATTTCTTGTCCAAGGATAGTAGAATGACCTTTCTGTGTTGGTTTGGTAATAAACTATAAAATATGCCACATATAGGGGAGTTTTCCTTGAAATATACAGATAGTATAGAGAAATGTGGACTTTAACACCTCTAAAAACAATGCAGTGTTTTATGAAGAAATGAAAAATAGACTATATACATAAACTAGAAAAATAACAAATTTGAAGAGTGACAAGAGACATAACAGGAAGCATTATATGGATATTTTGAATTTTACTTATCTTATTTCTCTATTTTCAAATTTTAATGGTTATTTTATTGATTTACATTTCAAATGGTATTCCCCTTCCTGGTGTCCCCTCCGCAAACCCCCATCCAACCTCCTCTCCCCCTGCTTTCATTAGGGTGTTCCCGCACCCACTCACACCCACCTCTCCACCCTAGCATTCCCCTACACCGAGGCATCAAACCTTCACAGGATCCAGAGCTTCCTCTCCCATTGATGCCAGATAAGGCTATCCTCTGCTACATGCGCAGTAAAATATACTTGACAACAAAAGTGTGTTTAATATTAGACAGCGCATCTATATCAAGTTATTTATTTGAAACTGTTGAGTGTCATTATTTCATTATTATTTTCTAAAGAGCCCACTTCTGAACTGATGTTCTAAATCAAACATAGGCGCCTCAGATTACTCAGTGCTCAGACTGATCAGACGATGTTTCTGTAAGAAGAGGTATTATGATTTATGTTATCTTGAAATGTTAGAGACACAACATTAACAGAAGGGATTGGACATCTTACATATTTATTGTATAAATCCAAAAATGTAATGATATAATAATATAATATATAATTGTTATAAAATACTATGCACTTAAATATAATCAGTTTCTTGATACATTGAACTATATTTTTCATGTGATGTTGTATCATTTCATGTCCCTTGGAAATCATTCTGCTTTATGTTATTACTCATAAAAGTCTGGGTATAATTAACAATTTTTGTTTTATTTTTACCAAATATGATTATGGACTCAATTTAATGAACCTCATTATGGGTTCTCTATACTTTTTTTTTCTTTTTTCAATTTTTATTAGGTATTTACTTCATTTACATTTCAAATGCTATCCCCAAAGTCCCCTATACCCTCCCTACCCGGCTCCCCTCCCCACCCACTCCCCCTTCTTGGTCCTGGTGTTCCCCTGTACTGGGACATATAAAGTTTGCAAGACCAAGGATCCTCTCTTCCCAATGATGGCTGACTAGACCATCTTCTGCTACATATGCAGCTAGGGACACGAGCTCTGGGGTTGCTGGTAAGTTCATATTGTTGTTCCACCTATAGGGTTGCAGACCCTTTCAGCTCCTTGGGTACTTTCTCTAGCTCCTCTATGATTTTGGAAGACTTGTCATCCCACTGTTCCTTACAATTACAAACTGTAGAGACCCACACAGTAATTGACAAGCATTTTTGTTTTCATTTTGGAGATTCAGTCCCCATCTAAATAAATCCTACAACCTTGAGAAATAACACCAGCTTACCTGATTTTTAAGTCTTTCAGTGAAAACAGACAACATATCTTTATGACATTAACTTTTGTTAATAGGCCTACTCATTTTTAATTTCATATATCATCTCAAATACTGTAAATACAAAAAAAAAATTCATGCACCTCCGTTTTAAGCTATAAGACAGAAAGCAGCGAAGAAAAACAGCATCCTTACATCTTAAAGTTGAACACAGGAATAAATAACTTACCCTTATACTAGAGAATATACTTCCATTGAATTGCACATTCTGAAAGCTGTCTGGAGATTGATGAGATAAAAATTTTCATCAAATAAGTTGGAGATGGGCAATGATAAGCCAGGAGCCAGGAAATTTCAAACTCTTTTAGATCATTCTAACTCCATCAACTAAATTACCTTTCTCGGGGTATTTTCAAGGTCTGAAAGAAAGTGCTTATAAGAGGTCATTATGACTTTTGGCACCCCTCAGAGTAGGTCTAATGTCTTGAAGCAAATATGAGGGTCTAAATGCACCACTGTGAGTGTCAAACTGATATGGAAAGCATTCTCCTCCAATTGACCCCTTCTGCTTCTTTCTCTTACACTCTTATCAGATGGACAGTCATCAGTGACCCGGCTATCATTCTAGATAGCCCACTATCAAAACAAAGGTAACTGTTCAAAGAGACATGCTACTAACACTGTAAGCCTTTGAGGAGGCTTAGAACCAAAATATTAGCTGTGCCCCACTGTCTAGGGAATTATCAAGTAGTGTTGTTTTGATATGATTTCTCTTTGTTGTAATATTTCTGTGTTAACTTTAAGCATCAATACCTTTTAAAGGTTTCATATTTTCTTGAACAAAAGAGGACATATATGGATTAATATTTTCATCATAAAATCAATACATGTCAAGGAAATAAAAACGTACTTCCTAGGAATCATCATCTCCAGCTTATAAGCGGTGGTTCCTAGTATAATATACAACTTAGACAATGGATGTATCTACTGTGTTATGCATGTTAGACAAGGCCTAGTATCTATTTTAATTTATAATCTAGACAAAGGTTGGTATCTACTATAATGTGCAAATTAGACAAATTCTGGTATCTACCATGATATCTACCAAGGTAGAAATAAATTGTATTTAAAAAAATACGATAAATGAGTTCAAAATGACTGGACTCCAATCCCCAGATTCTCCCTACGATTTGTAACTTACATGGATATACTATTACTTGATATTGGGGAAGAGGATCATGATTAGGGCACTGCACTTAACAGGCAGATCATGTAAAATATAATTTTTAACATATCAGTCAAAGTTTATATGCTATTTTGGCACTACTATAGGAATGACCTTTTCCAAGGCAACTGAGCCCTGTAGTCCATTGTGGTTCTTACACTACTAAGAACTCAGGTGAAGAAATGTGGTTTGTGGAATGGTGTTTCTGTGAGGACTGGGCTAGGTCCACAGAGAAGAGGGACCAGCAGGTTGAGAAAATGCTATGCAAGTCTCACTGTGGTTGTTAGTCCTTTAATGATAAGTTTGGAGTAATTATATGTGTTTCAAAGTTGTGAGTGCTGAAATCTCAACAGTGTCACTTACAATTTCTTAGGAATTAGCATAGTAGTTAAAACTCCATCTGCTCAAAAATGTCAGTGAATTTAACTCTTGCTTATCCATAGAAAACTGGCAAGGTGGAAATGTAAAGTGGTCTATTTATGGCTCACATTTGGTGAATGTTAGGAATTTGTTCCAAACCACTCTATTGGGCTTCTATTTGCAACTCCCTATAGGTGGTTTCTGAAAGCTAAGACTTCATCTCTCCTTGTATTCAAGTACTTTGTAATAATTAAACCAAATAATGTTGCATGCTTTCTGGACCAGTCCTGTTGTTAGGAGGATTCTCAGGTCTCCCAGATCAAACCTTAATCTCCCAGACCTTATATCCTTGAAATTGGTAGAATTTGGTCATTGTTGAATATATATCTTTATACCTTCTAAAATAAATTTTATTATTCAGAATATACTATATTAAAAGTGTTTAGTTGTTCAAATAAGTGTCACATCTATATGTGTACGTATGCATGTGTGTGGTTTGTGTGGCATGTTTGTGTGTATATGTATGTGCGTATGTGTGTATTTATGTGTGAATGTCTGTGTGTGAGACACAGAGAGAACAAGAGACAGAGATGAGACAGAGACGTGGTTATAAATTCAATCCACAGTGTGGTAGAAGCTCAGGACATGCTCTTTCCATGTTCTTGCTTTTCAAACTAATGCATGAGGTTTTTATTTCTTTTTTTTTTTTCTAATCTTAATTAGAAGAAACTCTACAGGACCAAGAAGTGATTGACTTATGAGTTTGTCTTCTAGATGTGTGCAATTTTGTTAATTACACTGCAGCATCCCATGTGTGGAAATGCATAGTCAGGAGAGCAATAACTGCTTTGAGTTGGCACATTTATTTCAGAAATTCAAAGCAAACAAACTAAAATGATTTCAGATTTTGTATGCCTGAAGATTTTCTGAGAAGAGGGGTCACGTTCTTATCAGGTTATCAAAAGATTCATATCCTTAAATTATTCAAAAGTTAATGTAATAAATACTTTGGTTTCTGTAAATCATAAATCCTTCTCAGAAAACATTTGATAGCAGTGCAAAAGAAGCGGGGAAGGGGACCTGACATTAAGAAATCTGAAGGATTACTCAATTTGTGTTAATATTAAACATAATTCACATAAAGCAATATGTAAATTTAAATTTTCCCTCCTAGAATTTGCTTTTGGCATTTTATGAACATTTACAATAATTTATAAACACACATACACACACACACACACACACACACACACACACACACACACACAACTAGAGGCAGCAGAGTAATCCTGGGAGCAGGAGACATAGTCCTCCCCAGGAAGGAGCACAGTAATCCAAACCTAAATGATCAGTACTGAAAACATACATAAGAGTAAAAATTACAGACTGAGCAGGTTGCAATATATGTATAGTAATCTGTGTATATACATTAATAAATGCAGTAACAATGGAAAAAGAGGTCATGAGTTTGAAAGAGAATAAGGAGGAATGTATGGGAGAGTTTGGAAGAAGGAAAGAATGGAGAAATTATGTACTATAATCTCAAAATATAAAAGTAAAAAAAATCCTATAATTTAGTGTTTTGTTTTATAATGTTCTTTTTGATAAGAAGCTTATTTGTATCTCAAACTGCCAGTTAAATTCAAGTGTTTATTAGTATTTTTTATAGAAAAATATGATCCATGTGTGTGTCTGTGTGTGTGTCTCTGTGCGTGTGTGTGTGTGTGTGTGTGTGTGTGTGTGTGTGTATGTGTGTGTAGTCTAGAGGAATAAAGTGCAGTGTCTGTAAATCCTAGGAAAGCAACTGCATTTGAAATAGATCACATCCTCAAACTTTTAGTGTATATAGTGTCTGTATCACATATACAATATTGTCACATGTGTTACCTGGTTTACCAAACATCTGTTGAATTTCCACAAAGAAAGTTGACCGACTCTCCTACTTTATAAATCTTGAACTTACTGTTCAAGAAATCTACTACTCCCTGGAATCCTCTATAGTCACCATACTGTAGAGGTAAAAATGAATGAATCAAAATAACATAAACTAACACCAAATTAGTATACAGAATCATCTGTTTTATAGTCACTGTGTCTTAAAACATTCATTCCCTCTTTGAGCTTTTCATCTTATTTTCTAATTTTTCACTAGTACATTCTAGAATATGTTAGTCCTTATAAAAAGCATAAGCTTCCCTAAGTCCTATTCACACATACTTATTTAGACTGATTCCCCAGCCACTCTCCCCTGCCCTCCTGAACCCATACCTTCCTACATGCCTATCCACCAAGGACTACCTTTTCATTTCTGTGTTGAATATATTCCTACGCTTCTGACCCCCTTCTTTAAAACCTCTTTCTTTCTCCCATGATTTTCTTCCTACTTTCATGGCGTCTACCCACATTCACTTTTCTATAAGCACACATACTCGTATATCACAAGCTAAGTGCCCTCATTTCAGACAACTTGTGGTATTTGCCTTTCGGTGCCTACTTTCCTCGTTTCAGATATTTCCAGTTCCATTCATTTCCTGCAGATTTCATTTCATTTTATGGAGTAATAATATTTAGTTTTGTATATTACCATTGGACAGTCTTGGTCCCACCAGCTGCCCAATAATGATACAAAGATTTATATTTATTTATGAATGCTTAGACCTTATAGCTTAGGCTTCTTTTAAACTAACTCATATAACTTATTAGCCCATTTATTTTAACCCTTGTCAGCCACGTGACCCATTACCTCTCATTCAGTTCCCATATGTCTGACTTCCTCCATGTCTGGTTGGCTACTCCTGTGTCTCTCAATTCTTCCCACAGTTCCTATCTCTACCAGGATGTCCCACCTTTCCTCTCTGGTCTCTTGTCAGCTCTACAGTTGTCAGAAAGTTAGGGAAATAAGGTTTTCAAAATAAGGTGCACATGCTGAGCAACTAGAATAACAATACCGAAGTGTAGACAATATTCAGCACTCTGCCGGCACAGATATCAAAGTACACCATGCACAAAAATATTATCCCGGCAGTATATATATTACATTTTCATTATTCGTTCTTGTGTTTGTGAACCCTTACTTTGGTTTCATGTCTCTGCTTTTGCAGAGACACTGATTAAATGTGGATTGCAAATGTCTCTGTGGTAGGGTACAAGAAACGTAAAGTCACTTATAAATCTCTAGAGTTGGTATGGCTTTTGACACATTTTCTAATTCATTGTAAATGCAAATGAAATGAACTTTCCCGATAACATCTGTTCAATGTGCATGATCATTTCTACAAGGTAGAGTCATGAGGTTTGAAATTGCAGAGATGATTAAATCATTGGAGCACAGGATCAGTCTACTGTACAAGCGATTTTTCCAGGAGTAAGTTTCAGTGAGACACAATCCCCCCACCTCCATGAACTAGAGAAAACTTTATTGTTCAATAATAGGTTTTTGTATGTTGATCTCATTTTATATAAGCTTTCTGAAAGATCAGTCTGAAAGGCAGAAAAAGCAACTGCCCTGTGGGTCTCAGTTCAGTGTAACAAGATGACAGAACTTTTATTGAACCACTCATACCTGTGCTGTTCAGAGCACTGAAATGTGAATTTCTTTCAGTCAAGATACAAACCATGTACTTTTAAATAAAATTCTCACAGATAGGGAGCGAGTACCTCTAATATCAGAGCCCCTTTGCTGATTTACTGTAGTCAGTGATCTGTGAATGGGTGAGCATGGTAACTCAATTTCATTTGTGGCCAGACATGAGAGGTTATATTAGCCAATTCCATCCTACATTTTTATAAAATGGCTAAAAAGTGAGTATCATGTTCTCTAATTGTAAAATTTGGGGGAGAAATAGTACTATGAATTGAGGTTCAGCATCGGGGTTCTCAATGAGCTTTCCTTACTTGGGAAAAAATCTATAGTTAATAAGAAGTCTAATTAACACTTATTTGATCAAATAGAGGTATCATCCTTTGAACAAAAATAGTTTAGTAACTTAACAGAAAAAATATGAAAGTTTTCTTTCACTATTTCACAGTAGAGGATCAGAATAATCTATTAGTTATAATATAAATTAAGACAATAGTTCCACTTAATATGAATTCACCTAAAATATGTTCTCTCTCTCCCTCTCTCTCATTCTCCTCCCCCTCTTTCTCTCTCTCACACACACATACACACATGTGAAAACATAATAATTTTACCAATAATGTTTAACATTTTAAAAAGACTGAAATTGTTTTGCTGTCCATTAGATACTTAGTACTTAAATAGACATATTTAGTTTGGTTTAATAATATTATGGTAGGATTATGCATCAGCCAGTCATTCAAGTCACTTGGCTATATCCAGCCTTTAATTTTGTATCAACAGTAATTTTGAGAATGATACTTCAGCACAAAAAAGAAAAACAGAAACATTTCCATGAAACCATACATTAGTATTAATTGCTTTTATCTTCCTATCAAAAATAGTCACTCCAAGATTAACTATAATCCATGATCTCTAGAATCATTATTGCTGATAATACTATCATCTCATAAAGTAAGCACAGGGGAGCCAAATAATAGAGGAAACAAAGAAAATTCGTATTGGGTCTGTGCAAAATAGTCATATAAAGCTTAATATATATAAAACTGTTGGAAATAGTTTGAATACTAGTATTAACCTGCCTAGTTATGCTAAGGCAAAATTTCCTGAATTTAACTGTTTTTATAAAAATGTATAAACTATGCATAGCATTCAGTTTCCATGGGTATGACCACAAAACTACTGGAAGCATTGCAGATGTGAATACATTGCATGTATGTGAGTGTCTTTTTTGTTTCTAATTCCTGCTTCCTTCCAAACTAGTGCATGGAATAGATGTGCCAATACTGTTGTGGGGCCAGTAGCAGAGTAAGCCTTTAAAATGCTTTCTATGACTTTGGAGGAGATACCCTTCTTTACCTTTTAATGTAATTTTTATTGATTCTTTATGAATTTAATAATGATATGAAATCCTACCTATTTCTCTGTCCATCCATACCCACCCTCCAGCCTTGTAACTTATCCCACAAAAAGAAAATTAAAAAATTAAATTAAATAAAAAGTAAAGGAAAAAAAAAACTCACAGTGGAAGCTGCAGTGTGTGATGGCATGTCATATAGTATACAATTTTCCCAAACAACTTCACTCGAAAATATTCATTACAGTGAGTCATTAGTCTGCCTTGAGGACTCTGGCTTCTGCTAAATCATAAATACTGGATCCTCACGGAGACTTCCCTCAGGTACCGTGCTGTTGCTCTGAGTCATGGAGATCCTGCTGCTTTGAATCTTCATGCACTCCAGCAGCTCATCGTTGCCACAGATGTTAGGGTATGCCAGCTTGAAGACCTGGATCTGGTATCTGACCTACCCAGCCTTACAGCACCCATGCCACCAAAGGCAGCTCTCTCATGTGCTCCAGGCAAGGGACAGAGATGATGCTAAGGTCATTCATGCTATGGTACAGCAGGAGTGTTCACAAAAGTATGTTAGTGTTCATTGTATCTGAAACTTCAATCAAGGAGGCATCTGTCCTTGGAGATTCAGTTTAGATCTTCCTTTACTCCTGAATGGAGGGAAGACATTAAGCATCAAAGAACATAATTAGAATTTTAGGATGTAAGATGCTCTGCAAACAAATGAAAAAAAAGAAAAAGAAAAAGAGGACAAAGAAATAGGAAAGGGTAAATATTTGTAATCAAAACAGAACATAATAAAGGGACTTTCATTGTTTTTCATGTCTGTATTTCTAATGATATTAATGTGGCTATTGATACATTTTGCATCAATATAAGTAAAGGAATGGATCTGAATGTTAGAAAACATAGCTTTCTTCCATGGTAACACCATGCTTTCAAACATTCAGACCTGGGTACACAATCTCTGATGTCTGAACCTCTTTCTGGTGATACACTTCCTAAATATCTCCATTGTATTGGACATTCGAGGTGTCAAGTGGAGTCTGGCATGATTTTTCCACCTGTAGCAGCATCTGCACCCACATCTGTGGCCTTCAATTACCTGTTACAGAATGGGCTCTACTCTTGCATATTTGGGACTTCCCTACCATCTGTACATGACTCCCGCCATCACCATCACACCTCAGAAACACCTATGCACAGGCATACACATTCATCTCAGTGCCTCTCTTCCCTTAGCATCCCTCTCAAAGGTGGCAAATTCTTTCTCTCACCTAATGCTACATTAATCTCTAAATACCAGGACTTCTCTGATCCTGTACTGTCCTCCCCTGCCTTTAGAGAGCAGTCTTTTGGGAAATGCACGTATTTTCACTCTCTTGGTCTCAACTGCCTTGTTTTTCCATCCACAGCCTCCTACCATCTACTGAATTAGTCTTATTGAGGATGCTCATAATCTCCTTCATGAAAAACTGGGTGATAATTTCTTGTTCTTGTATTACATTGGAACTTGTTTCATTAAC
The DNA here is from genome assembly GCF_900095145.1 of Mus pahari. Taxonomy (NCBI): domain Eukaryota; kingdom Metazoa; phylum Chordata; class Mammalia; order Rodentia; family Muridae; genus Mus; species Mus pahari. The sequence continues at coordinate 82,035,625 of NC_034591.1, forward strand.
GCAGTACTCATTCATAAAGCTATTTTTCCACTTTATTTTAGATTAAATTTGATGGTCATTTCATTCTGTGTTGTTCTTTGTTGTGTACCTCAAGACTCTACCTCCTTCTTCTTTCCTAGTTTTAATTTAACTGGATCTAGTGATCACACGTTTGGAATACTCCAGGCTTTTGTAAATGTGCCAATGTGGCTTCCTGCTATGCTTACTATCTATCCATCAATGGGAGCTATCTAAAAAGAATGCAAAATATATGTTTTCAAATGAGAGCTGTGGAAGTTCCCTTGGCAACAAGTTCCTCTACTGTCTTAGGTTTTTAATCTTGGTAAATGGTATGCTCATTCACCATAATGATTAATCCACAAACATATGAGTCCCTCTTAAAATATAAAAGAACTTATATCTGCATCCCCTTATGATGTAAGTGTCCATGGGTGTTTCTTTAGAGTAAATGTCAAATTCTATTTCCTTTCCCCAAGGCTGCTTGTTCAGTTAACTTACTTGAGAATGAGATTACTTTTCCTAACTGCCATCCTTCAGCTCCAAGAGGCCTTCTGAAACGCAAGTTATTTTATGAATCTTTCCTCAAAATTACAATAGCTTAGCATATGCAAATGTAAACAATACTCTTATCCCCAAAATAACTGAAGGAAAGCAATCAAGCCAATACTTGCATATGCCTGTGTAGAGGAATACCCATCACAATAACAAGAAAAAAAAGAAAAAAAAGAAGTACTCAAAATACCCACACAGATTCCCCAGCTGATGAGTAATAAAGTAGACACATATAACACAAGATTATTTGGCCTTTAAAGGAATGAAACATCAATCCATGCTATAGCATCAATCGGTACGAGAACACTTGCTCTGTTCACATGAAATGTGCAGAACACCTACTGCACAGAAAGCCAAGCTCATGCTCAGCTTTTACTTCAAACAACCCCTCCTAAGGGGAGGCACACTCCTCTCTGCACTGCTTCTTGGTCAGTCAGCATTTTCACTCAGTTTACAGTTTGCTTTATAATATGCTACTCCAAAAAATAGCATTCTTTTTTTTTCAATAATTCGTGCTCACGCATACACAAACATACACAGACACAAAGAAACATATAAATTTGATACTAAGATTTTTTTATGGGTAAAACTAACAAAAACTATTTTATGAAGTTATATTTCTATTGACATTTGCTAATTCAATGTTTACAATATTAAATGACTGTAACCCAGCTGTAAGTATACACAAATGAACTCACCTGACTTGTATGACAACAACCTGTGAAATGTTTTTAGTTTGAAGTATCAATGCAAACAACTATGAAACAATGCTTTCTTTCCCACTTCCTTCTTGTAACAATTAATGTAAGTTTGCATTGGCATTGTGGGTTGTATGTTTTATCTTGAGTTATTTGGTTGGCTGTGTTTTTAAGGGAAGAGGAGAGAGGGTGAACCTTGCAGAGTGGTTAAACCTTCTTCCAGATGCAAATCCTAGAGAAGTCTGTCTTGGTTGTTGTCCTTGTCATTGTCTTGTCGTCGCCATTGTCATCAGGAACATTATAGAAAGCTGATTGGGATTTTTTTCCTTCTCCATGATGTCAACAGATTCTAAACAGAATCTCTTTCTGTGAATGATCACATGCAGCTGCACCCAACTCTGTCAGAAATTTCAGGAAATGGGCCCATTGAGCTTCATTTCAAAAATATTCGGGGCAGTGGCTCATGGGCCTTTGTTAAGACTTGCCTAATGTTCATGGATGACTGTTTGTTCTATTCATGCAATTTCAGTTCCACAGAAGCCTTGGTTTCCTATTTTTAAGTCAACAAGCACAAAAATATTACATCCAAAGCATTTCTAAATAAGTATCTGTATTGTTTTCAGTACTATTAAAACAAAAGAAAATCCTTTTACATCTGTCTGTTTCACCTGTTAGAACTGTTGTAGATGGAAAGGTGATGCTGGAATGCTTACAGGTGAACTGGAATCTACCCATAAGCTCAGTAGACCCCCTTTTCTACATCAGGAAAAAGCAATGCATATATCATGTTGCAAGCAGCTTGGTTTCTCAGCAGGGAAATAAGAGTCATATATGATCTGGAGATAAAGTCACCTCTGTTCAGCAAGGAAAGAAAAACTTGTTCTGGTGAGGGGACAGAAAGGAAGGATGTACAATAGCAGCCTTAGCATGAATTGATCACAGCCATTCTTGTAATGGGCAAGGAGACTGAAACCTGAATGTGAGAGAGAAATCCTATTTCATTTTTTAAGAGAATAAATATTATTAAAGCATATTGTGTACATTTATGGGATTTTCTGAACATTAGAAGCTAGGTAAATAATTATCAATTATCTCTCTTTCTATCTATCTACTGATTATTCATGTTGCATCATTAAATAAAACATATTAATGTAACAACAATTTCTCTTAACCATGAATCACTTTTTATAATGAGGTATTTAATTTTTTTTCTTTGTGCTACTTTGAGAGGTAATTGTAGCAGTCATGCTGATGGGTAATGGATGTCACACTGTAGTTCTATAAGGAATTTACTGGTTTTAGTCAACAAATCCTCAGTGTTTCCTTTTCCACTTCTCACAGCCTATTTTCAGACAAGCATGTCAATCACTAGAGTCATAATGGAAATCAATATGAAAGATCCTGGAAAACCTAAAGGTTTAGAATTGGATTTGTCCAGCAGTCCTGTTCTAGTTAGGAATCAACATCAGTAAAGTCAAGATTACCTTACCCATTATAGTGTTATTTGTATTAGCCAAAATATAGAAACAGTCTGTGTCCATCAAAAGAAAGATGAGAAAATGTAGTATAATTCTGAGATAGATTATTTACATATTAGACTCTAAAAATTCCTTTACTCAGTGCAAGTAAAGAACCAAATCTTGTAATGTGTCCTTTGACCTCCATATGCATGCTAAGAAGTGCAAAATTAATGAACGGATGTAGAAAGAAAGAAAGAAAGAAAGAAAGAAAGAAAGAAAGAAAAAATTAAAAAGAAAATATAGTAGACTGTACAAGTGAATAATTTCAGCCAATCATTCCAATGTAGTTTCTATTTATAGGAAAATGAGTGAACATAGATTACATTATGCTAAGTGAAATAAACCAATCTCAGAAGTTCCTGTACTTCTCTACCATGGGACTTAGTGACAGAGAGTGGGCTTGCTTTGTGGTTTTTTTACACTTGTCTTCCTCTTATGCTCCATTTCCAGGCCAGTTCACTGATTCTAATTTGTTCTTCTGTTTGGTTTCACATACAGAGGAGAACTGTATGTATATCTGAATTTGGTTGCTTTTCTATTACTCCATAGAATTGAAGAGCTTGGTCTGTTTTTCATGCTATTTGCAGGTATTTCTAAAACATAGGTATTCTGCTCTTATTTTCGAGGTTGTAATGTCTTTTCACAGCATTTACTGTAGAATACTTAGAGTTTTTAGTACAACCCAGCCTGGAAATCTGAAATGTCCTCGATCTTTGTGAGATCTTTGTCAAAGGTTGTAGTTTGTGCTTTCCTTGGGATGCCTAAGGATAAGCCTCACATGCTTTCTATCCAGGTGCTATGTCATGATCCACAAAGTGATGATATAAATTGTCAGGCTTCCAGCAACCAACATTCCTTCCCAGTGGAGCAGAGAAGCTGCTGTGTGTGTGTGTGTGTGTGTGTGTGTGTGTGTGTGTGTGTGTGTGTGTGTGTGTTTGGGTTACCTCATTCCAGATGATGTTTTCTAGTTTCATCCATTTGCCTAAGAATTTCATGAAGTAATAATTTTTTTTTAAGCAGAGTAGTACCCTAATGTGTAAATGTACCACATTTTCTCTATCCATTCCTCTGTTGAAGGATGTCTGGATTCTTTCCAGCTTCTGGCTATTACAAATAAATATGCTATGAACATGGTGGAACATATGTCCTTTTTATATGTTTGAGCATCTTTTGGTTATATGCCAAGGAGTGGTATAGTACTATGTCCCATTTTCTGAGAAACTGCCTGACTTAATTCCAGACTGATTGTACCAGCTTGCAATCCTACCAACTGTGGAAGAATGTTCCTCTTTTTCCACATCCTTACCAGCATCTGCTGTCATCTGAGTTTTTAATCTCAGCCATTCTGAGTGGTGTGAGGTGGAATCTCAGAGTTGTTTTGATTTGCATTTCCCTGATGAGTAAGAATGTTGAACATTTCTTTAGGTTCTTCTAGGCCATTTGATATTCCTCAGTTGAGAATTCTTTGTTTAGCTCAGTACCCCAATTTTAATAGGGTTATTTGGTTCTCTGGAGTCTAACTTCTTGACTTCTTTGTATATATTGGATATTTGCCCTCTATTGGACATAGGATTGGTAGATATTTTTTTCCCAATATGTTGGTTGGTGTTTTATCCTATTGACAGTGTCATTTGCCTTACAGAGCTTTCTAAACAATCCCATAACACCTAGAAAAAATAAAAGCAGTCATTAAAATTCTCCCAACCAAAAAAAGCCTAGGACCAGATGGGTTTAGTGCAGAATTCTACCAGATGTTCCAAGAAGACCTAATACCTATACTCTTCAAACTACTCCACAAAAGAGAAACAGAAGGAACACCACCCAATTCATTCTATAAAGGCACAGTTACACTTACACCTAGAGCACACAAAGACCCTACAACAACCAAAACTTCAGACCAATTTCACTTATGAATATTGGTACAAAAATACTCAATAAAATTCTTGCAAACCAAATCCAAGAACACATAAAAATGATCATCCATCATGATCAAGTAAGATTCATCCCAGGGATGCAGGAGTGGTTCAATATACAGAAATCCATCAACATAATCCACTAAATAAACAAACTCAAAGACAAAAAACACATAATCATCTCATTAGATGTTGAGAAAGCATTTGACAAAATTCAACACCCATTCATGATAAAAGTCTTGGAAAGATCAGGAATTAAAGGCCCATACCTAAACATAGCAAAAGCAATATAGAGCATATCAGTAGCCAACATCAAACTAAATGGAGAGAAACTTGAAGTCATCCCACTAAAGTCAAGGACAAAACAAAACTTCCCACTCTCTTTCTACCTATTCAACACAGTACTCCAAGTTCTAGCAAAAGTGATTAGACAACAAAAAAAGGTTAAAGGGATGTAAATTGGAAAGGAAAAAGTCAAATATCACTATCTGCAGATGATATGATAGTATACTTAAGTGACCCCAAAGCCTCCACCAGAGAATGTCTATATATGACTAACAACTTCAACTAAGTGCATGTGAATAGCCGTATGATATGTACATTGTATGGGTATATGCATGCGTATCTTTGTATATCTTAAGCAAAATGTATATAGTATCATTTGTTGGTTTTTTAAGTTTCAACAGTAGCATGAATTTATTATACATTTTTCAGTGTACACTACTAAATAAAAGAAAACTTGTTTCCTCTCTGTTTAGCATACTTCTGATACCAGATTTATATATGTATTATATGTTTTCCATACCAAGCAATTATCCATTTTTCAGAAAACACCAACTAAGTGCCTTAAAGTTTAATTCTATTCTTTATTATCACTCCAAACACTGCCTTTAAAACAGGCTTCACTATAAAGGGCTTAGTGTATAGAAGAACGTCTTCATCAGGCTTTAAAAATGAGTCCAAGGAATACCTCTGCTTCTAGCCAGACAGCTACAAACTTCTCTGAAATGCCAAAGGATTTGATCATTGCTTAGAATGCATAAGACAGAATTCAGGAAAACATTTTACTTGCAGTTTTGTTTTGAAATTATTAAAAAAGGATGCCACTCAAGGACAGCCAGATGAAAGTTCTAAAGAGTAGCACAACCAACCTTCTCCATTTAAGGGAAACAGGAAGATGGGCATGGTTATATGAAAGTGTTGTGAAATATAACACATTATTTAAGAGACTTGAACATCTATCTATTATTAGTCTAGCAGAGGGACTTGATTTCTCATCTTCCTAGATACTGAAAGATGTCAGTACTTCAAGTCATTTTTGTATTTTTTGTTTGCCTTAATTCATTCTCATAGTCTTATTGTAGGCTATTATAGTCTAAACATAGACTATTGTTTGAGCACTAATGCCTAAGAAATAACTTTGAATATTCAGCCCTGTGGCACATTCTTTTTTCAGATTTTGTTCATGATTGGTTAAATTCATAGATAAAGCCAACTGCATATATCAATTTTTTATTCTCAGTATTGATAAGTGTAATTATGTAAAGGGATAGTAACATAAATAACTGATAGACTTTAGGCTATAATATATACCATCCAATTAGCCTGGTGATTATTCACACAGCCCACTGCTTCTTGACTAGGAATCATGCCTCTGTCTAGCACTTTCAAGCTTGATATTCTTCTCATCTCTTAGATCTTTAGTAGTTGTATGACCTATGCAGTCAGGAATGATTACCCTGGTTTTCCAATATTTTTCCATTAGTGGCCCTTGTATGTAGTAGCCAAATGCAGATGTCAGTGTTGCTTTACTCTGCTCACTCTATGCCATCATGTGAGCACTGCGTCATGTCAGTTCATCCCAAGAGGAGGAGTATATGGAACAGTTAGACACATTGAAAAAAAAAACATTCAAAAATAGCTTCCCCCATTGTATACATTATTGTTATATCTCATCAGCAAATGTATTCATTTCTTTCTACACCCAACACAAACCTCACCAGAGCTTTCTACACAAAACTAAACTGTAGTATAGATGGAATTTGTTGATAGTGACTGTAGAAGTCATGCACAGTTATCCTGGAATTTACCTTCCACAAATAGGAGAAATGACCAATCAAACCGACAGTTTTTAAGTGTCTCAAAGGGAGTATGAAGATGTGTTGTGGTCTACACAAGAACAAAAAAGGAGCTTTGTGAGCAGAAATTATTCACTACCTAGGTTCTGGAATTAACTTTAAGTTGTTCCTGTGGGAAAGTATCAGTTTCTAGACAGGAGGAGGAACGAGTGATATTATTGCCTTGTTTGTCATTTTGCTTTTTAAACCAGATTTACTTCTCATTTCAGTCTTACTCACTATACATCATGTTTTGTTTAACTAGATCTTCTGCTTCATTAGTTTTTCTTCACCCCTTCTTACATGGCATTTGGAACTTCTACATGACATCACATAGACGTGATGCCAGCCAGTGAAGTAGGTGCTCACTTGAATCTTTATAAACTCTGTGTGATTTCCTCAGGCAGAAAGAAAATACAGATGCCCATGGACATTTGCTTCATATAAAATGAGTGTAATATGTACCCCCAAAGAACAGTTTTTATCTGAACTCTTCTAAAGAAAAGTAAATCTATCCTGATGAAAGTTTTGCATTTTTCCTTTCATCTTACTTCTTTTAGTCCTTCAGAATATGAGAGACAAAATTGGTTTAACTCAAAATTGGGAGGTTGCATGCACACATATGCTGATAGATGCATCTCATTAGCCTTAAACTGATGGCAGAGTTTCACTGTTTATATTTTATACACATACAGAAGTAAGACTTGTCATTGACATCTAAAAAGCAACGTTGATCCTCTCAGTCTTGAATAGTCTGATGTAATTCTACTGTGCATTTGGAAAATGGATATAGCTCATCCCGGTGCAATAATCAATTGCTTGTACCAACCAGAGACAGACTAAGAACTGTTTCCATATTAATGTTAATTAGTAATCAAACTGCCCTGAATCTTTGGAGAAAAATATATTATATTAATGAGAAGAACATAAGATGCCATGATAATTCTGTGAATGCTACTTTTACTAAAACATAGAAACTGATTAAAACTGAATTGAAATCATTTTATCTTTTCATTTGCATCCACAAAATAATTCTTATAATGGAGATATAAAATACTATACTGCAGAAATGTAAAAATATATAGCTAAGTCAGAATACATACATATGAATGAGTGCATAGGTAATTTTATACATAACTATATAAAATCTATGTTATTATCTTTGGGCATGAAATCAAAATGATTGCTGAGCATTTAGATAAAAAGAAACAATCTTTAAAATCCTACAGTTTTGCTGAATCATCAAATGGAAGATCCTCTATAGTCATTTATCTTGTGGGATGAATTTGACAATTACTATTGCTATGGTAGAAACATCTGTAAACCACCTTGAAATTCTCAGAGAATGATTGTGGTCATGATTAGAGAATGCCTGGCTTCCTTTTATCCCCAGCATGAATTGATCTCTCCACATGTAGTGATAGAGAGAGTTAATGTAATGAAAAGAGTTCTATTAATCAGGCAGATGGTCCTGAAAAGTTGCAGAGATGGAGATGAGAATTGTTTGCAGCCTTCTTTGTTAGCTGAATTTTATAATTTTATATTTGTTATGATAACTTGATGTTTATTGACACCATATGTTAATATTAGGTAAACACAGGATGGCTTGATATACTGGTCTCTGAACCTCACAGTAAGCAAAATGATTTTAAATAACCCAACATAAACTACCTATGTGTTGATTTTTAACAACAATGCTAAATTACAGAAGTTTGACTTACTATATGGAGGTATATATTTTTATGGAGAACACATACTAGAATTTTTTTTTGGTACTAGATGTTAAGAGCTGTCCTCAGTGACTATACTGTGTATGGCTGCTTATATATTAGGATCTTTACCGTCCTTACTACTTCCTATTTTGCTCTTAGCTTCTCCACCCATCATACTTATATAAATATATTATCACGAAGGACATACAGGAAATGTGATTACTTCTAAATACTATAAAATTAGAAGATACTTAGCATGGGGTATGAATGAGAACTTACTTTGTAAAGCAGGGTACTATGATAATGGATTAGGAGAAAAGGTGGAAGGAGGATAATAAAATATTGATAGATATTTTTGCACATCTATAGACTTAGAAGTCTCCTGATAAATACTGGATCCATTATGCACATATCTGTTGTTTATAAGAGGCCCTGTGTGTAGTACCAGTATCTTATAAACAACAGAAATGTATCTGTTATACTAGTAGAACTTAGGAGTTAAAGACTGAGAGGCTAGCAGATTGCAGTGTCTGATAAACCCCACTTAATTATCCTTGGTTTCAGTTGTTTGCTTGTGACCTCCTACCTCCTTTTTACAAGCATAGATTATCTCTGAAAGGTCCTCCATCCTGATAATAAATACTATCACTTTGCAGCTTAGCATTTAAATACGTGATTTTGACAGAAAATAACATGAAGTCTATACTACAGAGAAAGGATGCATGGACAAACACCAATAAGTTCTAGCTGAGCTTCTGTTGCTGTGATAGAAAAAATGAAAAGAAAAGAAAAGAAAAGAAAAGAAAAGAAAAGAAAAGAAAAGAAAAGAAAAGAAAAGAAAAGAAACAACCAGCAGCATGATGTGTGACTCTAACACATAACCAAGTTCAGCTTCCATCTTTATATGCAAGCTTGTCCACTCAGCATCACAGCCTTTGTGTTCTGAACCATAGTACATACTTTGAAAAAGTTTCTCTTTAATGATGCTGCTATTTTATTAATCATAGTTAATTTCTTTAGCTACTACCATTTGTCCCAATAAAGTTAATGTTTCACTTTCACAGAGTTAACTAAAAATATCCTGTCACTAGAGTTTATACTGTCACATGAACAGCCCTGATAGAATCTCAAGTATCAAAGGAGAGTCAAAAGTCTGGAATTCTACAAGTCCGAACTCTATCACCTCTATGTTCCCATTGCTCTCAGCATCATCTTCCAAGAGCCCATGGAACAGCCCATTAAGCTCTGAGCTCTCAATTGCTTTTCCAACTCAAAGTTCCAAACACTTCTACAATTCCCCCCAAACTAACATGGTCAAGTCCATCGCAGCAATCCCACACTCATAGGGTTTATTTCTGTACTAGTGAGAGTTCTGCTGCTGTGAGAAAAATATTTGCAGTGAGAGAAACTTAGAGTAGGAAAGGATTTATATGACTTAGTATATGGTCTGTGTTCTTCATCAAGGGAATCCACAGCAGGAATCTGGAGGCAGGAGTGCTGCTTACTAACTGGATCCTTTATGCTACCTAAGAAACATTTTGTATACAACCCAGTTCCTCCCATCCTGGGTTTGTACCACCTAGAATAGACTGAGCCCTCCCATGTCAATAAACAATCAAGAAGAGTCTTTATGGATATTGTCACATGCCACACTGATGACAATTCCTCAGATGAGGTTCCCTCATTCCAAGAATATCAAGTTGACTGAAGCTATGTCACAAGGCAAATAACAGAGTATTTGAAGAGAAGAAGGCAAACATTGGTCAATCTGGAAATCAGAGCAACTGAGTATATGTGTGAGGTCTATGATACCTCAAAAGATTCCAACTACCGTAATATGAGAAATTTGTCTTTCAAACTGTTAAATTTGAATAATAATAAAGTGGACATGTTCTGAGAGTAGCACTAAAGGGACTTGCTATAACAGTCCATTTAGACTATACAGACTTTACTAAAGAAACAGGTATAGGCCAGTATGGCAGGGACTTTTCCAGATAATACAATGCTGGGCTTATTTGTTGAATTTTTAGTTTAGATTTCCCATATGCTGCAGGATAACCATGCACACATGAGCACCCAGATTTAGCTGCTTCATTATCCTCATTTACTTTGTTTTAGAATTGTAATTTGCTAAAGGACATATAACTAATTACATAGTGGAGTTTTAAGACTAATTCACATCTGTTCAGCTCCAAAGACTAGACTTACATCTGTGTAAATAAGATGATAGAAAATTAATGTAGGTGGTGGCATTGTAAGTGCTTTCTGTGAATCCTCATTGTGCAGCAATTTTACAGTCCTGGAGGGAGTGACACGGGAAGGTAGTTTATCCTTGAGTGGCTGTGCTGGGAAAATAATCTCGGCCAAGTCATTGTCCCACTATGTGCAAGGGCCAAGCAGAAAGTTAGTTCAGTGGCTTCAAACGTAGTGGGATGTGGCTATCTGAAAATGGATATCACACACACACACACACACACACACACACACACACA
>NC_034591.1:82046637-82056839 GCF_900095145.1 Mus pahari
ACACACACACACACACACACACACACACACACACACAAGAAAAAAAAGGAGTAAATAAGTGCTGCTCATAGATTGGCGTGGAAAGCAAGAGAATAAAAGATGACATAAAATTAGCAAGAGGTAGTGAAAAGGAGATTTGGAGAAATATGGGGAAATCAAGTTACATGTGCCATGAGATTTTGTCTTCTATTTTGCATATTTATTTTGGGAGATGTTGTCAAAATATTAGTTTTGAAATTTTGTCTGTTTATTTGGTAATTAAATTTCAGAACAAGGCATTCTTTGGAAACATCGACCCTTTTCTACAAGTTGTTGCTCAGCAGGCAGTAACACCTAAGATGAACTCATGCTTATGTGACATAGCTAAAACTACTTGGTCATAAAGGTTAAGACTAATGATTCAATTATTAAATTTTTAAATTATTTTTAAAATTCTTTATTCCTCTAAATGTCTTATATATATTTTAAAACTACTGTATTTTAAATGAAAGCATTAGTTTTCCTGGGAGATTATTAAGGTAATTTGAGGAAAAAAATGTGATATACATGTGTGTGTGTGTGTGTGTGTGTGTGTGTGTGTGTGTGTGTGTGTGTGTGTTTATTTCTCAATAGTTATTTATTCACTACAATCATTTACAATTGGAGATAAATGGGGATGATGCCACTACATATTTAGTTGAGCATTTCCCTTGAACATAGCAATGAGATTTGAATTGCCACACAAATTTGAGGAGTTGATAAAGTATGTAACAGTTTCTTTTCTTTTCCATGTAGTACATTTACCTAGGAATTAAAACAGTCAGAGATCTAATTAATCATTTGGAAAGTGTGAAATTTAGGACTGGAATATTTCACTTCATTAGCTTAGCAGGATGAGTAGTCCAAGGTTTAAGCCTTTCAATATGATAGAATTACAATATTTAATAGAAACACATGGAGTTTTCAATAATATACTCATTTTCCTTAGCTAAAGTACAACATAATGAATGATCATCTTAGTTATCTTGTCTCATAAGCGAGAAACTACATTCAGTAGAATGTGTGATCTTTTATTTGCTTGTCAGTCTATTTCTTTTGTTTTAAATAAATCTCAATTGCTATAACAAAACTCCTGGATTCCCATCAACAGAAGTTGGTCCATTACTCCAGGAGGTAATTTGGAGTTAGCTTGGTAGTCCACTGGCTGCATCTTATTGAGTAGTCTGTGAAAACTTATGTCACACACACTGATAGTTTCAACTTTCATGAAAGTCTTTTCTTGTTATCCCTCAAGCTTCAGAGATTGAATGGACTAGCACTTTCAAATTTCATGACAGGTGAAGGAAGGGCATCATAGACTTTTACTATATTATATAGACATTCATTGCTCAGTATGAACTTTATTTTTTAAAGAATAATAGAGAAGCATAATTTTCTTAAGCTTTGGAATATGGCATATTTTAACAAAAAATTAAAATGCAATTTTTTAAGAATTTTAATTCTTTGTGAATATCCTATCTACTATTTCTATTTTTGGCTATTTTCTGTTTCACTGATTTTTACTTGTATATTATGCCTTCATATTTATATGTTTGATTGTGCGTATGTGTGTGTATGTGTGTTTCTTATGCTTACTATTTATTTATTTATTTATTTATTTATTTATTTATTTATTTATTTATTTTACACTCCAGATTTTAGTCCCCTCCTGGTCCCCTCCAACTGTTCTACATCCCATACCTACTCCCCACCTTCCTGTCTCCCTGAGGATGTCACCCCCCACCCCCAACCCTACCAGTCCTCTAAACTCCCTGGGATCTCCAATCTCTTAAGGGTTAGGTGCATGTTCTCCGACTAAACCCATATCCAGCAGTCCTCTACTGTATATGTGTTGAGGGCCTCATATTAGCTGGTGTATGCTGCCTGGTTAGTAGTCCAGTGTTTGAGAGATCTCGGGAGTCCAGGTTAATTGAGACTGCTGGTCCTCCTACAGGGTCACCCTCCTCCTCAGCTTCTTCCAGCTTTTTCCTAATTCAATCACAGGGATCAGCAGCTTCTATCCATGTGTTGGGTTCAAATATCTGCATTGACTCCTTCAGCAGCTTGTTAGGTCTTTAGAAGGACAGTCATGATAGGTCACTTTTGTGAGCGCTCCATAGACTCAGTAATAGTGTCAGGCCTTGGGACCTCCCTTTGGGCTGGATCCCATTTTGGGCTTTAACTAGACCTTCTTTTCCTCAGAATCCTCTCCATTTCCATCCCTGCAACTCCTTCGGACAGGAACAATTATGGGTCAGAGTTTTGATTGTGGGATGGCAACCCTCTCTCTCACTTGATGCCCTATCTTTCTGCTGGAGGTAGGTTCAACAAGTTCCCTCTCCCTACTGTAGAGCATCTTGACTAGGGTCACTCCTTTTGATTCCTGAGAGTCTCTCACCTTAGGAGATTCTCAGAGAGTCTTTCAGGTCTCTAGTACATTCTGGATGGTCCCTCCAACCTCCTACCTCCAGAGGTTGCCTGACTCCAATTTTCTGCTGGCCATCAGGGCTTCAGTCCTTTTCCCCCACCCAATATCACATCATGTTCCCATCTCTCCCCCATACACTTTACCTCCCAGGTCCCTTTCTCCCTCCCTCCCCCTTGTGATTGCTTTCTTCTTCCACCCAAGTACAATTGAGGCATGTCCACATAGGCTTTTCAGGTTGCTGACCTTTTTGAGTTCTGTGGACTGTATCTTGGGCATTCTGTACTTTTGTTTTTGGCTAATATACACTTAATTTTTAATTCACTTCTTTTTCCATTTTTGTTTTTTTTTCTTTGCTTGTTTGCTTTCAGAGAGAGAGAGAGAGAGAGAGAGAGAGAGAGAGAGAGAGAGAGAGAGAGAGAACAAAGCCATGGAGTTGGGTAGGTGGTGAGTTGAGGATGATCTAGGAGTAATTCACAGAGGGTAAACTCTGGTAAGAAATATTATATGAGAATATTTCATTTTTTAAAAAGACAGAAATTAATGAACTTAATTTCTGACATGCTGATGTGCTTTGTAAAATAATAAGGAGGCAAAGGAAAGGCCAATCCTTAAGGAGAAATCTTTTGGTTCCTCTTATAGTAATCAAGGAGCTAGATAACTGCCTATGTGATGTCACACTTTCAATGTCAACATCTAGCTCTAACAATAGCAGCCGTGTGCATTACAGCATCCTCCTGGGTAGAAATAGGAAAAGAAACTAGTTAAGATCAGCATATGTGGTTTGTGTTTTGTAGGAGAGGATGTTGACATCATGGATTGAAAGAGAGCTGTTATTTATTTTAAGTCATTATTCATCCATCACTAGTTCCTACTAATGAAGAATTTGCAGTGCCTCAACCAACAGGAGATCAATTCAATTCTGGAGTAATTAGTAAAGCAGGTTTGGAGACAGCTGTGAATATAAGTAGGGTACCTCACTAGATCATAATAATGGACATCCAAGACTGACTAATGAAAGTCTAATTTTACTACTGACCTGAAAGAGAAAATAAATTAAAAATCCCTGAATCCTCTTTTTTGTTGTTGTTTGTGTGATTAGATTTCTAGTTGTCTTATTTATTATTTGTTTCATGTTTCAATTGTGCCTGAGATAGTTGAGGAGATAATGTTAAGGTGTGTGTGACTTTCCTAGAAGACGGGAATAAACAAATATATATTCATCTGAGGCAAGTAGCTCACAGCAAATCCATAAAACTATCCTACTCTGCCCTGCTTTGGCAAACTGATGAATGGTTGCTTAAAGGGGTATATGTGAGGGTTTACTTATAGGCACGGCAATGAAAAAGCAAATGCATTGCTGAAATGTCACGGAAGAGCATGGGTGATGGTCAACAAAGCTATATGACTGGAGCTGCCTACTCAACTCCTGGGCATCTCCAACTGAGACACTTCTATCACTTCACATTATTTTCTACTTGCTTCCAGAACCCTGGCAAAGGGATTATGGATTTATTTTTTATTTCTCAACTTCCTAAATCTTGTGAATTTGGTTTAGCTTCCTGATAATTTATTCATTTTTATTTGCTTTTTACATAGTCATTTCATATCCCATTCACTTCTCCCTTCCTGGTCACCCCCTCCCACAATCCTTCCCTTCTATTCTGAGTGGGTGTTCCACCCTGGTAAAACCTCTGTCTTCTCACTTCAAGTCTCTGTGAGGCTGGGGCTTTCCTTTCCCATTGAGGCCAGACAAGGAAGCCCAGCTAGAAGAACATATCTCACGTTTAGGCAACAGGTTTTGGGGTAGCCCCTCCTCCAGTTGTTCGGAATACACATGGAGTCTCAAGCTGCACATCTGTTACATATGTGTAGGTAGGCCTAGGTTCAAACACTGTATGTTCTTTGGTTGGTGGTTCAGATTCTGAGAGACCCAAGGGTCCAGGTTAGTTGACTCTGTTGGTTTTTCTGTAGAGTTCCTATCCCCTTCAGGTCATAATCGTTATTCTTCTGTAAGAGTTCCCAAGCTCTATCCACTATTTGTCCATCACCCTCTGCTAGGACCCAACCATGGCTGTCCTTCTTTCGTGCTTCTTCTTGAAGCAGTAGAGGGGAAAAGGAGTCAGCAAGGCCAAGACTTCATCTTGAAAGATATTTAGGAAAGCTGATTAATAATAAAAAGTTTACCTACCTTAAATCTAAGTCATTTGCTGTTGGTCTGACCTACCTGCCTTGATTTGTCCTGAGGCCAGAAACTGCAGTCTCTGGCATTTAACACCTCATCATAAAATAGCAGGGGATTAAGTAAAATAGCAGTTGTTCACTTCCTCAGAAACTGCAGGGCTATAACACCCTGGCTGCTAGTTTAAGTTGTGGAAAGATAAAAGGATACTTTTAAAAGTGGTTTAAGCCTTTATTTCTAAGTTCTCTAGTTCTCCAAAAAGTTTCTATAGAAGTTCTCCCCCAAAAAGTTCTCTGAAAAGTCCTCCAAAAAGCTCTCTAAGGAAGTTCTCTCTCATTCTCTAAAAGGTTCTCTGTTCTCTTCTCCTAATCTCTTGCTCTTTCCTCCTGCTCGATGTAATAATCATCAGTCATCATGCTTTTACTTTCAATGTCTTTATTCCCAATCACCTTTACTTCTAAGTTCTTCTTGAGTTCAGTTCTAAAAGTTCCCCCCCCCATTCAGCACTTAGAAATCTTTCAGAATATATAATCACATGACAAAAATTTCACCAGAAGTTTACACATGAATTCACATCATGAATGAAATAGGAAGTTTACAACAGAGAGTGTATCCAAAAGTAATTATCTGGCTAAACACTATCTGTCACAAGTTCAACAGGTTCATTGAAAGTTAGAAACCATAATTCTGTGACTAAGGTATTAGTGAAGTTTTGTATAGATAATCTCACTCAAAATTATACCTTCTGTCCTTACACCTACAGTAAATTGTTAGTTCCTTTTTTATGACCTTTGTTTAATGGTGTTATAACCTCTTGGAATGTGCTCTAAGTTGTAGATGCCTACTTGCTATCTCAGAAGCAATTAACTGGTGCTACTTGAAGACTAGCAGAGCTCTCAGTGCTGGCTTTAATTATCAAAGAGGAATTAATGGTAGTCATGTTTATAAAAGAACTTAGTAATTACCAATGTAATTTTGGAATTCTTGTAGGATCATCATTAAGAATTAAGAAATCACCCAACAATACCTCCTCTGGGCATATACCCAGAAGATCTTCCAACTGGTAATAAGGACACATGCTCCACTATGTTCATAGCAGCTTTATTTATAATAGCCAGAAGCTGGAAAGAACCCAGATGTCCCTCAATAGAGGAATGGATACAGAAACTGTGGTACATTTACACAATGGAGTACTACTCAGCTATTAAAAACAATGAATTTATGAAATTCTTGGGCAAATGGCTGTATCTGGAGGATATCATCCTGAGTGAGGTAACCCAATCACAAAAGAAGTCACTAGATATGCACTCACTGATAAGCNGATATTAGCCCAGAAACTTAGAATACCNAAGATACATTATGCAAAACAGAAGAAAACCAAGAAGGATGACCATTGTGTGGATACTTCATTCCTCCTTAGAATAAGGAACAAAATACTCATGAAAGAATACAGGTACAGAGACAAAATTTAGAGCTAAGATGAAAGGATGGACTATCCAGAGACTACCCCATCCGTGAATCCATCCTTATCATCAGCCAACAAACCTAGATACTAATGCTCATGCCAGCAAGATTCTGCTGAAGGGACCCTGATATTGTGGCCTCTTGTGTGGCTATGCCAATGCCTGGCAAACACTGAAGTGGATGCTCACAGCCAGCTATTGGATGGGATACAGGGTCCCCAAATGGAGGAGCTAGAGAAAGTACCCAAGGAACTGAAGGGGGCTGCAACCCTGTAGGTGGAACAACAATATGAACTAACCAGTACTCCCTGAGCTCGAGTCTCTAGCTGCATATGTAGCAGAAGATGGCCTAATCGGCCATCATTGGGAAGAGAGGCCCCTTGGTCTTACAAACTTTATATGACCCACCACAAGGGAAGGCCTGGGCAAAGTAGTGGGAGTGGGTGGATATGGGAGCGGGGGGGGGATATAGGGAACTTTCGGGATAGCATTTGAAATGTAAATAAAGAAAATAAAAAAAAAGAATTAAGAAATCATCTATTTGTCTATATAGCAGCACTACAAGACAGCACATCCTCATTGTTCTGCAGAAATTTGCTCAAAAGTATGGGCTAATAATACCTAGTGATAGATAGATAGATAGATAGATAGATAGATAGATAGATAGATAGATAGATAGATTTAACAATAAGCGGAATTGCATATTAATAGCAGGAATCTTTCTTAAAATGAAATTCTTCTCAGCCTTATCTAGAGAAGCAAATCTGTCATTAACTTTGACAGTCCATGGTGTGACCATCTCAGGAAGATTACCTGCTAGTTTTTAGCTTCTCCTTGATGGCTCCAGGCAACTCTCACTTGTGCCTTCATTCTTGATTAGCTCCTTTTGTTGTGTGGAGTATACCATGGGTATCCTGTATTTTATGTCTAATATCTACTTTCAAGTGAGTACATTCCATCCACGGCCTTTGGGGACTATGTTACCTCACTCAGTATGATGGTCTCACTATTCCACCATTTGCCTGCAAAAGTACTATTCAGCTTTTAGCTTCCTGAGTCTTTAGAATTGCTATTAGATTGTTTAACTTTGGGGGAAAAAAACACTTTAGATCCCATCAGCCTAGAGGAGATTATTAGTACAGAAACTTAGGAAAGATATGGGATTACAACTCTATTAAAGCAAAGGACCAAGTTAAAGGAGAATTGTTGTCTAGATTTACTTCCTAAACTTTCAAAACTCGAGCAAAAATGCAAGTTTAGTTTTGTTTCAAGATAAGGAATGTTCCATATCAAGATTGTGTTCAGGATTTAATAAATCCTCCAGAGTTGAAGTCATGTTGATGGGAGAAGGTCTTATTGTTTATTTACTTTTGACAAAGTATTTTTCTTGTTTTTTAGACTGTTTTTCAGTCTTAAAACTTTATTTTCAAGAGTCTTCATGAGACTTTATTTGTAAATTATATATATATATATATATATATATATATGTGTGTGTGTGTGCATTTATACATATACATATATCTACTCTAATAAATAAATGGCTATCTCAAAAACAATACTATGCAATCATTATTATTTTTTATTTTTTTCCATTATGTTGGAGCTCTGGAAGTTTTCTTTTCAGTTTGAGTCATTCAAACTGTCCTGTGTAAACATATTCTTGAGAAATGAATATTTAAAAATTATAAAGAGAATAAACAAATGTTGTAAATTTTAAAATATAGACAAAAAGTACTTACAAAGTCAAACTTCCTATTTTCTGATTCTTTGTATCCCTGTGTAATATTTTTCTGACTTGACCTGATTGTCATTTTGTCTCTGTGTGCCACCATGGAAATTATAGAAAATAGAGCTGTGAACTCCATTAGCTTGTAAGCATTGAAAAATGAATAAAAACATGAATATTTAAATGTAATATTGGTAATTTGTTTGAGACTGAAGTTAAGGCTTTATTATAGTGGTGTATTTCAGTGTCCTATACCTAGTACTATTTATGATAAAGGTAATGGTTTATGAGAGTACCAAGCTAAATGGACAGTGAATTCTAATATCTCCATGGAATTGTTCAGTCAAGGATTACAGATGATTATTTTAGCGGCTGTATAATTAAAGATTTAGGTTTCATGAGATATAAGGGAATTTGCTTATAGACACTAAAATATTCTTATATCTCAATATCACTACAGGTACTTGTTATGTGCTACTATCACAAATAAATTTATATTCCTGGAAGGAAGAAAATTAATAAATGGAAAAGATCTTAATTTTCTATAATTTTGATAATTATAAAGAATAAAGAAAGCTAAAGGGAGAATCTAAAGTGAAATACTGTTACTTATTATAAAAATCTAGAATTATTCAGCAGTCAAAATTATTACATCGATAGAATTTCTTAGGAAAGTGAAGACTAGTAATAATTCTTGTTTTTCTAACCATTTAATATGAATATTTAAGATGCTTATGAGAGAAATAGATCATTTTTAAATATTGCTTAATATTAATATCACTTTTGTCTATTTCCCATAATAGTTGTACTTTGAAAGTTAAACATGCTAAACCAAAATTATTATACAATTGGGAATTGATAAGATAAGTGATAATTTAAAGAAAAATCCAGAGATTTATTGAATTTCTTGCATAATACTTATAAATAGAATTACTTAAGGACATTTCTATTATAAAAATAGATATTTAACATAAGTGAATTAGTTGAGATTATTTTCAGATCATTTGAAAAATCAAAGAATAGGATAGTTTTGTTAACTACAAGGAACCAAATTTTAGTTTATTTGTGGTGTTTCAGTTCTGGAGGATATAATTTTTATTTTATAAATGTTATACCTAAACATCTAAATTTTCATGTAAAATTTATATAAAGTGAAATAAACTGTTGTTATTTTGAAATTTATCTCTTTGGTCATGGATTTATATACAAATAACAAGGTGTTTTTGTTCTTTTTGTTGTTGTTGTTTACCTTCTTCTGCTCTCTCTTGGAGAGGAATTTTGTTTTTCAGGTACCAAAGGAGTGGAAATGAATGAGGGCTCAAAGTTATGGTTATAGTCTCAGGCCATTTAAGTTGTCAAATTTATGAGTTAATGAAAACACATAAAACTATATTAATACTGTCATGAGAGTACTAAAACATTCTGTTAATGAGTGTCTTTGAGATATGTCTTTTGATGTAGTAATGGGTCAACCCTCATAGTAGATAACTAAAATATCCCAAAATTAGACAGTCAATTGTGAAGGAATCCTTTATTAGAATTAAAGAGTATATGTCCTTATTTTGAATGAACCATAATCCTTTGTCAGTGTTCTCTTTTAAATTGTCAAAAGAAATGAAATAGAATTACTTGTGTTATTAATTTTGTAAGCCAAGAAAGTATCAATGGCTTTGAAAGTAGCAAGGTTCTTTATTCATTTAATAAAACTTGGAGTATCTTGCAAAAATAGGAGGAGGTGATTAATTAGTGTAGTTTTTGTTTCTGTAAGTAACAAAATATAAAAATGATATAAATCAAAGGAAACTTATAAGAAAAAATGTTAAGTTTGTACCTATAATAAAGATAGCCTTCAAATTATCTCTAATAATAGCCTTAAGAAATATTAATTTTACACCAGAAGTTAAGTGAGGGTTCCACATGAAACACCATGTATGTATTTATGCAGGGCTCACCTAGCTTTGGTACGGTTCAAACAGTTTATTGTATTTAGTGAATTTAACTGAGAGAAGTTTCAACTGACTATAAGTAAAAATTTCTAAAGCTAACTATTTTTTTCTTAAATCCTTCAGTTGCAAATTGTATCTTGGGCCGGGGGGGTGGTGGCACATGCCTTTAATCCCAGCACTTGGGAGGCAGAGGCAGGTGGATTTCTGAGCTTGAGGCCAGCCTGGTCTACACAGTGAGTTCCAAGACAGCCAGAGCTACACAGAGAAACCCTGTCTCAGAAAAAAAATACAAAAACAAAAACAAACAAACATAAAAAACAAAAATGTATCTTGGGCATTCTAAGTTTCTGGGCTAATATCCACTTATCAGTGAGTGCATATCTAGTGACTTCTTTTGTGATTGGATTATCTCACTAAGGATGATATCCTCCAGATACATCCA
>NC_034591.1:82057239-82113347 GCF_900095145.1 Mus pahari
CTTAGCCATTCTGACTGGTGTGAGGTGGAATCTCAAGGTTGTTTTGATTTGCATTTCCCTGATGATTAAGGATGTTGTGAAAGAGTTAAATTTTAGATTCATGACATAGGTAGTTCATGTTAGTTAAAAAGATCCCAGGCCTAAGTTAAAGCAGAACAGGGCCAGGCCTGACTGGAGGGGCCAGAACAAAAGGCTATTAAGTTCCAGGAATTGGCTGGCCATATAGATAAGGGAGGAATGCAAGGACAACCAAACTGTCTCAGCTGAATTATGGGGCAGGCGCCTCTCTGTCTCTCCATTGTGGCTTGGCGGGGGTCAAACGTTATCCAGATGCTTTGCTAACATAGATAAGCCCTCGGCTCTAAGAATTACTGATTACCCCGACCTGCATGTACTATTTGCTAACCAATTTGTGAAACTGTGCCAACTATGCCCTACTCCCCTCTCTTTTTTGTATACAAGTCCCTGGCTCCCGAGCCTCAGGGTCGATCCCTCTATGTCTCCTTTGTGAGATACATGTCGGCCCGGAGCTCTGATATTAAACTGCCTTGTGTGTTTGCAACAAGATGGTCTGTTCGTGATTCTTGGGTGTGTGATATCTCGGGGTTGGAGTGGGGAAGTCTCCAAATGGAGGTCTTTCACTTGAACATTTTTTTTCAAGTGCTTCTCAGCCCTTCGGTATTCCTCAGTTGAGAATTCTTTGTTTAGCTCTGTACCCCAGTTTTTCATGTGGTTATTTGAATTTCTGGAGTCCAGCTTCTTAAACTGTTTCCCATAACATAATCAGCCACCAGACCCAGACACTCTTGCATATGCCAGCAAGATTTTACTGAAAGTATCCTGATATATAGCTGTCTCTTGTGAGGCTATGCCAGTGCATGGCAAATACAGAAGTGGATGCTCACAGTCAGCTATTGGATGGAACACAGGGTTCCCAATGGAGGAGCTAGAGGAAGTACCCAAGGAGCTGAAGGGGTCTGCAACTCTATAGGTGGAACAACAATATGAACTGACCAGTAACCCCAGAGCTCGTGTCTCTAGCTGCATATGTAGCAGAGGATGGCCTAGTTGGCCATCATTGGGAAGAGAGGCCCCTAGGTCTTGTAAACTTTATATGACCCAGCACAGGGGAAGGCCAGGGCCAAGAAGTGGGAGTGGGTAGATAGGGGAGCAGGGCGGGGTTGGGGTATAGGGAACTTTCAGGATAGCATTTGAAATGTAAATAAAGAAAATATCTAATAAAAAATCCTTCAGTTACTCAACATTAATCAGTTTGGTTTTTACTTTTTTCACAAAGTGATGATTCTACAACCTACTCTGCCATAGATCGTGTATTCAAGTCCCTTATTCATTTTACTACATTTGGTTTGGCTTTATGATTTAATGACATGTACTACTGTAAGAATTTCAAGAGCCAGTAAAATTGTTTCAATGAAGTGTAAAAAGCCTATTTACATATATAATCCTTCCCATAACTTTTCTTTATGTTTCCAAATATTACATATATTTTGTATGTATTAAATGTATGTATTTAAATTTAGCATATGACTACATGTGTATGTGTAAATTCATATATATGAATGTGCATATGCAGAGGCCAGCAAGAAGTGTAGAAAAAGGGAAATGACTTTCTTTTCAATATACCACAACTAGTATAATTTTTCTTTATTTTTTCAGTTCTCTCAATTCAGATTGTTGTAATTTGAATTTTGTAGGAATGTACAGATATTTAAAAACTTAGATTTGTCATTCACCTATTTGTCTATATTTGATTATGTTTTAATATTTGATTTAAATTTTAAATATTTGAAAAAATTTGAGGAACATACATTTTGTTTAAAAAAGACTATTGAAAATTAAACATTTTAATGTCCATCATTTTCTTATACTTTTTATCTTCATTATCCACTTATTTGTTGATGAAAATACTGGTTGATTCCATTTTCTTACTACTGTCCAGAGAGGAGTGGTGACTACCCCAGGGATACAAGTGTCTCTGAGCTAGTATGGAATGTCTTCAGGGAATATTCAAAGGATTGATGTAGCTGTGGCAAATGGTAGTTTTATTTTTAGAATTTTATAGGCAGCTATACTGATTTCCTCAAAGACCCCACTAATTTACCATTCCATCAAAATGCATAATGCTCTTTCCCCACATGCTCAACATTTGCTATTTGTTGACTCTTCCTTCCTTCCTTTCTCTCTCTCTCTCTCTCTCTCTCTCTCTCTCTCTCTCTCTCTCTCTCTCTCTCTCTTGTTTGCTTGCTTTTTATTAGTTTGTACTTGGTTTCTAACTTCTTTTCTAGAAATTCAATGAACATAATGCTGTTATTTATCTCTGCTCTTTCTGACTTTTCACTGGTATTACCTATGTGTATAAACTTTCTTTTGGGACCACATAGGCTCTATTCTAGAAGCTCTGTGGGTTTTGTACTTATTTTCATTAGATTTTGGGTATCTTTAAATCCCCTCCAACTTTGGCTACTTTCTAATTTACTTTTCTTTGAAAATATGTTGATTAATCTCCAAGTATTTGTGTATTTTTCAATGTTTTATTTATTTATTTGTTTGTTTGTTTGCTTGTTTTGAGACAAGGTTTTTCTGTGTAGCCTTAGCTATCCTGGAACTTGCACTATAAACCAGGCTGTCCTCCAACTCAGATAGCCACCTGTCTCTACTTTTCAAGTGCTTGGACTCAAGATGTGTGCTAAGACTGTCCAACTCTTTTTCAAAGTTTTTAGTCGAAATATAATTATATCAGTTTAACTTCTTCGATTCCCTCCCAGCTACCCTTCCTAAATCCATCCTGTCCTCTCTCGAATTGGTAGCCTTTGCTTTTTGAGGATACATACATATATATATATATATATACATATATATATATATGTATATATGTATACATATATATATATATATGTATGTATGTATGTATAGTATGTGTGTGTGTATTTATATACCAAAATATATAAATGGAATGTGCAGAATCCATTTTTGGACACACTAATTCCATTTTTGCTACTTGTGTACATATAGCTTCAAAGTTTACCACTCTTCATGAACAACTAATAAGGGATTTCATTCCTGGGTGAGGGCAATTTTACTTCTCCCAACAGTCAAACAGAGGCATTGTCTAGGTATGGGATACATGAAATTCTTTTTCTTCCTAATTAGTGTGTCCATTGATGTTTTCACTGTTCTGGCCTTGCTTATACAGCCATTTCTCAGAGAGAATGTTTCATTAATGTCTTCCTGCCATTCTAGCTTTTATACTTTTCCACCTCTATTCTTTGTTGCTCTCTGATAACAAAAATACAGGAGCTATGATATTGATGTATCCATTGTGGCTTGGTTCCTCAAACTTTTGATATCTGAATCATCTCAAATTGGAGTTTCTGTGACGGTTTCTGGTGGAAACACAGGCTTCTTTGTTAAGAAGTGCTAGGTACTATTATATGGATAAGATTTACAATGCAGTAAACAATTAAAGTCTTGTCTGACAAAGTATCAGTTACAGATTGTTTACTTCACTAACCATGATTAGGCTTCTAGTTCCAGGAATGATCTCCCTCCTGCTGAGTGGGCTTTAAGTTCAAATTTGGGAGGGTAGGCTAACTGTTGATATCTGGTTTTAGTTCACTGTGATCTGATAATATACATGGAATTATTTCAATTTATTCTATTTATTAAGGTTTGATTGCTTTGGGACACATAATGTGATTTTTTTTTCTAGCTGTGTTTGTTCTATGAGATTGTGACCCTTAAGATTCACTACATAAATATGTACAATGGCTATGTCTTCCTAATGAATTGGCGATATACATAGCCTCCTCAGCTCTTCAGACTAGTTTTGGTTTAAAATCCATTTTTACCAAATATAAGTATTCACAGGTCAGTTTGTTAGTGTGACTCACAAGCTTTGACTTTTAGTGTTTAGATATCTTTTCTAGCGCCATACTTCTTGCAGCAAATCTGTGAGAAACATTTTCCTGCTCAGTCTACTACTTTAAATTCATCTTTTCATTGATGAGTTAAGGCCCTTTACACTTAAGGTTAACATTGGGAAGGGTTTGCTCTTACAGTTTTCTTGGTTGGTGTTCTGGTTAGTTGCTCATCAGTTCTTTACTTTCTTCCCTGCTATAGTTACATGTCTGTATGGGCAATGGGCAGGTTGGATTTTTCCAATTCTCTTCTGTAATTTTGTTTCTTCTATGAACTCATCAGGTTCATAAAAGAACTCTTGGAACTCCAGTCTTGAGCTCATATATCAAATTTGGTTCTTGAGATCCCTTGTCACTGTATGTTCTCCTGCTCATGCCTCTGTCTTCAGTATTTTGGTAAAACCTATTGACTTTTGGGGTCTGGATTATCTATATTGGGATTTTCTAGAGCAACTGAACTTATAGAACTTACATATATAATTTATTATAATGACCTACAAGTCCAGCCAATCCAGTAATAGCTGCCTATTAAAGGAAGGTCAAACAATACAGTAGTTATTCAGTCCATGAGGCTGGATATTTAAAATGATTTTCAATATAAGCCAGAATCACAAAGAATTGGGCTCTAATGCTAGTGAAGATACAACCCTGCTGAAAAGATAAAAGAAAAAGGGCCAAGAACAAATGCTTCCTTATTCCATGTCCTTATATAGATTTCCAGCAGAATGCCTAGATTAGAGATATTTTTTCCAGCTTAAAATATCTGGATTGATGGCATGCCAGTTTACCCCAAAGGTCCAGATTAGAAGTAGATCTTCCCACTTTATAAATGATGAAGTATCTCTGTATCTCTTGGATGAAGCCTCCTTGATCATAGTAGGCAAAGTTTTTGTATTCCTTGATTTTGTCTGCAAGAATTTTTTGTGAAGTTTTGTGTCTATATTCATGGGTAAAAAGTAGTCTGTTGTGTTCTTTCTTTGCTGGGTCTTTATGTGATTTTGGTATCAGGTAAACTGGGGCCACATGTTATTTTACATTTCCTTAAATAAAACAAGCCATGTGTTTCATGTTTCTTGGGTATGGAAAAATAAAGAGTAGTTTAAATTTTAAAACTAAAATAATTTACAATGTGATAAGATGATGTTGTACAATATGTAATAACAGCTGTACTCCTAAAGTAATTGAAAGTTTTAAGAATGTAAAAGTTTATATAGTTCATTAACGCAGAAGAAGATGATAAATATACTTAGTTAATGGTTTTTCTTGTTGATTGTTTTTCCACAGAAGCTTGTTGTCCAGCTGGACAAAGAAAAAAGATAATCTACAAAACCATTTGCTAATAAATTCAATTAATTTCTTTATGCCATTTGATCCTTGCAAAAGATAATAAAGAGGCAGGTTCAAATTGTAATGCAGGCCTTGCTGATTCAAACCTGATATTTCTTTTGGGAAATGCCATAATTCCAACCCCTATATCTATTGTTTTTATTTTCTGAAGCCCTCTTTAATGAAACTCCAATATGTACTAAGCAGACACTCTCCAAAGATGTGAGATCAATATTACCAGGAGACAAATACATAGCATTAATTTATGAGTATATAATAGATGTGCAGGAACTTTAATGTCAAGAAAATGGTTTTAATTCTCACAGATCATAGGAAGTAACCATTGTATTGGTAGTTACATACTTGTGTAAAATTTGTTACAATAAGTGGAAAACATTTCAGTTTGCTTGGTTATAATGTTTTTTTATTGGTTATGTTAGATTTTAGCTTAATAAATATCCAACTATGCTGTAGATATTGTAAGGCCAATAGACCAGTAGTATGTTTCTGTCTCTTTTTATATTGGTATAAAGTCTTTCATTTCAAATGATAGCTAAATTAGAGTTATAGCATTAAAACAAAGAAACAAGAAAAAACAAACAATAAAACAAACAAACAAGAAACCATTCTCTAAGATCCAGAGGTTCTAAACCCTGAAAGGTTTTTTGTTTTGTTTTCATTTCTGTGCTTTTTAGCAGGGATATTTTGTTTTCATTTTTGTCATACACTAGGAGCCTTCTGGGGGTGGGGATATTTTCTCTTTATATTCTTGATATTCTGGTTGGTAAAAGAATAAAAGACTTTTGGGAAAGAACCTAGAAAATGATATATTTTCACATAGCTTTAGTTGCTTGAGAGTTCTACACATGGTCTTTCATCTTACTGTCCTGCTCACTCAACCCCCTGGAAGCACTGTCCTGCTCCACACCCATCAAATTGTTCCAGTTCTCACGACAATGAGGCAAAGCAATGCTGCTTCCACTGAAGCAGGTTAAACCTATGACAGGCCAAATTCTTAAAGTAAAATAAGACTTTCCCCTGTAGCGATCATTTCTGAACAGCATCAAAACTAGAGATGAGGGCCCATATGAACATCTACCTCTACTTCCCAAAAGATAGTATACATGAGCAAACATTTGTTAAAAGTGAATTATTATTCCTCTATTAACTATATATAATTACTTTAAATGTGTATCCCTGAATCGAACACTCACCTTTCTAGATTCACATCTGCATAGTTAATGTAACAGTTTTAATATCAGACATGGAGCCACATATTTATGAAAGAAGCAAATGTCAACCATCATTCTTAACAGTTATATTAGAAACATTCTTTTGTATCAGTCACCTGAAATGGGATGAAAAGTAAGAGAATTAGACAGTGCAAAAGATCACACACAAAAACTATTGTGAGGGGCTAGAGAAGTGGCTTCAGGACTAAGAGCACCTGTTCTTCTTACAGAGCTCCAGAGTCTGGTTCTTAGCACCTAAGTGGTGGCTTACAACCTTCTGTAATTCCAGTTTCTGGGATCCTATATCCTCTATCCAATTCTGACTTCATAGGCACCAGGAACATGCATGGTATACTTACATAAATACAGGCAAAACACAATCACATGCACACATATAATATATGTCTTAAAGATTAAAAACGCTATGAATTTCAATTGTCATTTAGTCAAAAATACAATATCTGAAATATTTTCCATTATAACTGTAAAGATTTTCCTCCTCTTTTCTATAATTATATTTTCCCTGTCAGGATCTATAATTAACTGAGATTATACTCAGATGCAATCTGCTTTCTCTTTACTCTAATACTTCTGAAAGGATTCTTTATAGCTTACTGTTTTTCCTCTGTTAAATTAATTATAAAATATTCATCAACTAACTGTGCCTGCATAGACTACTCTAAGCCTATGAGTCATTAGAAAGCAAATTCTACTTGAAGATGAACATTGATCTCATCTGCAAGGAACCTACTTGGATTGCCTTACTAACTCATGCTTGGTTTGTATATGTCTAAAGAGGATATACGTGTTTTAACATCAGATAATCAGCTTTAATTGATTGTAATGATTGCTTTCATGCTTGCAAAATAAATAATGAAGAACAGGCTCTCTGTAATAGACATGTAGTATTCATGTGACTTTGTGTCTTTGTGTATTAGTACCCATGTATTAGTGCCTTCTGGTATTAATTTGTTTTTATTTTCTAGCAGCCATTTTTCCTTGCCTTATCATTGCATCTTGAATTATTAATGATGGACAAAATATGTCTCTTAATTCCTAAATTTTAGAATAAGGTCAATTCCATTTATTTTTCTGATAAAAGTTCTCTTAGAACTGTGTTTACATCGGGCGTGGTGGCACACGCTTTTAATCCCAGCACTCGGGAGGCAGAGGCAGGCAGATTTCTGAGTTTGAGGCCAGCCTGGTCTACAAAGTGAGTTCTAGGACAGCCAGGGCTATACAGAGAAACCCTGCCTCGAACCCCCCACCCCCCAAACAAAAGAACTGTGTTTACAAGGTACTGCTCACCATACCAAAGCATGATTATCAGTAATATATAGTTTAGTAGTTACAGTAGTGCACATTTTTAACTCCCCAATCACTTAAAATACAAAGAAAGGATGTTGAGCTGCAAAACTTCCATTTTTAGTAGGCAAAATAAATTCTGGCAGACTCTGAAGAAGGGAAGGATGTTGGTACAGATGTGGACTACAGATGTTAATGTTGAAAAGAAGAAAAATGACACAGAGAGAAAATAATGCCTCTTTGAATACACATTGTTAGCAAATCATCCACTCGATGCAATCAACAGAGATTTTAGTGTTTTACATGTAAATGATGATTCCAGCTTTCCTGAAAGTGTGTCAAGGATTCCAGTTTTTGTTTTAGTGACTATTTCCCTTTGCAAGGATTCACCAGGGCTGGCATTCATAGTCATGTGTCACTGGGTAGAATTGTCCTGAATGGTACCAGGACCAGTGTTCTTGCCCTGCCATGTCTCACCAATGTGTTATGATTGAATGCTGGTTCCCCTCACTTCATCCATCTAAGGTAGTACAACATCTTTCTATGTTTGAAAAGACATGTGGCACATGGGCTGAAAAGAAGATGTCTATATTTGAATACTGTGCTCTACTCCTTTACCTAAATTTACACTTACCTGAACACAGGATGCTTTTTAAAAATGTTACCTATCTATAATGACAATGTCCAATAATTGAAAACATATTATAGTGCCATTAACTTATCTGTGCAAACAAGGATAAATAGATAGGTAATAAATGTTCATTATTCTTTTTACAAAGAATTCTTAAATCAATATATTTATCTGCCCTCAAATTCTTCCTATGAAGATTAAATATAATTAAATATATGCATCATATTTTACAAAAGTATTTATACAAAACTTACATCTTACCACAGTTTTTCATTTTCAACAGAAAAATCATAAATTCTTACTCAAAACTATAATTTCTTTCATTTTAATAATAGCTCTAAATTTATGAGGCTTCATCTATTTTAAGTGTAATTCTCCACTTTTCACCTTGGAAAACCACAAAGCTTAAGGGATTTTTTTTTTAACTCAGACAAGGAAATATTGCTAATAGATGCTTTCTATTCAGAATGCTTTCCTTTAATTTATTCATTTAACAAATATTCGTTTAGTACCTTTAATTTGCCAAGCACTGTATTGGGAACTAGAACAATGAATAAATTAGACAAAGCCCATGAGTTCTTGGATGTTATAGTACAAGTGAGTAAGGTAGGAAACAGCAGCAAGTCATGAATTATTAAAATAGAGTATCCAGAGGTGACAGGGAGGGTTGTTTTGACAGATACTGGAGAATATATCTGAAACAGAACTTGAAAGAACTGAGAGTGCTTTGCTTCAAATGGGCTTACAAGATGCAAAAGAGAGAGAAGGGCTTGATTGGTCAAGGAAATAAGAAGATGCTAAGTCTGAAGTATATGAGGCGGGAGAGCAAGCATTTCCAAATGTCCATGACCTGAAGTCTTAAGAGGAGGCTAGAGGAGTGAATAAGTAATCTTCTTTTATAAAATAGATAGTTTTTTCTGGACTATAATGAAAGCAATGATTATCATACAAAAATCACTGTTGGACAGTATAGTATTTTTGAGGCAGTGTAGCTACCTGGTAGCTTAGCTACTTTTGTTCACTATAATTTGTCTGTAAAGACTTCTTTGGGGTTCCGACTAAGCAACTTGTATTCAGAATAAAGACATCAAGTTTTATGAAGTGTAGATTATGAGATGAGTCTTCTGTTTGCTTGTATTTATGTGGTATTTGCTTAGTTATTTGTAAGAAATATAATTGTATAAGTGAAGTAGACAACAGATTATAGAGTAATGGAGATGTTAGTACAAAGAAAATTTGGGGTTCTTATCTGAATTACGTGCGATGTTTAACTTTTATTTCTCTTCCTCCTTCATATTCTGCCTCCTTCATTATTTTAATCATATATATATGATATATATATATATATATATATCATATATATATATATATATAATATACATATGTACATGTGGGGGCTCTATTGGATGCTGCAGGCAAAGAATCACAGGGGATTTATTTTAAAAGTAAACCTTTAGGGAACAAAAAGCTTTGGAATTTAATTATGGAACCTATGCATCTTCATGGAAGAGTACATCTTATCAGACAGCATGGGCACACACTTGGATATCTTGCTTTTGGCTGTCATTCACAATACTACTCTCCTAATTTTCTAGCAAACTCATATCTCTTTCTGAAATACTTTGCATATTCTTTTACAACTCTAAATTGATCTTTATATAAAATATAGTCTCATATTTTAACTACCTTATATAGTGATGAATCATATTTTACAATACATACCACAACCCATTTCCAGGTTAAATACCTGCCTATTCTTCCATATGCCTATTGTAAACTATCAAACTCCTAAACCAAGTGCATGTGCATCACCCTTTAAACTTGATCTTTGCAGATCATTCTAATCAAAGATAACTATAAAATATTGCTTGCTCAAATGTTGTACATCCTTATAGAATTGTTCTCCCCCTTTACATTACACACTCTGAATCTGTGAGCTTTAAAATCCATGTCTCTACTGTATTATTTCATATCACCACGTCCTAAAGCTCTGACCTTGACCTTTGTCTTCCTCCTCCTCGGTGGCAAAGACCTCTAAGTTGTTCTCTCTGTGGTCTACTAATGGACAAGATAGAAACCATCTTTAGAAGATACATAAGGTTTCTGCTCTCCTCCAAAAGCCATTCGCTGCACTCATTTCTCAAGCTCAGTAAATTCTCAATGTTGAAAAATATCTGTGTCAGTTACTTTTTTCTCTGGTTTTCTAATCATTTCTGTAGGGTCTTATCTGATTCTATTTCTAGCTATGGATTATGTCTTCTGGTTTTACTTTTATAAAGTTAAATACACCATCTTCAGAGCATACCAATCTCGTGTTCTTGCTTTTGGTGGCTCCCAGCTCTCCAAATGCCAATGTCTGTTGAATGAGATCTTCTGTAAGACCTATGTAAAAAAAGCAACTCCAGCCCTAATTCTTAAATATTTTTCTTCCATTCAGTTTTCTCTACAGCCCCACTATTTGGGAACATTTTACGTTTAGTTGTCAGTTGCTTAGACTTACTCTGAATGGATGTGTTTGCTTTACTCTTGCATCCTCCAACATGAAATAGGGACCGTTGTGTAACAGAAGCAGAAAAAGCACCTGAAGAACTACAGAAGACAATCCATAGAGATTGTGCTTTATGTATGGTGAACAATCTCATTCTACTCTTGCACCCATTAATTTTGTTCATTATATTTCTTTTTGCCCTTCTGCATGGAGCTACAGCTTGACAACAGCTTATATGTTCGTCTCTTCCATGACCACACTGGTAATGATATTTTCTCTGAATACTGCAAAGCATTTTAGCTTAAACAAACAACCCTTGTACACAGGTGCCCTTATTTATTAGCAGAATCCTTGTTGATAATTAAGAGAACACTTTCAAAATCTATTTAAAATTCACACTTCCATAGGATTCATGTGGGCAAAATGTTTCTGCAGATATCTTTATCAATAGTAAAAAAGATGCCACTGCAGAGTCTAATGGCCCTTTCCTCCACTCTCTCCTGTTTGCCTTTGGTGGCTGCCGGGATGCAGAAGCTTCACGAGAGCATTGGCTCTTAACTAGTGTTTTCTCACTGTCTAGAAATTCTAAAGAAAATCTGAAGAAAGGAGCTTGCATTCTCATTTTTAACTGGGAATCAAACATTATTTGCCTTATGTTCCATTTTGCTCTTGCTCAGAGATCCTCAAAGAGTAATAGTGGATATAAATGATTCAGTTAAAAATAACGACTTTCATTTTCTGAAGCTTAAAAAAATTACAAAGCCATTATTTCAGAAGAAACTTTTTATGTATGTAAATATAATTGAGCAGAAGAATTGTAAGCTAATGTGTTGATCTTATGTGGTGAGAAGATTAACAGAGGTGAATGGAATTTCTCAAAATTGTAAATTAACACTGCGTTATTAATCTTCATAAATATCACACCAAGAGCTCCCATTAGGTAGAGAGGGAGGCAGTGACAAATGATTAAAACAAGCAATAGGGTACATAAATTATAAACTTTTCCAGGAAGCAGCAGCTGATTTCTATTAAACCAAGAAAGGACAAATAAAAAGACAACTCAATATTCTTCAAACTCCGTTGCTGAATTCAAGATTTATTGTCTTTCATTAATGAAAGCTTATCCCTTTTCTATGAATAATATATTTAAATATATTTAAGATAATAAAGTGAACCTACAAACAGGAGATGGTTCTGAACTTAAAGACACATTATAACAATACCTTTCAAAACTGTGGACTTGGACAAGAGAAGGGACGTTAAATATTTCTTTTTCATTGCCATTATTAGTAACATCCTATTGTATGCATTATTATACACAATCCTTACAGTGTGATTTATTTGGTATTCGGTTGGGTTGTTTTTCCATTGTTTTTTAAAGCAAAATGAATAAACTTGTAAGCACCAATACACTAGAGTATTTTTCACAGTGAAAGTATCTTTAAAAGACATAACATTTTGGCTGCAAATCCTTCTGCTACAGTGACAATAGGAAGATAACTATATTATTTATATTTTCCAATATTTAATGAAGACCCAATACCTGAGATTATTTACATAACAGAGTCATAAAATATTTAGGTGAATTTTCTTTTGTAAAAAAAGAACTCCTTCTCACTAGCTGCTTGTACTCAAATGTAAAAAGTTTAGCTGAGGTAACTCACAGGGAGTGCATGGCAGAGAAATATGTTTTATTCATGGGCCAGGCTGCTCTTTCCCAGCGATGCAAATAAAACTGCATGTGAAGGAACAGCTGCTCTCAGAGCCAGCCTGTGTCTGTGGAGGGAGCACAGCTGGAGCAATATGCAGGGCATTATCTTCTGTGAATCAAACAGACCAGGAAGACGCTTAGTAATACATATGTAATTCCACTGCCTCTGAAAAGCCCAGCTCATTCTCCCTCTCTTATTCCCAACACCCATTTAAAGCTATGCCCTCTCAAAGAGGGGGGCCTATGAAGCTACATAACAATGTTATGGAATTGCAGCATGAAGTTTTCTAAAACTTAAAGCTGTATTTCCTCCCCTATCTCTTACCATCACCTTCACTGTCTTCTCTTTGTTTGATCCTCAGAGCTTCCTTAGCACCTCCCAGGTTTCCCCTTGGTCCAAAGTTATGCAGACAGTGTGATTAACAGGTGAGGTCAGTAATAACGAAAATGAAGATCTAGTGACTGAAGTCCATCTTTCAAGGTCATTCTCACATCTTCAAAGAGATGTTTTAAATGAAAGGCAAGTTGAAATTGCTTAAATAAAAAAACGGCAGAAGAGCTGGGCCTGGTGGCGCAGGCCTTTAATCCCAGCACTCTGGAGGCAGAGGCAGATGGATTTCTGAGTTTGAGGCCAGCCTGGTCTACAAAGTGAGTTCCAGGACAGCCAGGGCTATACAGAGAAACCCTGTCTCGAAAAACAAAACAAAACAAAACAAAACAAAAACAAAAACAAAACAAAACAAAAAAACTGGCAGAAGAAGCAGTGAGGGAGAGGAAGGAGAGGATGAAGAAGAGAAGGGAAAGAAGGTGAGAGAGAGGAAGCATGGTTAAATTCAGTCTCTACATACATTTTCAGCAGATGGAAGGGATAGTGTTCAATTATATCTGTGAGTGCTGATTTGCACAGAATATAAGTAGGTTGAATAAAGCTTGGCAGATAGGGCTGCAGAGCTGGCTCTGTGGTTAAGGCCACTAGCTGTTCTTGCAGAGGACCTATGTTCAGTTCTCAGTACATTAACAAACAGCCTGTAATTCCAGTTCCAGAGAGCATGACATCCTCTTCTGCATCCTGTGAGCACTATGCATATGTATGGTATACAAACTGCATATGCTTTGTCCCCGGTTTACCTTGAACTCAGTGATCTGTTTGCCTCAGTCTTCTGGGATTAAAGGCATGTACTTTTGCATGGCCACTATACCTCAAGATTTCCAAGTCAAGACCTGTGTCTTCCAGCCTCAAAATCTGGAACACAGGTGTGCCCTCTGTTTCTGGATTCATTCCCAATGTAGTCAAGTTGACAACCAGTAATAGCCATCACAGTAATCATCAGGATATAAATTAATGAATTTGACAGCATTAAAGGAAGCTAAGTATCTTGTTATACCTGTGTTTGGTGAGGAAATCAAGTTAGCCCTGAGACTTACGAACAAGTCACGTGTGAATGCTATTCCTATAACTTATTGACTCTGCCTTTTCTAATTCCTTTTCTAATTCCTCCTTAATTACATCTTTAGAATAACAAACTACTTTTTGTTTTGGTTTACATATTCCCTCTGTAAATATTACTACCTTTAATTAGATTAGTGTCAAGTATCATTGGTTGCAGAGGCTTCTATGTCTGAAAACTGGCATACAGATATCAGACTTAACCTATTGATTTCCTATTTAACTCTTATAAAGAGAACTTTATCTTTATCTTTAGAAGAACAATTTAACTTGTCAGATGCTATGTATAAAATATACAAGCTTATGTCTAGATAAATCACTGTGAATTGCTTAAGACAAACCTAGCATATTTTTCATAGAAGTTATTATTTATCTCAAGAATCATAAGTAAAATCATATTTACCT
Source organism: Mus pahari (assembly GCF_900095145.1). Classification (NCBI taxonomy): domain Eukaryota; kingdom Metazoa; phylum Chordata; class Mammalia; order Rodentia; family Muridae; genus Mus; species Mus pahari. Next base: position 82,071,723 of record NC_034591.1, read on the forward strand.
GATGAATAATGAAATATTTGAATTTGTATTTCAATTAACAATTATTACTTGCTAAAACTTGTGCTGTTCACATTCTTAGCTTCTGTATTGGAATTATTGAGCTTTCAACCTAAAGAAACTTTACATGATAAACATGTATCTAAAACTTATTTCTATGATTAATTCTATAATTAAATTTTAACTGAAGTATAGAAGTTATAGATATTCTACAAGAAGATTAATAGACATTAAAACTGTTATTTACCAAATGTCATGATTCTTAGCAATTTGAATCCTATAAAGAGACTCTATTATTTCCTTAAGAATAATATGAACAGAATAAAGGCTTAGAGCAGTGTCATGGATAGATTATATGCAAGAAAATACAAGGAAATACATTCAAGAGAATTTAAGAAATAAGTAATATGTAAAAGACAATTCAGGACTCATTTTGTTTTCAGAGCTAAGAGGAATATATGGACTATTCTGTGTTTATAATACTTATTTACTTTTTTCTTAATTTTCCATATGTTCTTTCTTTCTATTCAGATAACGGTCTGCAGTTTTTAAGCAAACTTATAAACATAATTATCAGTATGTAAGAAGAGTTTGACAGCAACTTAACCATCAAGTTATTTGCAATGGCTAATAAAATTTTGTCCTTAGAAGAATGTAGGTGGATTCACATTCTGTACAACTATTCAAATTATTTCTGAGTTCTTATGAAGAAATACTTAATATTCTCACCTGTTGTTGACCAACAATATTAAATGTACACTATTTACTGCAAGATTATTTCAGGTGGTATGAAAAGTATCTACCCATGGATTTAAAAAGCAGACAGACAATGAACGAGATGGGGTATGGTGGCTTTCTTTTGTTGTTCTAGTTTTTTGGTTTTGTTGGTTGTTTGTTCATTTGATTGATTTGTTTTGACAAAATAGGACTGTGAGATATTGAGATTTTGTACTTCAGCTTCCAATTACCTATGGAAGGATATTATAAAGGAAAGAAAAGAGCAACAGTTTAGACTATTGATTCCAGATGAAAATATTAAAGAACCACCAGAGAGAGTTCCCAAAAAGATGTAAAAGACTGCTAATGAACTAAGATACCCAAAGTATAATGACTGAAGTTCTTTAATTCCAATTTACTGAAAATGAGGTATGGATTAGCAATTAGGTGTTTGCTAGAGACTTTTAAGCTCATTCAAAAATCAAACTGCAGTTTGTGAAGCATCCCCCCCCCCCAAATTAGATGGTTTTGCTAATCTGGTTTATATGTATAGTGCTGCCATGTGTAAAGTACAGTTAACATAAGCATTAAAGAAATAATCTCTGCACTCTAAAAATTTACAGATTACATGAAGGGAGATGGACATGCATGATCCAGTAACTGTGCACTGCACAAAAGTGCAGGTGTGGGGATGAGAATAGCCATTATAGAAAATGAAAAGTTCAAATTGAGTGTGATCAATCTCCTCATTTACTAGTTTTATATCATCAACCTCAATGTTAGTAAAGCATAGCAAATGGAAAGCTTATTGCTATTTTTGTCTTAGAGTCTCCAAGCATGTTTCTAGTATTTTTTTTTAATGAGAGGAATTTGAACATTTTGTACCAGATACCTTAGTGATTGTTTTAAAATGTTCAAGCAATAGGCATGTGGCTGACTTCATGGCATGAAAATGAGTACACCACTCTTGTGCTTGCTTCCAGACACTGTGATTATATGTTGACTATGATGTGGCATTACCTCCACAGAGTGTTAAAGCAGCTCCGTATACATCCTGAAGACATACAGTAGCAGCTTCCTGGGAAGCAATTATAATCTTTCTTCAGGACATACAGAAGAGAATTTCAGTTAAGCAAATGCCTTTAATGATTTAAGCAGGTGCACTTTCTTATGCTGTAGTTATTGAGAAGCAATAGCATTGCTGTCCATTTTTTAGCTTTTATTTAAAACCATGGCATGAAGGGGTATTTCTAGAATTCTTCTACATGTACAACCCTCTAACTTATGAGCATTGATAATGTTAACATTAGCTGTATCTCATCCTGCTACATGCTTAGAGATATCTGTCCTAATTCTAAGACACCATACTTAGCATACAAAATATATAAATGCCCTAAGGTGAAAATGACACTCCTGACTTCTTTTTAGAGGACGTTCTCTGTGTTCCTTTGTCACCTTTTTTTTTTGTTCAAGTGCACCTTTGTCCTCCTGGCATATCTGTTCCTCCAGTATCTGCACAGTATTTTCTAGTACCATGAAAGTCCTCATAAGAGCCCAATGGCTTAAATCTTCAATTGCCCTTAGTTTACCTTAGAATCTTCTAATGTGACTATGCAGAGCCTTAGGGCTTTTTTTTTTCTCATTGTAGCTTATAGCTCAGATTGCCATTGTATCTGAGCCTCCTGCTAGTCACTATGAAATGTAAAGTTGTATGTCTGACCCTTTAATTTTTATATGGTTAAGATGTATGTTTTGTGGCCTACCCTAAGAAATGAAGAACATTTAATCTAAATTATATAACATGATTGGTAATTTCCTAAGTAAAGTTAGTGATGGAATTTGAAGTGTGATACCAGGAAAATAAAGAACTGTTCTGTTTCGGTACAGCTTATCCATTGGAAAAATGTTTTCAGAGAAAAAAGATGGAAACAAAAATAGAAACACATGTAGAATGTGTGGAAATCAAATAGAGGGTGAGGCAGGAAATATAAGAATAACACATGTCTTTGAAATGGTTGAATTCATGTAGCAACTGTTCACTGTTCTAACCACTGTAAAAAAGAAAATTAGATTTCCCCTTAATTCTCCAAAGTGCCCATAGGGCTGCAGCTTCATGCATGCTCCTCTCTTTCGTTCCCTTTCAATATTACATCCTTTGCACATTTAAGCTATGACCAATGATAACCAATAACAATCTCTGTCAGTCATTTTTACCTATCTAACTTTTGTAATAAAAGTGCCAAGCTTCCCAACTGAGATTCCTTTAAAGTTCACATTCTTTTTTTTCCCCCTTATTTTTTTTTTCACCTAAAGGGCAGTGTAGACTGAAAGAAAATTTGAAATATACCTCGATAAAAAATTTATATGTTGAAAGGATTTTAACGGATGAGATTCTTACAAGCTTCTAATGTGCCATGCTATGCATATGCAAAACAATTATAAAGTTTATTGCAGCTCATCGGAACACCTGTATAAATATATAGATTATGTTTGAAATCCCTCTTTGTGTCTGAAAGAGCACTGTGATTAATTATCCTCTATTAACACTCTCTTCAGGATAGTTTGACTCAATCAGTCTTGAATACTTATTTCACTATTCCTATCAGGCAACACCTCTCATCTCTGAAAATCAAATTTCCATTGATAAGTGTTGTTTATGAATTCGACTCATTTAGAATGAATGGTGTAAGCACTCCCACACTCAGAAATTAAGCTTTGCTGCCTATATTCCCCAGGTCATTACCCCAGTGTAAATACCAGTATGTCCACACTGATCTGAGTGATTAAATAAATTAATAAGTAGAGAGGTGAAAAAAATGTCTCATCAGACGAATAGGCTTGCCATGAAGCCTCAGTTCAACCCAAGGGACCCACACTGGGAAGGAGAGATCTGACTGCTGCAGGTTTCCTCTGTTCACTACAGGTATGACACGGCATGCGCATACTTTCTCCACACCTCCAAAATAGACAAAGAGATGCAAATTAAAGTGAATGAATAGAAAAGACATGATTTTTCTACATGAAATAAGTATTCAAGTCATTATTCCTCTATTAAGGAGTGCCTATTTTCTGTAGTCTCACTTATGGGAAAAGGCATTTGAGAAGGGAGAACTACAGTAAGAATATTTGAAATTTAACATCAAGTGAACAAAACAGACACTCACTTTCCTAAAACCTGTCTATAGCTCCTTGGTCAAGTGTGGTATTTCACTATCTCCTCTTTTCTTAATGCTTGGATATTGTTGGGCTTGTTCTTGCAGAGGACTTATACATGCAGTCATAGATTCTGTGTGTAAGTACACTGTCCAGCAAACACTGTTAATGCTGAGTCTTAAAACATTTTGGTCCCTTAGATGCAAGGAGCCATTAATCTTAGGAGAAGAGCATATGATAGAACTTCCCATTTAGGAATGAGAACTCCAAAGTCATTTATTCTCTGCATATTGACCAGATGGAAGTCTCTGTTAGTGACCATATGCTGAAAAAACAAAATGTGTCTCTAATGATGACCGAGGGTTGTACTAATATAATAGATTTGAGGTAAATACTTAAGGTGCAGTTTAATTCCATGTCCTTTTTAGTAAAATAATAGTATTGGGCTTTGCCCTAAGGCTCATGACATAATGCAGCAATGGCTTCTTTGCACAGTTAATGGTATGAGTTCTGTCTTGTTAGCCTGACCTAAATCTAATGAGAAAGAAACTGATTGTCTCAATAATCATGACACTATTTCACCACTGGGTACATGGCATTTTAATCGGAATTGCAGGGCTCCTAATGGTCCATGTTTATTGAACTTTGCAAGAGCAATGGCATTGCTCACGATTTACTAACTCCTCACATGCTAGTCTCAAAACAAGTAAGAAATCTATGTATAGAGAGTATAGTTTTTAATAGCTGCATAATACTCTATTGTGTAAATGTACCACATTTTCTGTATCCATTCCTCTGTTGAGGGACATCTGGGTTCTTTCCAGCTTCTGGCTATTATAAATAAGGCTGCTATGAATATAGTGGAACATGTGTCCTTATTACAAGTTGGAATATCTTCTGGGTATATGCCCAGGAGAGGTATTGCTGGATCTTGTGGTGGAACTATGTCCAATTTTCTGAGGAACTGCCAAACTGATTTCCAGAGTAGTTGTACCAGCTTGCAGTCCCACCAGCAATGGACGAGTGTTCCTCTTTCTCCACAACCTTGCAAGCATATGCTGTCACCTGAATTTTTGATCTTAGCCATTCTGACTGGTGTGAGGTGGAATCTCAGTGTTGTTTTGATTTGCATTTCTGTGATAATTAAGGATGTTGAACATTTTTTAGATGCTTCTCAGCCATTTGGTATTCCTCAGTTGAGAATTCTTTGTTCATCTCTGTACCCCATTTTTAATATGGTTGTTTGGTTGTCTGGAGTCCAACTTCTTAAGTTCTTTATATATATATATATTGAATATTAGCCCCTTATCAGATTTAGGGGTGGTAAAGATATTTTCCCAAACTGTTGTTTGTCTTTTGGTCTTATTGACAGAGTCCTTTGCCTTACATAAGCTTTACATTTTATGAGGTCCTACACAGTTATTATGAACAATTTATGAAAATTTTAGAAAAATGCATGGATCTGGAGAATATCATCCTAAGTGAGGTAACCCAGTCACAAAAGAACACACATGATATGCACTCTCTGATAAGTGGTTATTAGCCCAGAAGCTCAGAATCCTTCTTAGAAGGGGGAACAAAATACCCAAGGAAGGAGTTACAGAGACAAAGTTCTGAGCAGAGACTGTAGGAACGACCATCCAGAGATTGCCCAACTTGGGGATCTATCCCATAAACAATCACCAAACCCAGATACTATGGCAGATGCCAACAAGAGCCTGCTGACAGGATCCTGATATAGCTGTCTCCTGAGAGCCTCTGTCAGTGCCTGGAAAATACAGAAGGGGATGCTCACAATCATCCATTGGATGGAGCACAGGGTCCCCAGTGAAGGAGCTAGAGAAAGGACCACCAATCAAAGAAAACACATGGTGGAACTTGTGTCTCTAACTATATATGCAGCAGAGGATGGCCTAGTCAGTCACCAATGGGAGTAGAGGCTTTAGGTCCTGGGAAGGTTCTATGTCTCAGTATAGGGGAATGCCTGGACCAGGAAGTGGGAGTGGGTGGGTTGGTGAGCAGCGGGAGGGNGAAGGGCATAGGGGATTTTCAGAGGGGAAACTAAGAAAGAGGATAACATTTGAAATGTAAATAAAATATCTAATAAAAAAAGAAGAGTTAAAGTTTTCATCAGTAGAAAACAACTTTAACATTTACTCAGTGTTATAGGAAACAAGAATTCACATTAAAGATAGCCAGATCCTGTTCAATCTATCCAGGTCTTAAAAGAAACATGACCCACTGGTTCTTAACATCAAACACCCCTCATATATAGAATTTCTGATTCCTTAATTAGTCTATGTACAAATCTCTTTGAAAAATTATTAAAGGAGAAAATGGAGCTCTGAGACTAAGAGTGTGATCCACTTAAGCCCAGAGATAGTATTACTAGTAGAGCCCATATCCAAGAAAAACAATGAATTTGTCTTATTAATTTTAATTTTTTGATATTATTTCAGTCTTGCTTTGCCTTTCCTCCTTGTCAATCCTGCCATATGCTTCTCCTTTCTCTCTTTCAAGTTTATCACCTCCTTTTTCATTAGGCACACACACACACACACACACACACACACACACACACAACAACATACTTACCCTGTATGACATGACTGTTTTCAGACATGGTCATAACTAACGGAGGTCTGCTTCCTGAGGGAATACTATTTCTGTACCTCTCAGAAGTACTTAGTTAAGTTTGGTTCTTTGAGTAGGGTAGATACTTCATGAGTTTCACTTATCCCTTATCAGCATGTCTGTCTTTGTTCTTGTTCAGTTCATCTTTAGGCAATCATGTTGATGGGACTTTACACTTGTATCTTTTGACACTCCTAAGTGACATAATCTCATAGCAAATTTCCTGTTCCTTTTGCAATTAATAATTTTTCTCCTCCCTCCTTTGAAATGATCTCTGAGCTTCAGATGCAGGAGTTTTATTGTGGATGTATCTTTTGGAAATAGGCTTCACATCTCTGTTTTTTTTTGTTGTTGTTGTTTTTGTTTTGTTTTTTATTGGTTGTGGTTTTTTATAATGGGTTCTGTCTGTTGCTAAGAGAATTTTCCTTGATGAAGAGTGATGATTACACTTAGCTATGGGTATAAGAATAAATATTTATAATGTTGTTTGGTATTACATTGTTTTAGTTAAGTAGCAGTTAGAAGTTCTTTCCTAACAACTATGACTTCACTAGTCCCGGGTATTTTGCTAGGTTTCCAGTATCAGGCATGATTTCCCTCTCATTGAATGGATCTAGAGTCCATCTGAGAGCTATTGGTTAATACCATGATCTGCATGCCACTACTGTACCCTTAGGTTGCTGAATGTGGTTCTGGTTCACAGACATAATAGCAGGGTAGGCTTGTTGGTTGCTTTCCTCCTTTGGAAGCATGAATAATGCCTTCGGATATCATGAATGCTAATTGTCAGGGAGGAAACTTTCAGGTCAGATCCATTTCAGCAGCCTCTGTGCTCTGAAGTATGTGGTGTCTCCAGGAATGAGGACTTACCTTCCACAGCTATGATCAAAGGGCAGCCAAGGACAATAGCACTGGAAATAGTTTATAATGCCTTGGGAATCTCTTTGACAACCCTAACCAACAATTCTATAAAGAGGTTCTCATGACTAGTATTGAGGATTTTGTTAGCTGATCTTTGGTTCTTAGAGAAATCATTGTTAGTCCATATGGGCAATTTTAATTTAACCTTTGTATATATATATATATATATATATATATATATATATATATATATATATATATATATATATGCATTTATATGCTGATTTGCTTCTTTGTATTATAGGTATTTTTAGGTGTTTAGTTAATAGGATTCTTTTTTTTAATTCCTGTGAATCAGAATAATCAAGTTTGCTAAAGACATCTAAATAGCAGCTTATTCAATATGGCTGATCCAGTAAATGGTCTACACTGAATATGCCAAGAGATCCACTCATTATTCTGGTGCCCCCATGTCCATTTTACTAAGTCATCTATGGCAACTTTCCATTAGCTAGGAGCCCATGGCAGGAATCAGCCCCTGGGTTTCTGCCAGTCTCTAGCCTTCTGCATTTTTGGCTCATACAATTTTTCTTGATTTCCTAGGCAGGAGAGAATTTAATGTTTTTCTTTTATATTCTAGACTTTTCTGCTTCCCAGCATTCCCATGTCTTCTGAGTTTCTTCTATTTTCCTTCTTTCAGCAAGTAAGCTACATTTCTGACTTAGGTGCACACCTCCTCCCTGAAGACTTTTTGAACAAGTTCCTAGATACAGTAAGCCAGTGTCTCCTTCAAATCGTATTCACATGAAGCACTGCTTAGCAGGGAAAGATGGCCTGCTTCTAAGATTCTTTCTTACACATTTGTCATACCTACCACATACCTGTTCTAAAGTTAAGTTGCAGAGACTGTTCTAGTCACCATTTACACATCTTTCTATATGATCAGTTTAGAGTTGAGGTGAAGCACAAAAGACAAGAGACAAGAAAGAAGAAGGAGAAAAGTAGCCCCAAACTTTTTCCTGCTTTGAAGTTGGTCTACCAACACGCACATTTCCTCATCTGGCTTCACCAGAGAATGGGTTAAAAAGAAATAAAAGAAAATTATGTATATTGATGTGTCTCATATAATTCAGAGAATTGAAATTTATAGTAAGAAATGTTAAATGTGGTGCTTGAGCATATTTAACACTCCTCTCTTACTGGAGGCTGGCTTCAAAACTAAGTGCTCAGAATGAATCCTAAAGCACAAAATACCTGGGTGGAGATGACCTGTATTTGTGGGACAAAAGTCTATAACACCATCTTTAATAAGAACGAATTATTTACAAAACAGTGGGAAGACTATTATTTTTCTTCAAATTCTGCACAAGGAAATATAGTATATACTATCATAATTATGTTTTAAAATAAGTTATGGTTTCTTAAAATGGAAAGTTTAAAGGAATTAGGAATTTCAGAGCTATGTTTTAAATAGTATAGTTTACTTTTGTTTTTATTTTAAGTTTGTGTATTTTTATTATTTTCTATGGCATGAGACATCACAGTAGTTCAAGCTTCCTTCATCTGGTTTTGCTTTTCTTGTTTGAGAGTTTCATAAGTTTGAGAGTTTCATATTGCATTACTAGACATTCGCTCTCTCACTGATACACCTTCCCTCTGCCAGTCCCTTTATTTCCATGCCTTTTGCTGTATGAGACAACATCAGAGATTAATCAATGGAGCAAGGATAACTTATCTCAGGCTACACTATGGGAAAAATGGCACTCTTTTCTTGGATGGGCGTTTATTTCCAAACAAGATAGATTTATCAACAATGAGCAACTTCATGTAGTTTTATAAGGAGCAGAAATGGCGATCTCACCTGAGTCCAGAGGTCAGAGCACTTCCTGGAGACAAGCTCTCCCCTGGCAGGTGCACAGAGCACTGTGGAAGAGCCCACCTCCTGGGTGCAGATGGATCAGGAAGGACCCCTGTCCCAGCTGTTCTGCCTCTTTTGCAGCCTTTGCTCTCTTGGCTTGTCCCTCTTTAGATAGTCACTAGAGAGAAAATCATGAACACTCTTCCATTGCTGGTGGGATTGGTAGCTGGTAAAACCACTTTGGAAATCAGTTTGGCAGTTCCTCAGAAAATTGGACGTAGTACTACCTGAGGACCCAGCAATACCACTCCTGGGCAGATGCTCCAACATGTAATGAGGACACATGTTCCACTATGTTCATAGCAGGCTTATTTATAATAGCCATAATGTGGAAAGAACCCAGATGTCCCTCAACAGAGGAACGGATACAGAAAATGTGGTACATTTACACAATGGAGTACTACTCAGCTATTAAAAACAATGAATTCATGAGATTCTTAGGCAAATGGATGATGGGTCTGGAGATATCATCCTGAGTGAGGTAACACAATCACAAAAGAACACACATGATATGCACTCACTGATAAGTGGATATTAGCACGGAATTCACAAACCACATAAAACTCAAGAAGAGGGAAGACTAAAGTGTGAATACTTCGATCCTTCTTAGAAAGGGGAACAAAATAACCATGGAATTAGTGATAGAGACAAAGTGTGGAACAGAGACTGAGGGAATGACCATCCAGAGACTGCCCCACCTGTGAATCTATCCCATATACAATCACCAAACCCAGACGCTATTACGGATGCCAACAAGTGCTTGCTTACAGTCTGATATGGCTGTCTCCTGAAAGGCTCTGCCAGTACGTAACAAATACAGAAGTGGATGCTCTCAGCAATCCATTGGACAGAGCACAGGGTCACCAATGGAGGAGGCAGAGAAAGGACCCAAGGAGCGAGCTGAAAGGTTTTGCAGCCCCATAGGAGGAACAACAATATGAACTAACCAGTACCCCAGAGTTCCCAGGAACTAAACCCCCAACCATGGAGTACACATGATGGGAATCATGGCTCCAGCTGCATAAGTAGCAGAGGATGGCCTAGTTGGTCATCAATGGGAGGAGAGGCAATTGGTCCTATGAAGGCTCTATACCCCAGTGTAGGAGAATGATAGGGTCAGGAAGCAGGAGTGAGTTGGTTGGTGAGCAGGGGGAGGGTGAAGGGGATAGGGGGTTTTCAGAGGGAAACTAGGAAAGGGGATAACATTTGAAATGTAAATAAAGAAAACATCTAATAAAAAGTAAAAAGCAGAAATAAAGAACATTCATAAACTAAATGAAAATTCAGTATTATAGATGTACATATAAAAATACAACCCCATACAAACAATAAAATACCACTATATGCATCATTTATGTAAATATATATATATATATATATGTGTGTGTGTGTGTGTGTATACACATTATTTACTTTCCTTACTATTCTTTTGTTAATTGCAATTTGAAATGCAGTTTCACAGATACTTACTTAATCTACATAACATTAACAAAGGAGAACTTGGAACTATTTTCTAAAACAATAAAAGTTAACCAAACAATATGTTAAGGAATAAATGCTCTCACCAAATTACAATACATATGGACTTATTGTTTTATCAAAGAACAGAAATTTTGTTAAATTATTTAATCAAGTTTGGAGCTGGAGAGATTGATCAACAGTTAAGAAAATGAACTGCTCTTCTGAAACACTTGGTTTGCATCCTTCCTGCACACACAGCCGCTCACAAGCATTTGCAGCCTCAGTCCCAGGTATCTTTACAGGTGTCAGGCACACACATGGTGCACATCTCTATGCAGGCCAAATACTCACAAACAAAAAATAAAATAAAATTTGAAAAACAATTTAATCAAGAAAAGCATGAAAATAAGTATTAATTTTAATTGTATACTATCTGTATTCATAAATATGAAAATGTATGCAGTTTTCATTAATTTTGATAGCATTAAGTTACAGGGCACAAATATTTAAAAATATTTAGCACCTTAAAAGACTTTATATTTTATATAATTTTATAGATTTTTAAAGTCCATGTATTGTAATCTTCCAAAGTTTCATGTTTACATATATCTTTAGTATTTATCATGTTTTAGTAGTTACCAATAAGAACTCTCCCTCTCACCCTCCCAAATCACAATTAGATACTTTTAAGAACTCAAGAACACAGAGATAATTGATATTTGATATCAAAGAACATTCTATCTGAACAAATACATTGAATTACTTAAACTAACAATATCAAACTAAATATTTGTGAATTCTTTTGTCCTAGTCTGGACTTAGCAGTTCATGCTGACTACTTGCCGAAAGCTGACAGACCATGAATAGAAAACAAACTGCACTGTGTGGCTTTGATAGCTAGTGGTGTACAGTCTGCAAACTATACAAGTTCAGGAAGGCACCTTCATTTAATATTATTGCCAGAATTAGTCAGCCATTAAATAAAAGTTTCCCAAAATCCTGGTATCTCCTTCTATTCTTTTATTTTTAATTAAAGCTACATAGAATCATTGATTGAAATGTCTTTTATCCTCTTACTGTTTAAAAAAATTACCTCAGTCTTTTATACTCCTTCTTAATCATGGATGCAAATAAAATTCAAAGTGTAATCAGCAGCTGCTGAAAGAGAGCACTGAGCAAACTGGGTTGCCATGGAAACCATGAAGTCAGTCCTTGACCAGGCAAAGAATAATACCTGGTGTGTGTGTGTGTGTGTGTGTGTGTGTGTGTGTGTGTGTGTGTGTGTGTATGATAGGAATGAGCAGAACAACAATTTACAAAGGACAACTAAAAATATCTCAAGGTCTTCCCCTACCACCAAATTGCTCATCTTTAGATATTTAAGTTAAAGCTGAAGGAGTGAATTCAACTATTACATTAAAATCACATCAGACTGATCCTCATTTGAGGCAGGAGAGTCTCATCCTTCGTGCTGTTACAGGTATAAAAATGGTCTGATTAGACCAGAACTGAACACAATAAATATTGAAAGCGTCACTTTGCAAACAAATAAACAATTAGCATAATTATCTGGCCTATTATTGCTGTCATTATCCTTGCCTTCCCTTTTCAAAAAAAACCATTACAGCATTCTAATGTTATTTTCTCCTGGGAAAGAATTCTCTCCTGCTCTAAGCTGCTGGGGGAAAGCAGTGAAAGGCTGGATCCAAAGGTCAGCCCGCTGAGGGATTTTCAGCAGTGAGTAAACACATACAGAAGAATTACTTCCCTTCAGTCTGTTCAACACAAATATAGTTTTAAACTGACATGTGCAGGGTTTGAGTGTCTTAACTGCGCACATGCAACGGTCATGACAGGTAATTTGATTACAATCCAACTATTACAAGTAAAGATTAAACTAAAGCCCATGAATAAACCTTAATCAATATAAAAATAAAAGTAGCTCGATGTTGCAGCTTGAAGTTTTGCTCTAGATTGTCAAAACCTTTGATGGAAACATGTTTCTGATTAATAAGAGATAAAGGTATCGCTTTTATTGGCAGAGAATCAGTTGTATGCCTTTGACCAAGCCCAAGGACAAGGTGCTGTTTTTCCAAGGGCCCTGTTGCTGAGAATGGAGGCCCCTGCCCCTTGTTTTTCTGTGCATTTCATCTCAAGCCTGGATGCTGCTGCTTTCTGCCAGGTGCTTTCGTTATCAACTACACAAGGCAGGTCAATGTGATTCTGCCAGATTTCCAGCTGAGGAAACATAAGCAGAAAAAGTTCAGTGACTTGTCTGAGATGGCTGAGCAAGTTATTGACAGGGGAGAAATTAGAATTTACTCAGAACAGAGTGAGTTTGTCCTGATTCAGTGAATTTGCAATGGAGTTGGGGAATGGCAAGAAGGTTCCTAGTTGGAGGTAGTAAGAGAAAGCAACAGCATTGTCTTCTAGTGGTACTATGCATTGAGTCTCAGGGGATAGCAGAAGTAAAGATGAATGTGCTCACCTCTGGAGGCAAACATTCTTTCTGCTCATTTGCCTATTTGGGAGGCAGGTTTTCTGCTCACAACTGTGCTTTACTATGGGGAGTTGCTCTTCCCCATCTGTCTCTAGCAGTCGTTGCTGGCATCCAGTATATTTCCTGGCCATCTCCAAAATCATAGAAACCACACTTGTGCTCAGTGGCTATATTTTGAAACAATCTTAAAAAGGAAGTACTCATTTGTCATTTACCTGGTACAGAATTTATTCTATCGGAATTTATAAGAGCAGTTCTCAACTTATAGCTCACCAGCCCATTGGAGCTGAGTGATTCCTTCACAGGGGTTGTACATTAGATATATGCATACCAAATATTTATATTTTACTACATAATTAGCAAAATTACAGTTATGAAGTAGAAATGAAGTAATTTTATGGTTGGAGGTCACCACAACATTAGAACTGTATTAAAGTAAAGCAATATTTGAAGGGTTGAGAATCACTGGTTTATTGTACCCTAAGATTATCTGATTATCTTTATATACATTTTATAAAGTTAGACTTACTGAGTGAATTCTTATCAATGGCATAAGGTAACAATGATGTTGTGCTATTTTCATGTTTAATAGAAAAATAAAAGAATAAAGTAAAGAATAAAGGGAAGTGAGGAAAGCTAAATATACATGAAACCAATGAGATAGAACTGGCAAGATGGTTTCCAGGGAAAAGGCACTTGCCACAAATCCTGCCAATCTGAAATTCATTCTTGGATACAGTTACAGACAAAACATAGTCTACTGCCACAAGTTGTCCTAAAACCTTCACACTTACACAGGAATTCACAGGAATTCACTTTCAGACAATGAACACACAAATACACATACACACGAGAGAGAGAGAGAGAGAGAGAGAGAGAGAGAGAGAGAGAGAGAGAGAGAGAGAGAGAGAATTTGATTTGGATGATAATGTTAAGTAAATTAAGTAAAGGACTCTTATTTGTAAAATGCATGTTTCTTTAGGACTTCATCTTTATGTTAAAATCCTAAAAGACAATTAAGAACTTTAAAAATTACTGCAAGAAGAAACGTAATAAGCTGAATTCCTCTTTTGGATAATGCAGAATCTTCCATGCACCTGCTTTATTAACAAAGCAACTATTGCTAACACATTTAAATAACTCTAACTGGTAAATATGGGGGGCAAACAACGGCATGACTTGTAGTGTTCTAGTTACTATATCTGTGAATCTTAGGTCATAAGAGTTCCACTTTCTCCTACCTTTTCCTCATCAGTAATTTGGAGGACTACCAGGGCTGCTCATCCATTCCAAAGGGATCTGTCGCCTTCTCATCTGCAGTGTCCTTTCAGCAACCTTAGAAGTTTATCTTTCTTCCCATTATTCAGATGACAACTACCATACAAGGTCACAAAATCCACAACCATCTTAACAGTGTAGTAAATTGGTCTGCGACTGTCTCCACTTTTTTTCGGTAATTGCCTTACCCTGTTATTGGGGAGCAGTCAATTGAAGAGGGGGAGGGCCCCTTGTGGGTGGTGCCATCTCTGAGCTGGTAGTCTTAAGAGAGTGGACTGAGCAAGCCAGTAAAGAACATCCTTCCATGGCTTCTGCATCAGCTCCTGCTTTCTGACCTGCTTGAGTTCTTGTGAGGCTATGCCAGTGCCTGGCAAACACAGAAGTGGATGCTCACAGCCAGCTATTGGATGGAACACAGGGTCCCCAATGGAGGAGCTAGAGAAAGTACCCAAGGACCTGAAGGAGGCTGCAACCCTGTAGGTGGAACAACAATATGAACTAACCAGTACCCCATGAGCTTGTGTCTCTAGCTGCATATGTAGCAGAAGATGGCCTAATCAGCCATCACTGGGAAGAGAGGCCCCTTGGTCTTGCAAACTTTATATGGCCCAGCACAAGGGAAGGCCTGGGCCAAGTAGTGGGAGTGGGTGGGTAGGGGAGCAGGGGCGGGGGGAGGGGTATAGGGAACTTTCGGGATAGCATTTGAAATGTAAATAAAGAAAATAATAATAAAAAAATTTTCAGAGAAGAAAAAAAAGAAAAAAAAAAGGACAAATGCCATGGCTATTTTCTGAAACTAGCTTTTAGCTATAAGGTGTTGCAAAGATGCATCACAATATATGAGGATATGAAAATCCCATCTCTTTTATGCTCTTCTGTTCTACCCCAGTCACATTTGGAATCACTCTCCTAAATTACAACATGTTGTATTTTTTGCATCCTAACTGTCTTAATGATACCATCGTCTTCTGAATTCAACAATGTCCTACATAGGTTTATGTGTGCTGCAGTAACATCTTTACATTTCAAAACATATCACAGGGACAGAGAATCGTTATAAACAGTGTTGCAAAACAAAGTTCACAAAGTCTACCCCTAAGTCAGAAAGAAAAAGTATTTTGAAACATAAAAGCGGCATATGTTTGCGACATTGACGTGGGTTGGTGGGGGTCAGATTTGCACATCAATTGCTTTCCATTAGCAGCTAAGAGATAACTGACCATCAGGACTTATTGGTGATGTTAGGGAGGCAAAAGAGAAACGTGCTGATCAAGTATTTGATTCTAAACCTCCTGTTCTCAAACAAAATAGTGTAGAACACAATCAGAAAGTCCATGATTGAAACAGGAATATAAATGCATGAAAATGAATTGCACTTTAATGTCGAGCAAGCTAATAAATAAATAAATAAATAAATAAATAAATAAATAAATAAATAAATAAATACTCGAATGGGAGAGTAGCTCATCTCAAAATTCCCATGTACCTGAAAAGACTCCTCTGAAGAGGTCTTCCTGAAATTTCAAGTATAGTGAGATAGGAACTTGGATCTACCACCCCCATCTTACTACCCATTTCCAGTTACAAATCCTGTGTTCATTCTTAGTGTATCATTAGTGGCATTATATGTTTTTTCATAAGCTTTACCATTTAGGATACTGAAATAGGACTTAAAAACTGCTGATGCCAGGCAGAATTAGCATACAGTTTACAGTGAAATATGAAAACTCAAGAATACATAAACATATCTAAGTAATCTTACTGAGAAACACAGGAAGAGCGGGAAGTAAAGAGGATTTGGTTTTAGAGCTCTATAATATTTTTCGAGAGAACACTGTAGGTTTAAGCTCATTAGTGTGAGCTGACAAGAAAAACCATACCACTATTGATGACATTAATTTCAGCAAATACACAAGTGAGAAACACAGGCATGCAAAGACGCCTGGAGAAGATAGTTTAATCTTGTAAGAGCTACGTTTGTGCTTGATGAATATGTATGTATCGTTGACCTCAGGCTATTGGATAAATTGCTTTTCTAGGGTCAAATATGGACATAGTGATGAATTATGGGTCTCATTACCCCCGACTCATCCACGGTTTTCCATCTACAGTAGTGAAGGCTACTGCATTCACAAATGCTTAAAGCGAAGTATTCAGTACTGTAAGATAATTAAAATTATGAATTTACCTTACTCAAAACTTTTCCAGGTAGAATATAAATGCACTACAGGTTTCTAAAAATAAAAAGAAGTTTCTAGGCTTAATATACTCTCCATGAACTGACATATCTTAAATAAGAATATTATTCAGAGCCCATATGGAACTCATACCTATCATCTCAGCACACAGGAGACTGAAACAGAAGGAACACTGAGAGTTCAAGGCCAGCCTGAAGAGCACGATGAATTCCAGATCTGTCTGCATGACAGTATGATATGCTGCCTCAACGATACAATTTAAAACAATATATTTGGTTTCATGAAATATTAAAGAAGAGATTAAGAATGTATATTATGAGACAGTAGTATTTAGCTGTAGTAAGTTGGTATGCCTATCAAGGAAATCACAAAAACAACAATCTGTAACACACACGTATGTATGTATATGTATATTAGTGATTACTTAGCAGCCTTAACCATACAAATGACTGCTTTTTAATACAGAATTACAGAGTATTTACTCCACATGCTCACATCACAATACATGAATTTTAACATGAATGATAATACT
Source organism: Mus pahari (assembly GCF_900095145.1). Taxonomy (NCBI): domain Eukaryota; kingdom Metazoa; phylum Chordata; class Mammalia; order Rodentia; family Muridae; genus Mus; species Mus pahari. The sequence continues at coordinate 82,088,972 of NC_034591.1, forward strand.
ATATGCTATTATTGTTTACTCGGAAAAAAAAAAACAAAACACCTCAACACACTAAGAATTTGCTTAGATGCCATGAATTGGCTGCTACTAAGCAAGAACACACATTTTCATAGGGTGTTGTGTTCCAGTTGAAGAAGGACACAGAGGTGTTCAGGGTAAGTCAGAAAGAGTTAATCAGCAGCATCCTTTTATCATCACTAATGTTTCCGGAAGCTGTTGTGGTCTCATGACAACTCATTAAGCTTAAGTGTGTTCTGGGAGGAACGAAGTATGTTTCAGTCTTGAAAGTGTGAAAGGAAACAGAGAAGAGTAGTTGGGAAGGCATTCTTGTTCCCAGTGCCTGGAAACTGTTAATTTTTCTCTATTTAATCTTGTTTGTATCTCATGAATATGGTGTCCTGAAGCACAGTCACTGACCCCATCAAGCTTTTACTTTTTGCTAAAAATGGGCGGGTTCTTAGTTGGCTTTTAGTCATTTTATCCTGCCTCTCTATTTTTAGGAAATAAATTACACTGGAAATTGATATATGGATCATGTTGGCTTTTTTTTTTTCTGTCTTTTTTTCATTTGAGTAGATTCTACAGGCAATTTTATTTTCAGAGTTATTTCAACCCAGAAAACAAAGCCATGAGTGTATTTTGGTGGGGCTCACATGCTGACTTGAAGTATTTTCAAGTAGTTTTTACTTGAAATAGTACATGAAGTTGACATTTTTATACTACTAACAATTATATTCATAAGCTAACAGCAATAGTAATTCTAGGAAGCTCTGTCTCTGGCACTATGAGCGTGATGTATAATAAGGGGAGTCCTTTCATGTCAGATACCATTTCTCTGAACATTTGCAGATCAGTGCAGTGAATAACTATGGATTTGTGTATCACAGTAAAATCACCCCATTCTTTGACTTTTTCTCAGTGAATATTTTTATGGGCTTGTCTTCAAGAAAGTTTTTTTAATCCTATTTACTTATATTCACTATTTTCCTACTAATTTACTATTAGAATGTAGAAATATTTAAAATCATCAATATGTGTTTTATTTGCATTTAGAATAGTTCAACTAATGAGAAGTAATGGATTTGTCGGTAAAATAGGGTCTTCAAAAAGTTACTCTTCTTTTGGATTTATCTTCCAAATCTAAAAATTTCTATATTTTTTTCTGACAAGAGCATACTTATTTTCTTTAATAATCATTAGAAATATGCAATTTTAAAAATTAATTGGATGAAAATTTAAAATAACCATTTAAACTAAAGGTAATTAATTTCTAAAACTGTATTTAAATGTCACAATAAAATGTATGTATTAGTTAGCTTAATTAAATTAGTAACTTTCTTTACCCAATGAATTTGGTTCAAGTTTAGACTGTTAAAAAAGCTAAAATACAGAAAATATTGGTATGAAGATACTAAGAATGTCCTTCAGAAGATAGTGTATTCAGTCTGTCTCACATTGAATAACCATTTCCCTAGTTTTGACCACAGAGTAGACAGATGTTATCTTTGAGATTTCACCAAAACACTGTAACTTATGTTTGATGAGGGACAAGTATGTATAATGTAAATGTATGAATGAGATTACTGCAGGGAATCTCTCACCTATGGAACATAGAGACAACAGTAAGGCAAATAAGAAAAGCATCTTAGTCTAGTGAGGAGAAAGAGTATTCAAGATCTTCCAACTTCCACTATGACTCAAAATAAAGCCAAGGTGTTTAGATAGTTGAGCCTTCAGACTAAAGTGAGATTTCTGAGATTCAGCAAGCATGCCTCTGTAATGGATGTTTTCTTATAAACAGAAGGGGACATCCATTGCCTTGTTATCCAATCAACCAGTGTTGTTTGCCATAGAGAATGTTTACAAAACCTCTTGCACCACTGGCCATTGCCCATAGCAATTCTCCTAGTCCTATATAGAGCCTTGATATACTTTTTCTCTCCCTTTAAAAAAGTTATTTCTCTTGTATATTATATTATATCATAACTGTAGATTCCCTCCCTCCCCTCCTACCAATTTCTCTCACATACACATCTCCTTGACCCCAGACACACCTCTGTCTCTACCTCTCCTCAGAAAAGAGGTGGCTTGCCAGAGACATCAACCAAATATGGCATGACAAGCTAAAATAAGACCAAGCACAGATTCTCACAATCAAGGCTTGCCGATGTAACCTAAGAGTGGGGAAAGGATCTCAAAGACAGGAAAAGGGGTCAAGAACAGTACCCTCTCCCACTGTTAGGAGTCTGACAAAAATACCAAGCTACACACCAATAACATATGTGCAGAGGACCTAAGTCAGACCTATATAGTCTCCCTGAACACCGTGAACCCAATAGAGAATAGAGTCTGGGTCAGTTGTGTCTATCGGTCATTTTCTTGTACTATCCTTGATCCCTCGGGCTCCTTCAATCCTTCCTCCCCATCTTCCACAGGATTCCTAGAACTCCAACTAATATTTGGCTGTGGGACCCTGCATCTGCTACTATCAACTGGATCAAGTCTCTCTGATGAGGATTTTGTAGGTCAGAGGTTGTGTTGAGCCCTGGTATTCTAATACAGACTGTAAAAAGAAAACTTGCCCTTGAATATAAACTCAAACAGAGTTATTTTTGGTGTAATGGCATAGGGACTGGTTTGGGGCACTTCTGTGGCCGGGAATGATCTGTGTAGTAGTCTGATTTGAGTAGTGTGGGTGTAGCAAGTATGAATTTGGTTAGCACCCCCCCCCTGCTTTATCCTGCATAAAGATGGAAATGAAGGGAACACACTATAAGACTCAAGATATTCTCATTGCTTTCTTACGTGTTATCTGAAGAGACTGTTTGGAATAAAGGGTTCCTTCAGAAGGTACTTCTAGGCTCTCAGTTTTGTAGTTTTGAATAAAAACACATTACTGAATCTGTAATACTGTGATACTTATATTTTATATTTTTTATATCATTTGCTGTCTTTCTAGAGAATTCCGGTTTGATTTCCAGCACGTCCATAATGGCTCCAGGTTCAGAGGATATAATGGTATCTTCTGGTCCCCTTGTGTACTGGGCATACACAGGGTATACAAACTTATGCAGGCAAATCATCTATACATATAAAATAATAATTTAAAAATACCTTTCCTCTATTAAAATTGAGATCAATAGATGTATTATGTGTTTAGCCATGGCAAGTGATGTATTTGGTAGACAGTTTGTTTCACCATGAAATGCTGCATTTATTGGCAAACTTCTGTGTGTCTATAATTTAACATTTTAGTCTCCCCAGTTAATAAGGTTAGCAGCACCCTCGGTCCCCTGGGCACTGTCAATTTGAAGCCACCTTCCTATGTCAAAACTATGCTGACATAATTTGTTTAATTGTAATAATATAGACCAGGTGCTTCAAACCTAAAGGAAACAAAATTGGTTCTCATCCTCCTTCATGTCTTCCCACTTGTTTGGATAGAAGATGTCCTGTGTCCAGTTGTATTCCTACTGAACAGTGTGAGTGAATAGAAGGAAATGCTAATTTGTATTTCCCGTTCAAAGATTTATGCATCTAAATAAATATATTTACTCCTAAAAGACACATATTTAAAATACCCATATGAACATCTACATAAAGATTTGATATTATAATAAAAAGTGGTAATATTTATGTTAACTGGCCTGATCTGTGACTGCACAGAGAAAAAGGCAACAGATTGATTTTTTTTTTTTTTGTACATGTGGCATTTGAACAGACGTATTTTGACCCAGCTAAGCATCCACAATATGCGTGGTGCTTCTATTCTTCTGTTTTTAATTAATTATTTGAGTTTTATATATTGTATTTTGATCATATCCAGTCCCTTCTCCCCACTCCTCAAAGATATAGTATCCTGTTTCTTCATTTTTATTGTTGCTGTTGTTGTTAACTACTGAGGATAGCTAGTGCTGGCTATATATATATACTCTGGGTTGTATGGCTGTCCACTACAGGTAAACCTAACTAGGGTCATACCTTTACAGAAAAGCCAGATTCCTCCTCTCCTAGAAGCTAGAATTAAACAAGAGCCTTTTAGATAGTCACAAGGCTTGCTGACCACCTACCCTGTCCATTATGGGATCTTGTCTGGTTTGGACTTGGGTAGTTTATGGTGTGACTGGTGCAATTGCTCTGAAGGTTTATGTGCAAGTTCCGTGCTGTGTCCTGAAAACACTTTTTAATTTCTGGTAATCATTCAGAGCCTTTGGCTCTTAAAATCTTTCTGCCTCATCTCTGTAAAATTTCCTTCAATTTTGTGAGGAGGGGCTGCGATAGAGACGCTGACGCCTCATTTAGGTATGAGCACTCCGTAGTCTCTTATTCTCTGTAAAATGTCTCATTGGGGGTTTCTGTGTTAGTTGACAAAAGAAAGCTTACCTGATGACATTCAAGAGACGCACTGATCTATAGTTAACAATAAGTCAAGAGGAGTTGGTTTAAATCTGTGTTCCATTAGCAAGGTAATAGAAAAGGTGTCACTGCTAGAATCTCTGAGCTTTCTAGTCTAGCCAGTCACAGGTTCTGGACACTTATAACTGTCCCAGATACTGAATCTATGCTGTAAATCAGATTTTAAATAGAATCAGAAAGCTGTTCTTTATTCCCATAACATTCACGATACTTTGGTACAAGTGGACATTACAAACCAAATTGGTTTTATTATAGTCGACAGGGGTCTCAAATAAGTAAGAATGATGCTTAATTTTGTCTAATTGCAATATACACAGTGCCAGTGAAGAAGATGCTCTCATGTCAAGGACCAGTTTGATTTCTTCATATTCTACAACTCCTTGTATGCAGTGTCTTCAGCAATAGGGTTTAATCCTCAAGTAAATGGACAACCAAACACATCAGAATAGAACAAAACCCACAAATGCTTAGAAAAAAAGTCTAAGAAAGGGAAAAACAAACAGGTATAGAAAGATGGAGAGAGGAACTTGTCTGTACACACAGGAATCCCATAACAAATCTTATTTTAAGAGTAATCTTGACTTAAAGTTCTTTCATATGATAGCATTCACATTGTCTATGCCAAAATTTAATATTAATGTTATTTTGAAATTTAAAATATATTTAATTCCCAAGATTAATAATGAAACACACATATGCACACTATCTCATCAGTAAAAACTTTTTTTCTTCGATAGTGAAAATATCACTGAAATGTTTGTCATATTTGATGGAAGTAGTTCACACTAGTTACAATCTCTGAATGACAGGAACCCAACACTATGATGCACCTTCAACTTTAATTCTTGATAATTTTGACTCTAACCTTTGGACTCAAAGTAAAGAAAGTGCTATAATAATTGCCATGGGTGCGTCTAACGGAAAAAATCTATATTCCAATTTACATTTAAAATCAGACATTTAAGTAATATCAGAGTTGATTTAGTGTGTTGAATTGTGCAAAGGAGAAAACTGAGACTTTTTTTTCTACAAAATGTTTTTTTAATCACATAAACAGGCAATTTCAATATCAGTGCTATATATTAACATTGAATTTTAAAAATTGTGTTCTCTGTGTGTGTGCTCTTGAATATTCATGTTCCAGCCAGAACATAACTCTAGGCACCATAAGGCTAGGAACTCAGCAACTCCAAGGCATCCACAAATTTTGTCCTTCCTTGCTCTGAAATGACAAGAATGAGCCACCTTACCAGTAGGCTGGGCGGGAGTCAGGCGTTCAAGCTTGTGAAGCACATACTTTAGTTTCTGAGTTGTTTCTCAATGCCACAAGATAGGTTTTACTTAATATTATTGTTGGCTAGATTATTATTACCTTTACAAGAATGGAGTAAAATTCTACATATATACCAATAAAACAATTTGGTTGAATGGAGATTATCCTGAACAGAGTATCAGTTCTGCTGATCATGTAGCTTTTTGTACTGCACAGTCCATTCTGTAGAGCAAAGGTTATTCTGCTTCAGGGTCTTTTAGCTCACAGCAGTAATCTGTGGCTTTCTTTCACTCTTTTGGCTTTGAAGAACACAATCTTTATTTTTGACAGAAGAAAGTGAAAATTAAACATTCAACATATGGGAAGTATTTGAAATTATGAAACTTCATTTTGTTCTGAATCAAAAGAGACTGGCATTAAGATGTGATTGTTTGCAAGCACATATTATAACTAAAATAATTGATGGGACCTGAACACAGCAGTGCCTATGTGAGCACATTTCTTGATGGAAATCAGTAGGTGATGATACTCAAAATATACTTACTTGATAATGCAGTAAATATTAGATACTTTACTCAGGATAAACAGTGTGTATTCATTTCTCAAAAGTCCTTGGGAATTTCATTTTCCCCCTACTTTAAACTGTCATCAATACGTTTACATTTACAGAGTGAAGCATAAAGCCTTTTCCGGGTTTGAGAAAAATGCTAGCTGGTTAAGGGAGAGAGAGAGAGAGAGAGAGAGAGAGAGAGAGAGAGAGAGAGAGAGAGAGAGAGAGAGAGAGAGAATAAAAGTATTCACATCTTAAATCATTATGTTCTTCTTTGTGAATAAATGTGATTTTACTTATATAGTTTTATATTTTTAAAACCCATGAAAGCATGGGTTTTATACCTATGGAGAAGCTTATCTCTTTCAAATATTTTAGATTGTCTAAACTAGTCTATGTCTATGACCTGCATTTTCCAGATGAATAAACTGATAGTGGCAGATATTATTGAGGCTGGTCTTTCCCTGTCTATTAAAATTTCCCATGCATGATTGCCATTTTATTCATGGATCCCATACTACAAATTATAAGTATGTTTCCTTAATTAAATACATTCACTTTCACCAGTGTTCTATAATATCGGAAGATTAACTCATCTAAATAGTATATTTATACTTAAAATTAAATGTATAGTATATATGTAATTGGATACACTATATACTTTAATACATTAAAAGCATGACATTATTATTTTGAGGATCTAGTTCATATGGCAGAGTATTTTTCTGGCATGCATCAAGCCTTGGGTTCATCCCGCACTTAGGAGAATAGTAAAATGTGAGGCCATTATGGGCTACATGACAATGTGGCTTCCAAAAAAGAAGTAAAGAACGTGTTATAATGCTATTATACAATTATGAATACAGAGTAACATCAATAATAATAATAGTGATGGTAATAATAATAATAATTTTCTCTGTAATTTTCTTCAAGCCTTTTATTTTTGTTTTGAAATACTAGAGTAAGATCCATCATGATGCTTTGAACTTTTAACATGAATACTATTATAATTTTATATAAACAATATTATTTTCTAGAGGTATTATTTTATATCAGAACTCACTTCCTACTTGTCTGATATGCTAGTTAAATTCAGAATCCAAGATTCTACAGATTGTACATTTTTTCACTGTACATAACTGCCTTTCCCTCAATATTTCCTTAAAATCAGGCAGCAACTTTGATAGACAAACAAAAAGAACAAAGCAGGTGATATTACAGAGTTGAATCAAGTAAAACACACCCACTGGGTGACAATCACTGCATTAACCTAAACTTTCAGCTTCCTTTTTCCTGAAAAAGAAACTTTTGTCACATTCCAAATTTTAATTGAAATGACATGATTGACATAATTTTCTAATACATTTATCTCACATCCTTCAGTGTTTGGTGTTACTCTTCTAAAAAAAAAAAATAACACATATGTAAAGGTATTTCATGCTAATGACTCAGTAAAATTTGTTTTTCATGTTTCTTATCATTAACTTAATTTTATCTGTAATGAGTCAATTGCAAAGTAAGCTTATGGTAAGTTAATTGGTTCCTGTGTCTACCAAAACTTTTAAATCTGTTTTATTATTATTATTATTATTATTATTATTATTATTATTATTATTATTATTAAAATGGAAATAATACTCTAAACCTAACTTAGTGTTTAAGAATGATTAAAGGAGACATTTTCTTCTGAGGGTATAGACCCCAATTAGTTGGATATGTTCTAGTAGACCCATCCAAGAATATTTGGGTAACTGCATCAAATCATTCTTCATAGATGCCTAGTTTATGTGAGCACATGATGGAAGAGGCTCATCATGCTTTTATAAAAAGAGAATTCTAATTCCACTAAGGTCACCTCATTAAGTTGTGAGAATCTCCCCTTCCAAGGTAATCATTTCCCAAAGCCCAAATATCTACTATCACCATGAGGATTCAATGCAAACATAAATTATAGGGAACACATCCATTTGGACTGACATAGTTTTATCTCAGACTGTAAAAGGAGGACTGTTCTGCTTTTGTTTGTTTGTTTGTTTTGTGCTGTTTTCTATTTTTTTTCATAAACAGTTTTCTATCTTTTTCCTCTCAGGGTGTTCTTTTCATTACTTCTCACTTAACAAACCAAACTCCCTTCAAAGTATATCTTAGATATTCACTCAGCAAACCTTTCTTACTCATTGTCTGTTAATTTTAAAGTGGTACTGCGTTAATTGCTGTTCTCATTTTGGGGACAACATCTCTGACATAATTGAGGTAGGATGTATTTTGCATCACAGTTTCAGAAGGTTGATGCTGTGTTTCATTGGCTCCATGTGCTTGGGGAGAATATACATCAGGAGTGTGAGAGATGACATACCTTACATCATAGCAAACACGAAATGGAATATGAGGAGCTACTGGGGACCAGGGAAAACCTTCAACATGCATCCTTAGTGACTACCTCCTCGAGCTAGGACACACCACCTAAGGATTTCACAATCTCCCAGGATAACAGCACATAGCATACAATGTTTGTGGTTGTAGATCAGTGGTTCTCAACCTTCCTAAGGCTTTAACCCTTTAATAAAGTTTATCATGTTGTGGTGTCTCCAACCATAGAATTATTTTTGTTGCTACTCTATAACTGTAACTTTGCTACTGTTATGAAATATAATGCAAATATATAATATGCAGGATATCTGCTATGCAGCCCCCAAGTGGGGACTCAACCCACAGGTTGAGTACCACTGTTTTAGAACCATGAGAGGTACTCTTCTGGCCACACTTAACAGACAATCTCCTTGTTTTATGTTTCCACAGTCAATTCATGTTAATGTAAGTTACACAGCACAGAGCTTACTTGAATGTGTGTGATATTCACATATTTAGCTACATTTCTTCTAAGTAAATATACTATAGTTCAAGAGCCTCAGGTAAAAGAGTAGAATCAAGTAAATAATGACAACATAAAATAGAGTTTGGTCTTGGATAGTGAACTGTTAAAGCCATGAAATTTCTAGGACAGAATGGCCATGGTTTACTTCATATGTGTCTGAGGTGCCAGTGGAGCCATAAAATTTAGAGATGAGGTTGCAAAAATCACAAAAGCTTTAATTATGTTATTAGTATTGCAAATAAAACGTTTCTTTGCATGAGTGACTTATATTATTAAAACAAAGTTCCTGGGTACAACTTTGGAAAGCATTCCAAGTCATAAATCACAGTAGATGCTGGCTTTGTAATACATGAAGTGAAACTACAGGAAAAGCAGTGTTACCCTGAGAAAGAGAGAGAGAGAGAGAGAGAGAGAGAGAGAGAGAGAGAGAGAGAGAGAGAGAGATTGTAAGGCACATAGGCCTTCCTCCCTAGTGAAACAAAAGTGCTTCTTACACTGGGCTGAACGACATAAGGAAACTGCAATGTGGAGACAGATGTCATGGGACAACGGAGAATATATTCAAGTGCCTTTCATGCTACTTGACACGTGATTATGAATGTGCAGAGATAGAAGTGAGGGATTTATTATCGGTAAGTGAGTCCTCCTTTCTTCTGCCAAGTTAACTTCATTATGGTAAAGTAACAAATTAAAGACTGAGGACAAAAAATTAAAATCACCTTACAATGCATTGAGACAAATATACTACATTATAATAGTTAGGAGTTTGGATAGCTCCCAAAAATTACATTGAACTGGAACAGATATTTTAAAACAACAAAATAAAACACAAAAAGCCTAGTTCAATATCACTGAAATCATATATTTTCTTTTTTTTATTAGATATTTTCTTCATTTACATTTAAAATGCTATCCCGAAAGTCCCCATTACCTTCCCCCTACCCTGTTCTCCAACCCACCCACTCCTGCTTCCTGGCCCTGACATTCCCCTGGAGCATATAATCTTCGCAAAACCAAAGGCCTCTCCTCCCAATGATGGCTGCCTAGGCCATCTTCTGCTACAAATGCAGCTTGAGACACGAGCTCGGGGGTACTGGTTAGTTTATATTGTTGGTCCTCCTATAGGGTTGCAGACCCCTTTAGCTTCTTGGGTACTTTCTCTAGCTCCTCCATTGGGGGCCCTGTGTTCCATCCAATAGATGACTGTGAGCATCTACTTCTGTAATTGCCAGGCACTGGCATAACCTCACAAGAGATAAACAGCCACCAAACCCAAACACTATTGCATATGCCAGCAAGATTTTTGCTGACAGGACCCTGATATAGCTGTCTCTTGTGAAGCATATATTTTCAAATGAGATTTTTTTTAAAGAAAATAAAATCCCAGGCACTTAAAAAAAAAAAAATGAGTGCTTCCAAATGGTAGCAGGCTTGCTGATACACTGTAACTGCCAAAGCTTCCAAGGAGTACCAAGGATGCAACAATGACTATTGTGCTTTAACACATTGTTGAGGATAATGCATTGACACTTTTAAGACATTGAGGTCTTCTGTAGGCAAAACACATATGAAAGTGAAAGCAGAAGAGAGTCTCCGTGCTCAGCTTACCTATGCTAGTCCTATTACTAGTGAATGCCACTGCTTCCGGGTACATTGGAAATGGCACACAGCTGCTTCCTGTGAATGGATTCCTCTCACTTCCTTGTGCTTACATGGAACTGAGCAGGACTAGGTCAGGAGGGAATCAGCAGGCTGCGCAAGTTGGCGGTATGACCTGAGGCTATCTATCATCCATCAGAAGGAAGACAAAAAATGTATACTGACTCACTCGCTATGTATGTGCATTAGCAAAAATGTACTGCAAAAATCACTGTAGTTATTATGCGTAAAAGGAGGAAATACTCCGAAAGAGATTTAAATAAGATAACATGGCTGGAGAGATGATTCCGTGGTTAAGAGCATTTGGCAGCACTTACAGGGGGCAGGGATTGGTCCCCAGTATTCACATGGCAGCTCACACCTGTCTAATTCCAGTGCAAGAAGTTTTGGTTCCTTCTGGGCTCCATAGGCACCACACATACACACAATGCACATATATGCAGGCAAAACAACAATCACCTAACAAAATTAAAATAAAAGCAAACCTTTTTTAAAGGACTAAACAGAGGAACATTTAAATAAATTAGTTCAAAATAAATTCAAACTCAAGAAAAGAAATTACAAAGATCAGAATGGAAGTTAATGAACAAGAACAAAAAGAAAACCAGAAAATCAATGAAATCAAATGTGTTTTCTTTGAGAAAATTGATAAATTGCTAAGCAATTAGGCAAATTGATCAGGAACAAAGAGTTATGTAAATTACCGCATGGAATGCTACAAACCCCTTAATGAAAGCAAATTTGACAATGTAGATCAAAAGGGAAAGTTCTTTAAGATGTACAATATACCAAAGCTCACCCAAGAGGAAATAGAGTATAATATCCCTATAACTACCTTAAATGAAACTTTGTGGTTATAAAATCTAGGTTCAAAAGTTTCACTGGTGAATTCTAACAAGCATATAACTAACATGTCGCCTTAAGTTCATACATGCACGCACACACACACACACACACACACAAACACGCACACATGCATGCACACATATGCGTGGTCACACAAACACACTGCAGCAGCACTTATGGAAAATAGAAAGCATACATTTGAGAGAGAGTGGGGAAGTGACTCATGGAAACAGTTGCCAGAAAGGAAAAAGGCAAACAATAATTATATTTTAATTTTAAAAAGTTGGTTTGTTTTGTTTTTTAAAACAAGTTCTGTTTTTAAAAACACACATACACAATCTACTTAGGCAATATAAACAAGACCTGAAAATGCTAACACCTACAGATATGCTAACTTGAAAGGGAGAAATAAAATGAGGATGTAAACCTAGAAATAAACAACAACAAAAACACCCTCATAGAAGCAGGGGGAGAGAGGATGGGATAAGGGATAACATTTGAAATGTAAATAAAGAAAATACCTAAGAAAAAATAAGTAAAAGCAAAGAAAAACAAAACAAAGCTACAAAAAACAAAGGAATACTAACAGTGGAAGAAAAGAATTTCCCTAATAAACATTCCTCTAGTTGTTTATCCAGAAACAATTGCCTAATCCCCAAATCATATATGACAAATAGCATCAGCATTAATTCATAGTAAAAACTTCCAGTATCATGAGTCATAGGAAAACTGGTTTCTGAAATAAAATAAAACTTCCTTATCATTATAAGGAGTATGATCGAAATACCTGTCAAGAGTTTTTTTGTCAAATTATAAGGGAAAAAAAACTAAACAAACAAAAGAATAAAACAAACAAACAACTAAAGCGATCTACACTACATTTATTCAACATTGGCTTCTTTGTAATAGCCAGTCCAGTAAGACATGGAAAGGAAAAGAAAACAAAAGGAAAAAAACTACGAGTGTATCACTCAAAAAGGAAGAGATAAAACTTGTCAGTTGAAGACAACACTACTGCATATACAGAAAATCCTACAGAATCTACAAACATGGAAGCTAGTACACGTGCGACTAAGTTATAATAGAATGTCACAGTATGCCAACTAAAATTCTGTATTTCAAAAGGAAAAATAGACATCAAAAGTGCAATTTGCCATCTGTATAAATGTATAAAGTACTTTGGAATATATTTGCAAAACAAAATTCAAAATCTACAACCTTCCGTATCACAAAATACCACTTAAAATTTGTTTTAAGATAAAAATAAATGAAAATGCTATGAAGAGCTTGTCTTTAAATCAGAAGATCTTGGATTGTTAATATGTCAAAACCACTTACTTATATAGACTGCTGAATTAGTAGTATACAATAGAGATCACATCATAGCAGCACAATGTGCAGAGTCATGGGAAGCCAGAGCAAGGAGATGTGGGTATGTGTACATAGGGACAGGCTTGGAAGAATCTCATGAGAGGGTGGGCTCTTTCCAAGCTATTGACAGTTATTTGGGTTTGATTTTGAAGTAGGATTAGATTTCCAGAAGAACCCTCCCATGTTCCTCACCGAGATTTCTTTAATACTAATTTCCACACAGCTATAGTTAAATTATGGTGAACAATCTGTTAATGTGATGCATACTGTTAACTGAATTATATTGTTCATGGTTCATTAGCTTTTCACCTATAATTTCTATCCTCTCCTAATCCTGCTGGGGTGCCACATTTTATTTGTCTGACATTCATCCTTAGTCTTCTTTAGTTACAATAGTGTCTCTACCTTTTGCTGAAGAGCTTTCACAACATTGGAATGGTGTAATGATTTGGGGGAGGGGGTGAGGAGTAAGCTGAGAACTGTTCAATCATATTAGCTTGGCAAGTTTTATCGATTGCATTAATAGATATGAGACTGGGTGAAGAAACAGAAGGACATTTCAAGGAAAGAATAGTTTCAGGTACAAGTACCAGTTAGTGTTAAGCACATTCAAATGGAGAGGCAGGTGGATGAAAGATGACAGTAAAGGTGACCTTTGTGTTTTAATAATGTTACTGTACAAAGATGGCCACAGTTGAAAAGGCAAAATGGACAGATTACTAGTTATATTATTTCAAATTCACAAACTTAAACACATTTTCCTTTGAGACAGAGCTTCACATATCAGGGCTCAAACTCCTTAATTAGCTAAACCTAATTTTGAACCACTGAGACTTTTGTCTCCACCTCCCAACTGCTGCTGTCTCAGAACTTTACCACCATGCCTGAGTTTCTGGGCCGGAAGGCTGAATATAGGGCTTTTTACATACTGAGCAAGCATTCCTACTTACTAGCTACACCTGAAGCTCTAACACAATGTAGATTTTAGAGGACTATTTGGTATATATTTTCATAGGATATAATTTGTTAAAACATATAGTTATATACTTTAGAAACAACTTTGAAACCAAGACATTTCTTTTTTTTTTTTTTGACATGAAAACATTCTTTATTTCCAAACATCAGTGGAAAAATAATATAATCATATATGCTTCCTATAACAGTGTAGCCTTCACAGCATTTGTTTTAAACCAACATTACAGGTGATAAGCATATAGCACTACTTTAATAATCATTTTTTGGTTGTTAATCCACAATGACCAATGACTTCCTGTGAACTAGGCAGCCATTCTAGCTCTGGCCTCAACCTCCAGACCAAGAACTAACATTTTTTTTCTTGTTATAATTGAATATTCATATTTTCCTGTGGGTTTACAAAAGCCTCAAATATCTCCCTTATGTTGTCACCTGTGATGTAACTATTACTTGTTCTTTGTCTTATTCATAATATAAAGATTAACTATTTTTTATTATTCTAAAATTCACTTTTTGACATATATGGTATATTTGCCTGTATGTATGTTTATCTATTGAGAGTCACACATATATACAGGTATATGTATACATGTGTAAGCATACATAGGGATGGCAGAGGTTGATGACCAGTGACTTTTGCTTTGGCTTTCAACCTTATTTGCTGGGCAGGACCTCATACTGAAGCCAGAGCTCACAGCTTTGACTAGCCTATCTAGCCAGCTTGTCTCGGAGATACTTTCTCTGAATATTTAGATCACAGCGCTAAGCTCTTATGTGCAGCTAAAGATCCAAGCACTGATCTTGTGCCTATTTGATAAACAAGGCATACTATTTAAAAATCAGAAGAAATATATCTACCTATTCAACATCTAGAGTGTCTTCATCATTAAAAACATGAAAAACCCATTCTTATAGCTTTATTTTTATTTTTTATTTTTACGTATTCCTTTACATGTTTCTCACTGCCCCCTAACTTTTACACACTCCTATACTCTTTCCTCTTATACCCCTCCCCTTCTCTTCAAAGTGGATGGAAGTCCCCCTGAGTATTCCTCCATCCTGGCAAATCAACTCTTTGCAAGGCTAGGCATATCCTCTCCCACTAAGGCCAGACCAGGCAGCCCAGCTAGAAGAACATATCCCATGTTCAGACAACAGCTTTTGGGATAACCTCCACTCCAATTGTAGCATTTGGGATACCCCCTTTAAGTATGTGTGAGGAGGCCTAGGTATGTTCTGTGGTTAGTGATTTAGTCTCTGACAGCCCAAGGGTCCAGGTTAGTTGACAATGTTGGTCTTGCTGTGGAGTTCCTATCCCCTTCAGAGTTGCAATCCTTCCTCCTACTCTTCAATAATAATCCCCACCCACTCTTTGACTGTGGTTGTCTGCATCCGTCTGAGCCAGCTCCTGGATGGAGTCTCTCAGAAGAAGCCAATGCTGTACTCCCTGTCTGTAAAAATAACAGAGTATCACTAATAGTGTTAGGTATTGGTGCCTACCCTTGCGATGAGTAACAAGTTGGGCCAGTTTTTGGTTGAACATTTCCTCAGTCTCTGTTCCATCTCCTGTGCATACACTTCTAGTAGACAGGAGAAATTTGGGTTCAAAAGTTTTGTGGTTAGGTTGGTGTCCCTATTGCTCCACCAGGGTATCCAGTTTGATGTTGAGGTCTTAGATCCACTGGGACTTGAGTTTCATGCAGGGTGATAAGTTTGGATCTATTTTCATTCTACTTGTAGATAAATACAGCTAGTCTAGCACCATTTGCTGAAGATGCATTCATTTTTATATTGTATGGTTTTGGCTTCTTTATCAAAAATCAAGTGTCCATAAGTGTGTGGGTTTATTTTTGGGTCTTTCATTTGATTGCATTGATCAACCTATATGATTGTGTATCAATTCCATGCAGGTTTTATCAGTATTGCTCTGCAGTACAGCTTGAAGTCAGGGATGGTAATTCTTCCTGAAGTTCTTTTATTGTTCATGATTGTTTTGGCTATCCTGGGTGTTTTGTTGAAGTTGAAAATTGCTTTTTCAAGGTCTATTTAAAAAATGTGTTGGAATGATGATGGGGATTGCATTGAATCTGTTGATTGCTTTTGGAACAATGGCCATTTTTACTATGTTAACCTTAATAATCCATGAGCATGGGAGATCTTTCCATCTTCCGATATCTTTTTCATTTTTTTTTCTTCAGGGACTTGAAGTTCTTGTCATACAGATCTTTCACTTGCTTGGTTAGAGTTACACCAAGGTACTTTATATTTGTGACTATTTGTGACTATTGTGAGGGGTGTTTTCCCTAGTTTCCTTCTCTGTTTATTGCTTGTATAAAGGAGGGCTTCTGATTTCTTTGAGTTAATTTTGTAACCAGCCACTATACTGAAGATATTTATCAGCTGTAAGAGATCACGGGTAGAATTTTGGGGGTCACTTATGTATACTATCAAATTATCCACAAATAGCGATGCTTTAACTTATCCCTTTCCAATTTGTATCCCTTTGAGCTGCTCTAGTTTTCTTACTGTTCTGGCTAGAATTTCAAGTCCTATATAGAATAGACAAAGAGAGAGTGGGCAGCTTACTTGATCTTAATTTAACCTTGGCAATTGCTAACTGTCTAGACAATTGTCCATTATGTTAAGAATTTCCAATTACAAAGAGTGCAGGCTTTTCAAGTAAGAGCTAATGCTTCTTTGAATTTCCTCAGTGTCAGTTGTTATGTCTCACTTTTCATCTCTGATTTTGTTTATGTGGCCACTGTCCCTCTGTCTTTTGGTTAGCTTGCCTAAGGGTGTGTGTATCTTATTGATTCTCTCAAAGAACCAGATCTTGCTTTCTTTGATTCTTTGTATTGTTTTCTTTGTTTCTAACTGATTTCAGTCCTGATTTATCTCCTACCTTCTACTCCTTCTTGGTGTGCTTGCTTCTTTTTTTCCTAGAGCTTTCAGATGTATTTTTAAATTGCTGACATGAGATAGAGGTACTTGTCTATTAGTTTTGTTATTTCTCTTTTTAGAGTTGTTTTTTTTTTTTTTCTGGATAACTTGTCAATTGTTGAGGGGTGTGTGTGTGTGTGTGTGTGTGTGTGTGGTGAAGTCTTTCACTATTAATGTTGGGTTTCAATGAGCTGTTTAAACTTTAGCAATGTTTCTTTTTCAAATGTGAGTGCCATTGTGTTTGAGGCATAGGCGTGAAGAATTGAGATCTCACCTTGGTAGATTTTTCTATTGATGAGCATCAAGTGTTAGGTCTTTTCATGGTATTCTAGATTTCCTGGATATTTTGTGTCAGGAACATTTTTAGATTTTACATTTTCTCTGACTGATGTATTATTCTCTTCTATTGTATCTTCCTGACCTAAGATTCTGTCTTCTGCCTCCTGTATTCTGTTGATTATGCTTCCATCTGTTGCTCCTGTTCTCTTCCCTATGTACTTCTTTTCCAGGAGTGTGTGTGTGTGTGTGTGTCTGTGTGTGTCTGTGTGTGTCTGTGTGTGTGTGTGTGTGTGTGTGTGTGTGTGTGTTTATTGCTTCTATTTTCACTTTCAGGTCTTGAAAAACTTTCTTTCTTTCGCCTGTTTATTTGTATTTTCCATTATATTTTTAAGGGAATTATTTGTTTCTCCTTTAAAGACCTGTATGTGTTTGATTGTATTTTCCTGTATTTCTTTAAGGGTTATCCATTCCCTCTTTAAGGACTCCATTATCTTTATAAGATTGAATTTAAGGTCATTTTCTTGAGTTTCAGTTGTGTTAGGATATCCAGGGCTTGCTGTAGTAGGATAGCTGTGCTCTGATACAGTCATATTGTCCTAACTTTTGTTGATTGTGTTCTTTGGAGGACCTTTAGACATCTGGATGGCTTTGATCCCTGAATGTTGCTGTTCTCATAGGTAATGGGAACGGGTTTAGCCTTGACGGTCCTAGTGTGGCAGGCCTCTGATGGGCTGTATGGTTCAGGAAATGTAGGTCTGTTTGAATCAGGAGCCATAGGTCTGATGAAGTTGGGCAGAGAGAGAGGTGGCAGTGGAATGGAGGTCCCCCAGTGATGGCAGGCTGCTCAGGCAGCTCAGCTTACCCCACAGAGCTCAGTGAGTAAGAAAGATAGGTGATGTTAGGAAAGCTTACCTGTATGGTTCAAGGCCCACAGGTCTGATAAAGGTGAGAGGAGATGTGGAAGTGAGGAGAGGGTTGCAGGCTGCCCAGGGCAGCTTGGCTTGCTCCAGAGGACCCTTATATATTTTGAGACTAGAATAATCAATAATATCTATAATGACAACATATAATCTATAACACAATGTGTAAAGTTTCAAAGTTAGAGGTACAATCCAATGTAAAATATCATTGTTACCAAAATCCTGTTTAATCTTCACTCTTTCTTACATTGGATTATGAAGACAAAACTGGGCTTTTTAACAAAGATAACATTTTCCATGCATTTGGTTCTTAGATTTCCTTGCTGCATCATTTGCCAGCTGAAGCTCCTTTATGAGTGTAGGGCAGGGAGGGTTTTGCTTGAGACAAGCTGATCCTTTTTAGTTCTGATTGCTGCAGGAAAAAAGCTTTGTAACCTACACAAAGTGAGTATCAAAACCAAATAAACAAAAAGATCACTAAAGACAGATACTCTACTCATACATAACAGGAAAAGGGGTAGAAATGATTTGTGTAAATTCTTTAAATTACTTATAAACACCTTTTATGTTTAGTTAAAACTATATGGAAATCAATATTAATTGATGAATTCACATTTCTTCACTTAAATTAGCTAAAATAACCCATAGTAAATGACTCTTGAGAAAATGTGTCTAAAAACAACTAAAACACACCACCCATAGGTAATATGATCTTATCAAAAGGCCAGCTACTGAAAGATATGCATTTAATTGGTATCTGAAGATTATTGAACAGAGAAAATAGAAGTGAGGAACCCTAAAGTTCAGTCTTTCATAATCTAATAGTCTTTCGTTTGCTGCCCTAACAATAATTAATGGACAAATTTATAAAAGTAGTCAATTGTCATTATTCTGAAAGCTGAGAAATTCAAAATCAAGACCCTAAAATGGAGGATGGTCTTTCTTGTCATCTGATAGAAAAGGGATACAGAGAAAGGAGGACAAGAGAAGACAGAGGTACCAAATCCATTCTTTTAGAATGATTAATTTTCAACCTTAATTCTTTTCTGAAGATAAAATTTCATGAAACTATTGGGTGCCCTAAGATCCCACCTCCAACAATACTGAAACTGGGATTAAGTTTCTACAAGCATTGTACATCTTACTCCCCCCCCCCTTTTATTAGATATTTTCTTTATTTACATTTCAAATGTTATCCCCTTTCCTGGTTTCCCCCATGAAAACCCACTATCCCCCCACCACTTGTCCCGCTCACCAATTCACCTACTCCCACTTCCCTGTCCTGGCATTCCCCTACACTGGGACATTGAGCTTTCACAGGGCCAAGGGCCTCTCCTCCCATTGATGTCTGACAAGGCCATCCTCTGCTACCAGAGATCCCAGAGACTGAAACACCAACCAAAGAGTACATCTTACTTTTAACATCATCTTATCCACTAAGGGGAAAAAAAACAAAAAACAAAACAAAACAAGGTGCATAGCTTTAGAAATAGGAACAACAGTGTATGTGAACATCATTTGACTTGAAATATAGAATTAAGAAGTTCATTTCTATAACTGCTTGTGTCCAAAAGTAACAAAGTGTTGCTGATTGCAAATGCTGTTATAAAAATAATTTTTACAAGGTGTGCTCTTTCAGCAACTAGAACATGCTCCAAGCATCTCTGATATAAAATCAAAAACAGATGGCATTATAAACCAAGAAGCTGTTGCATATGGTCTGGGTATATTGATGCAAATGGTTGGTAGTAGAGTCACATACATAAAAATCAGAGAAAGAAGGACAAGAGAGGACAGAGGTACCAAATCCATTCTTTTAGAATGATTAATTTTCAACCTTAATTCTTTTCTGAAGATAAAATTTTATGAAACTATTGGGTACCCAAGATCCCACCTCCAACAATACCGAAATTGAGATTAAGTTTCTATATGCATTGTACATCTTACTTTTTTCCTTTTTTAATTAGATATTTTCTTTGTTTACATTTCAAATGTAAATAAAGAAATGTGTCAGTGAAATGAATATGCCACTGAGAAGTCCTTGACTTCAATGGGGAGACACACAGAAGCTCCTATGTCCTTCCCAACACAGTTCCCTCCA
This sequence comes from Mus pahari, assembly GCF_900095145.1. Lineage (NCBI taxonomy): Eukaryota > Metazoa > Chordata > Mammalia > Rodentia > Muridae > Mus > Mus pahari. The sequence continues at coordinate 82,109,177 of NC_034591.1, forward strand.
ACTTTCTCATGTGCTGTTAACTGAATTCTTCGGAAACACAACTAAATGATCCAGTGTTTGAACTGTCAAGATTTGAAGTTCCTGTCAAACATAAACTGTCTTTGATCCCCATGTAAACCAATAAGTTTCTACCTTCTCCTCAAATACTATGGTTTATGCCCCATAAACAGTATGGCTTTATCTAGGACAAACAGACTAAGATTGTGGCAGAACAGTTAGATTCCTCTGTATTTTAAGACCTTGAAGAGTCAACAGTAGGTTTTCCTAGAGACACGGTGTTTCATGGACCTCAGTGGAACTGTTTTGGAGTCAAACAGTTCCAAAACAGTTCCACTCCAATTGAGCAGGTAACCTCTTTTTTTCTGGCTTTAATGAAAACACATTTGTGCTGGCTGATTTTCGTCAACTTGACACAAATTAGAGTCAGAAAGGAAGATATTATCTCAGCTAAGGAATTGCCTCTATGAAACTGGAAAGAGGGCATGTCTGAGAGACGTTTATTGATTGATTTGGGAAGGCCCAACCCTCTGTGGAAGATATCATTCCTTAGTAACTTGGTCCTGTGCTGTATAAGAAAGTAAACAGAGCAAATCATGGGGTGTAAGCCAGTGAGCAGTGCTTTTCTGTGGCTTCTGCTTCAACACTTGAGTTCCTGCTTTGGTTGCATTAGATGATACACTGCAACCTGTAAGTAAAGTAAATTCTCCCCAAAGTCCCTTTTGGTCAGTGTTTCTGAAAGCAACATATAGGCAAATTAGAGCAACCTGGGTTTTTTGTTTGTTTGTTTTTGTTTGTCCTAACAATAGACAAACTCTAGAGACTTTTTCCTGACAGAGAATTCCATCTGTTCTCAGGCACATATAATTTTGAAGTAACAGATGAAATAGTATCTTGTTTGCTTTCTGTGATGAAAGGTAGAAAGAATCTTGGGCCATTACTTATCACCAGACTTTCCTTCAGTTTGTACAGGTTAGAAATTTTATAAGAAGAAAGAACATTCAGTACTCACAGGCTGCAACTCTTCAATCTCTCCCTGCTAAAAATTTCACGAACTGATTTTAGTGGTTTTTTGATTTAATGAGTCTTAGAATCTTTTTCTAGAATACTGTTCTAGGGTGTCACCTCATCAATAAGACATAGCATAGCAGCTATAGCTGCTTTCCACTCTTCAACTGCATGTTCTCTAAATTATAATTTCAACCTGATGCATTTTCTATTGTTTGTTGATTCCTATTTTGATCATGTATAGATATTTCAATTACTCCTGCTAATATGTGCAATAGGATGGTCATACTAAACAGTTGCCTTAAAATAATTTATAAGTCATCTATGTGTTACACATAGAAAGAGATAAAAATAATAATAAAATAGAGACCAAATGTAGCAATACATAGGTATAATACCAGCACTTGGGATGCAGAATCAGAAAAATTAGAAGTTCAGGGTCATCTCGCACTAAAATTTTGCCAGTCTGAAGGCTGTTTTATGAATCCTTTTGTCTCTATGCTTTTGTATGTCTATCCCTATAACAGGAAACAAGTTGAAGAGAATATGGGAGGAGTTAGGAAACAATATCATTAAAACATAAGAGAAAAATAAATAAGACTGTATTTAACAAAGAAGATAGCAGGCTGAGCAAGGCATGGAGAACAATCCAATCAGTAGTGATCACCCATGCCTTCTGCTTCAATACCTGACTCTAGGACCCTGTCTTGGATTCCTGCCCTGAGTTTTCTCATTAATGGACTGCCATGTAGAAGCGTCAGAGGAAATAAACACTTTACCTTACCTAATATATGAAGTAACACATTTTGAAGCTGTGCATGGTTAATATGTTACTTTGTAAATTTATCTTTCTAAAGACTGAAACCAAATAATTTTCTTATAGTATCAGACATGAAAATATATAATAAATAAACTCAAGTGTTTCCTTGAAAAATAGAATTTTATAACTTCTGTGCTTTAAGTTTTAAAACTACTGTTTACTTGGACACTTGTAACAATTATAATGCCTGATTTGAATTCATTTGTGTATACATTAAAACACTTTTCTTATGTTAGATGAGCCAAGCTTTTATATAAAAATTTTAAATATTGGTTGCATTTGCATTTGTGAATTGGTAATGCCTTATTTACCATAGAAATGAAATCAACTTTTGACTGGGCTTTTTGCATACATTCTTTGAAACTAATAATGAATCTAAATTCCTAGTACTGTCCATGATGGTAAAGTTATGATCATGAGAAGAATATGTGATATTTTTTCAAAAACTTCAACCTGAACCTCTTATGCTTTAAATGCACTGCACTCAAAAGTCATTGCTCACATGGATTTGAAGTCCATGTAACCTCTTATGAGTCAGTGCTTGAAAATATGTTCCCAATGATTATGTATTAACATGATAGTATGCATGGAATTACTCACTGATAGTAACAGTAAATATACATGGTACTCATGTGCTTAGCTTTCTTTCAGATTATCCTTCAAATCAGCATTCATTAAATTGCCAATTAATTACATAGAAGACTTTAGCCTTTTTCTTGTTTAAGTTCTTAATGATTCTATAAACTAACCTATAATAAATTCTAAATTTTGAGAATGTCAGCTTAGACAGCCAAAAATTTGAAATAAAAGCAAAATCAGTTATACCAGCTAATTATTTAAAACATAAATGTTTCTCTAGCTCCTCCATTGGGGGACATTAGACGTAGTTTTAAATATAAGGTAAATAAATTTACATACACAGCAGAAAAATCTAAGTAAATGCACATCAATTGTAAAGTAGATAGTAGCAACTATAAATTGCTCATATAGATGCCAGAATAAGATTTTTGGTAAATTTTAGTATTTCATTTGTCTGTTGACTTTTTAAGAAAAATGACAAAATATTTCATTTTTTTCTAGTTTATTGAGGGAGCAAATGTCAACCATTTTGGAGACCTATAGTGGTCAAAATTTTCTCCTTCCAACTCTATGTCTCCCTTATGGCCCACCCCTTTAAACATTTTACTTTCTAAAAGCTTGCATTATATACTAGGCAGGTATTCCTGTGAATCCTGAAACAATAATTATACAAGTTTAGCTGCCACTAGTTGAATTTCTACTGTATGAGAGACAAATGATAGATGTCAGTTTATTTCTAATCCTTGAAATAATCTATCTAGGTTCAGGCCACTTGGCCCTTTTAATATGGCCAGATTGGGCCAAAAGAAGTTTACATAGCACCACAGAGCTAAGGGAAGCAGAATTATTGAACTGCATTCCATCACTTCTTAATTAAAGGAATGTTTTCATTCAGCACGTTTATGTATTTTTAAAATGTGTACATTACATGACTCTGTAAACCATTGCTTCTGAGAAAGTAGAAATCCTACAAAACTCACTTACCTTGGCATTACTGTGCTCTCTTGCAGCATGTGAACTTATGAACCAGGGCATCTTGGCCTTGGTCAGCTCCATTGGTTGCACATCAGCTGGGTCCCTCCAATCTTTGGCAGATGCAATGCACATTCCCCACCTCTTCATTCAGCGCTCAACAGCTGGAACCCCAAGAAGTGGCTGTGGCCTCACCCGGAGCAACAGAAATGATGACTATACTCTTTCAGTTCGTCCACCTGTCTACTTGAATGAAGTCATCCTAAGAGTAGTCACAGAGTATGCGTGGCAGAAATTTATTATCTTCTATGACAGTGAATACGGTAAGTGTTTGCCATCTGAAGAGTTTCATAAGGTAATGTTTGCATGAGAAGCCAATTCATTAAATCCCCAAAGATCTGAAGGACCATACTAATCATTTGTGGTTTCTTGTTTCTACTGTACTTCACAGCAACAAACAAGGAGAAGACATATTTTCAATGCTATTGAGATTGCGCTTTATGTTAAATAATGCAAACATAAATACCCGTTGGAGTGTGTAAGACACACCTGTTGTGTTTTATAAAAATGAGAGAAGGAATATGTTTGGTGGATGCCCAGTCAGGTGTGCAGGAAAGGGGTGTCTTTGCGGTCCTATGCTGAGGCATCCCTTCCCTCTAAGGGACCAGCCACACATAGTTTAGTATAAAGTTTATGTCTGGCATTGGGGGAGGAATTAGGATGGTAGTAGATACAGAAAGGCAGAGAGAGAGAGAGAGAGAGAGAGAGAGAGAGAGAGAGAGAGAGAGAGAGAGA